>NW_024412415.1:4583256-4700088 GCF_014898765.1 Herpailurus yagouaroundi
TTTGTGGGTCTAGTTCTGGGGTTTCTATTCTATTCCATTGGTCTATGAGTCTGTTTTTGTGCCAGAGCCTCTGCTTCTTTTAAGACCAGCTCTTTCAGAGGAGGATTCCGAACAGCCTGTTCTTCTTCTCCTTCTCCTTCTTCTACTCTTCCTCCTCCTCCTCCTTCCTTCTTTCTTCTCCTTCTTTTTTTATGGGTGTTCAGTTTTGCTTTATCCCTCTGAATATATTTATTATTCTTATTTTCATACTTTTTCCTCTTTGTTCCATTAATTCTTTTTGTTCTAATCTAAGCATGTGTATTTATTGATCCTACTGTTTTGTATTTGAGCTGTTGGTTTTTCTCAGTACTTGGCGATTCTTGATCGTGTGTGTCCATCCTTGAGACTGTGACTTCCTGTCAAACAATGTCAATAGGAGTCTAAGACCTGCTAACGAGAGGGATAGGAGAGTCTGGCGAGAAGCTATTCTGGCCAGTTCTCACTGAGCTTTGACAAGGAGTGGGACATGCTTCCTGATGACGCACCTGTGTGGTTAGTCTTCTGGGGACAGATGATTTCCATTTCTCCCAGCCATCACCAGCACCCTGGGTGTGGCCATGTCTCTCCTACCCAAGCTCACACATCCCTGACACTACGTGGAGCAAAAAATCCCTGTCATAGCTGCATGGTCCAGATGGTGACACTGTCAGTTCACCTGGCTGTTCTTGCTGAGGTAACCCAACCAGCTTTCCCATTTTTTTTTTCTCCTAGACCACCTCCATTTCTAGTATTCAACAAATCCTATCTACTTGCCATCCTCTGGGATTTCTCAGAGTTTTTTTTATTTGTGTATTCCCTTTTCTTTTTGAACACATTACTTTACAGTTACCTTAATTTTACAATTACTTTAATTGTTTACCAATATCTGCCATTTTTTAGAGATTTTTTGCAGAAGAGGACTACTTAGCTCATGCTCAGCTCACTATATTGATGACAAGGGTATCTGTTAGACATGTAAGTAGAGATGTTTGTAGGCACAGTGCATGTACGGACCTGAGGATGGGGGCAGAGAGCTCTGGCCTGGAGGTTTCTCTGTTTAGATGAGGGAGCCTGGGGTGCCTGGGTGGCTCAGTCGGTTGAGCAGCATTTGACTTTGGCTCAGGTCATGATCTCACAGTTCGTTAGTTTGAGCCCTGCATCAGACTCTCTGCTGTCAGCTCAGAGCCTGCTTCAGGTCCTGTCTCCCTCTCTCTCTGGCCCTCCCCAACTCATACGTACTTTCTCTCTCAAAAATAAAATAAACATTAAGAAAAATGGATGAAGGAGCCAGCAGCACACGGAGAGTATCAAAGCTGTGAGGCTAGATGAAGCACTGAAGAAAAGAGTGTAGGTAGAAAAAAGTGGGCCTAGAAGTGAGAGAGTACAAGAGTTAAAAACTAGGATATATATTGATACATATTGACCAATGTCTCCATTTCCTTCAATGATATCAAGCCAAGCAGTAATGTAAACAGGAGAGTTCTTGAGTTAGGGATAACTAGGAAATGAGACTATCTTACTAAATAATTTTCCTAACTCTATCTATTAGAGTTAGAGGATTTTACCCTGCCTTTGGCTGTAGCTAGAGGACCAAGTATCTGGAATTCTGCCGGCTACTTGGTACAGAGACACGAACGCACGCTGAAGGCACGAAGCGTTCGCTTTCCTCAGAACCAACAAGCAGCGAATCCTAACCTGCTGGTGATATTTCTCTGATTCTTTTACTCCGTTAACCAGTAGTATTTCCTATGCTAAACATCTCAGAAAGAAACCACCTGAGAAAGAAAAATAGACATTTGCCCGCGCCACATTTGGGGAAAGGGTGTCGTGCTCTCCCATGATTTTAAATCCTGAAGTTATTCCTGCTCCAGGCAACCTGAACCTCCCTTTCCCACAAGCTTCAAACATGCTCCGTCTGTCTGACTTTTATATGGTTTACCTATTCAAGAAAACTGCTTACCATGGCAACCCTTGTCTGCATGACAGGCAGTTATAATTTGCTTGGAAAAACTGCAACAAAGTGTCATTTTTTTACACTCCTTTATACCAAAATATTTTCTTTCTCAGTGATTTCCAGTGACTTTGTTGTGGTCACATGGCCCTTGCCAAAAAATCATTTATAGGTGAAAAACATTTTTTTTTTAATTTTTTTTCAACGTTTATTTATTTTTGGGACAGAGAGAGACAGAGCATGAACGGGGGTGGGGCAGAGAGAGAGGGAGACACAGAATCGGAAACAGGCTCCAGGCTCTGAGCCATCAGCCCAGAGCCTGACGCGGGGCTCGAACTCACGGACCGCGAGATCGTGACCTGGCTGAAGTCGGACGCTTAACCAACTGCGCCACCCAGGCGCCCCGAAAAACATTTTTAAAGAAACTCATACACTTGCTCATTAGTGATGGGTGGTATTGGGATTGTTATAGGCCCTCAAAAGAGGAAAATAATTTACTTTCTGATGATCTTCGGTGCTACAGATGCAATATTCAATTAACACTTACCGGAACCAAGAAGTTCTGTATTTTATAAAAATAGGGTTTGGGTGAAAGTGCTGTGAGTTATGAGGAGAACAGAGAACGAAAACTAAATGCAACCCAGCTTGAGCCCTTCTCTGTCCCCCTGGGTCTGTGTTCCATTCAGAAAAATTCAAAGGTAGTTCCAAACTCCTGCTATAGCATCGTGTGGCTGGTGCTAACAGCAGTCAAGAGATTTTGTGTGATCACGAACAATTATTCGCATGAATACGTTCACAGATTCACTGAATTGCCTGCCAAAAGGCAGGGAATGTCGGACCATACTGCCATATTTTAAATTCAAATATTGGTATCTCTGTGATATTTATTTGTGGCACAAACATGATTTTGGATCAATATGCTCCTTGTCGCTGGGTTTGTAATGCAGGCACCCCAAAAGCAGTAACACCTGCAACTTCGCAAAACAATTGTTCACTATTCTTCAAATCAGATTATTAATCTACACTCGGCATCCAGTGAGTGCTAAATGTATTATGCAAATGAGCTTGGTGCTCCAGGCCCAGAGCATGAATGGAATTAGTTTTTAGGCTCGAGAGGAATATGACCATGAGTAAATGATGGGAGAATATATGACCCAGAGGATTAATCATTCTCACAGTTTATCATAGATGCTTCTTTGAGATGTTTATCTCCAGCTTCATCCTTCTGTATAAAAGACTGGTGAAAAAGAATCTCTTAAAGAGATGTGGGAAAAGCAAGCTTTTTGATACTTTTCATTTTACATTTTGGAAACATTTGAGATTTTCTTTGTTGTCATGTGTTTTTTGTTTTTGTTTTTGTTTTTTAAGCTCAAGCCATCATTTTAGTAACCCTGAAAGGGTGATGTAAATTTAGATGACTAATTCTTAGTATGTGAGGCACAGTATAATAATTTTGTCACTTGTACATTTTGTCGGAACTTTAAAATGGTGCAGATGCAAATGTTGGGGGGGCCCCCTTCTAAACCTATATTTTTTAGGCAAAAATATCTGTAAGCTTACTTGATGAAATTTTGCATCAACCTGTGTCCCAGAGCAAAAAATGATTGAGTATGGATTTGAGAACCAGGAAGGTCATATAATTCTGCCACATATAAGGGGATACATTTTTGAAAAGACCAAAAGAGTAGCTGGGGTCTAAATGCTTTGAAATCCAAACATGTCAGGAATAATGTTTTCTGCTTATAAACATTACTGCTTATAACTTAGGTCCAATGCAGAACCCATGAGCAAAAATGAATTTCAGTGGATTAAAAAAAAAAAACAATGGTAAATAGAGGCACCTGAGTGGCTCAACAGGTTGAGCATGGGACTCTTTATTTTGACTCAGGTCATGATTCCAGGATCACGGGATTGTGAGCCCTGTGCTGGGCTCTGCACTGAGCATGCAGCCTACTTAGGATTCTCTCTCTCTCTCTCTCTCTCTCTCTCTCTCTCTCTCTCTCCCCCTCTGTTCCTATCCCCCACTGCTTATGCTCTTTCTCTCTCTAAAATCAGTAAAATAAAATAAAATAAAGTAACAAAAATGGTAAATATTACTACATAAGTCAGTGAATACTGTAGATAAAGAAGTAGGGTAAAAGTCCAGGCTGGGGTGTTCTTATTTAAGAAGGATTGTAAAAAACATGGTGGCGGGGCGCCTGGGTGGC
This sequence comes from Herpailurus yagouaroundi, assembly GCF_014898765.1. NCBI lineage: Eukaryota > Metazoa > Chordata > Mammalia > Carnivora > Felidae > Herpailurus > Herpailurus yagouaroundi. The sequence continues at coordinate 4,587,433 of NW_024412415.1, forward strand.
GCAGTCGGTTAAGCGTCCGACTTCAGCCAGGTCACGATCTCGCGGTCCGTGAGTTCGAGCCCCGCGTCGGGCTCTGGGCTGATGGCTCGGAGCCTGGAGCCTGTTTCCTCTTCTGTGTCTCCCTCTCTCTCTGCCCCTCCCCCATTCATGCTCTGTCTCTCTCTGTCCCAAAAATAAATAAACGTTGAAAAAAAAATTACAAAAAAAAAAAATGGGGGCCTAGGTGGCTCAGTCAGTTAAGCGTCCAACTTTGGCTCCTCAGGTCATGATCTGTGGTCCCTGAGTTCGAGCCCCACATTGAACTCTGTGCTGACAGCTCAGAGCCTGAAGCCTTCTTCAGATTCTGCATCTCCCTCTCACTTCCCTCCTGTGTTCACACCCTGCCTCTCTCTCCAAAAAAAAAAAAAAAGAAAAGAAAAGAAAAGAAAGAATAAACATTTAAAAATTTTTTAAAAGAAGGACTGTGAAAACCCAAACAACTATGCCGCTGTGCCAATGTTTAAATGGACTAGATAACTATGTTGAATATTGCTGACAGGTAGAACATAATAAGGATGGGAGGTGCCCTAGTGCCCTCGGCATACTGCTCAAAAGTAGCTTTTTGAGGGGCAGACGCCAAGCTGAATTAGAATGAGAGGAGAACAAATATGAAGAGGTGAAGAATTCAAGAAGAACAGTTTGCTGCGAAGGGAAAGCAGAAAAATGGTGTGAGAGATGGGACGTGAGAGATGGGGGCGGGAGATAAGGGGTTCCATGGAGGTTGGTCTGCATGGTTTCAGGGATGAGAAATGGAGAGCAGAATGAAAGCATTTGAGAGAGAGAGAGAGAGAGAACCCTAATTTGGCTGAGAGGAGCTAGACTAAGCTGGTGAATGATAATGACTCCAATACACTTGTAGAAGAACTTTTCCTGAAAGGAACAGAAACTCTTACTTAGTTGTACTAGGGGAAAAAATGATTTGTAAATGTTTGCAGATTTGGTGGTAGGTAGAGTAAGTGCTACTCTGTTTCTATTTTTTAATTTAATTTTAACTTAATTTTTATTTTTATTTTAGACAGAGTGCTAGTAGGAGAGAGGGGCAGAGGGGAATGAGAGAGAGAGAGAGAGAGAGAGAGAGAGAGAGAGAGAGAGAGAGAATCTTAAGCAGGCTCCACACTCAGCACAGAGCCCAACACAGGGCTCAATCCCATGACCTTGGGAGCATGACCTGAGGCAAAATCAAGAGTGGGACATTTAACCAAGTGAGCCACTCAGGCACCCCTGTTTCTACTTTTTAAAATTTCTTTTGCTTTTTCTTTTTTAAAAGATGTATTTATTTTTGAGAGGGAAAGAGAGTGCAAGTGGGGAAGAGGTGGGGGTGGTGGGACAGAAGATCTAAAGCCAGCTCTGTGCTGATAGCAGCAAGCCCGATGTGGGGCTCGAACTCAGGAAATGTGAGACCATGACCTGAGCTGAAGTCGGACGCTCAACCGACTGAGCCACCCAGGTGCCCCGTAGCCTTATTATTATTATTTTTGTAAGCAAGAATGAAGCTGATTGTGAGAGAAACGCTGATACAGAACATTTGAAGAGAGTTGAGAAACTATGAAATTGCCATCATGGAAAGAAAGGGATGAAGCTCGTGACACAAAAGTTGTAACATTCTTGGACCATATGGAGAGCCTATCGGAGATTTGAGATAATGAATTTAAAGTGAAATCAATCTGCTGCATTGGGTCGTTTTTCTTTAGGGACCTCCCTCAAAAGATGGGTTTGAATCTACTCAAGGCAGTGGACTCACCTCTGCACATCTTGTAAGTGAAGGCTTTGTTTCCATCCTGGATCCAAATTCTGATTCCTCCACTTACATCTGTTACTCCTCAGAAAGAGTCACCTCATTTGTCATTATCTCCGTCTCCTGATCTGTGAAATGGAAATCACAATAGTGTCTACCTTATTGGGTTGTTAGAGAGATTCAATTATTCCAAGATGCAAAAGGTTTAGGATAGTATCGGGTATCACAAGTGCTCAATTAATGTTAGCTAACAATTCCCATTATATAAAGTATGTGATGTGCTCAGACTTTACAAGTTATGGTGGTTTTTTACCCATTCAAAACAAAATAAGTAGAATTTGAAAAATTATAAACCATAATCCTATGTGACATTCTTGAATTAAAAAATAGATGGTTCTGGGGGCCTGGGTGGCTCAGTGAGTTGAGCATTCGACTTCAGCACAGGTCATGATCTCACGGTTCCTGACTTCAAGCCCCGCATTGGGCTCTGTGCTGACAGCTCAGAGCCTGGAGCCCCCTGCAGATTCTGTGTCTCCTTCTTTCTCTGCCCCTCCCCTGCTCATGCTCTGTCTCTCACTCTCAAAAATAAATAAAAAATAAAGAAAGAAAAATACATGATTCTAGGAGTTACTATTTTTAAGAAAGCCCTTCAGAGCTGTAAAATTCTCCAGTTTCTAAAAACTCAACTTTTCACAGATTTTCTAAAATCAATCACAATTTGCACAGATTAATGGTAAGTGATAAATTCAGTTTGGAAATGAGAACTCATTTATGGACAGGCCTCTCAAATTTTAGAGTCCAAAGATTTCAGTCCTGTAATTTTATTCATTTGTACTTTCTGCAAAGATTTTTCTGGGGCCAATAATGTCACTTAGGTACGCAATGTATTGAAGCCACTCAAGGTAAAACAACAAACTGGTATTACTGATTATTTGTGTAACTTTTCTTTTAAAAACATTTTTTAACGTTTATTTATTACTGAGAGACAGAGAGACACAGAGTGTGAGCAGGGGAGGGGTAGAGAGAGGGGGAGACACAGAATCTGAAGCAGGCTCCAGGCTCTGTCAGCACAGAGCCTGACGCGGGGCTTGAACTCACGATCTGTGAGATCATGACCTGAGCCGAAGTCAGTCGCCTAACCAACTGAACCACCCAGGCACCCCTTGCATAACTTTTCAAAAATGCTTCCCTTTAAATTCAACAAGTAAATACTTGGTGTTTTCTCTGGTGCAGAGCACCATAAGGTCCACCAGGTAGGAAAGGCAGAATTTCTGGCTCTCCAGTGATTTGATTTCTTAAATTTGATTTACAACATTTCTAAGAAATAAAAGACAAGGGCGCCTGGGTGGCTCAGTCGGTTAAGCGGCTGACTTCGGCTCAGGTCATGATCTCGCGGTCCGTAAGTTCGAGCCCCACATCGGGCTCTGTGCTGACAGCTCAGAGCCTGGAGCCTGTTTCAGATTCTGTGTCTCCCTCTCTTTGACCCTCCCCCATTCATGCTCTGTCTCTCTGTCTCAAAGATAAATAAACGTTAAAAAAAAATTAAAAAAAAAAAGAAAAGAAAAGAAATAAAAGACCAGTATGCTTTACTCATTTCATAAACAAGGAGACAAAGGATTTTAAAGCAGAAATACATAGTTTGTGGCAGAGATGATGACTCAATTGCTCAAAATCAGATTCTATCAATCTATCTGCAGAGCTAATAAGAGGTCAACTGTGAAGATTACCTAGGCTCTAGAAGTTGGAAAAACAAACAAAAGCATTGCTAAGGTCATCTTATTTCTACTCCTGGTATTCCTCCTGCTACATATTACTACACCAAAACTGCTGCTACTACTATTTCAGGGCAACATTTTTTACCAAGCACCTTGCAAGTCCTCCACTTAAGTCCAAGAGCCCCCCAAATATATAGAGGAATTAGAAGTTTAAGTGTTTTGATCCTAAAAAATAAAAATATTTGTAAATGATACAAGGAAACCAAAAGTCATGTGGAAACCATATAATGTTGCATTAGATCATATACAAAATACCTATATAAAATCATGACCACTCTTATACAAAGAAATCTTTGAGTTTTTGTCCTGCCTTCTTTCCCTCTTTTACAATCATTTTCTCTTTTATTTCTGTTTGTAAAATGAGAAAATTTAGAGATCAACTGTCACCATGAAATATTGCTTGAGAATCTACTAATAAAACAGGGCTAAAGATCTGAGTTCTTCCCCAGTTTTATTGAGGTATAACTGATGTACCAAAAACTGCACATATTTTATGTATGCAATGTGATGGGTTTGGACATATACATACACTTGTGACTCCATCACCACAATCAAGGTAAACATATGCATCACCTAGAAAGGTTTCCTTGTCTCCTCAATCTTTTTTTTTTCTTTTTGTAAGAATGATTAACAGGTCTACCCTCTTAATTTTACTTCATGGTACCATATTGTTAACTATAGGCACTGTGTTTTTAGAGATCTCCAGAACTTAATCTTGTATAACATTATACCACCTAAGCAACAACTCTGATTTCCCTCTCCCCACATCTCTTGTCAACTATCATTCTATTATTTGCTTCCCTAAGTTTGACTTTTATTTTATTTTATTTTACTTTTATTTTATTTTATTTCATTTTATTTTATTTGAGAGAGAGAGAGAGAGAACAAGCAGGCTTGTGGGGCAGAGGGAGAGAGAGATAGAAAATCTTAAGTAGGCTCAATCCCACCACCCTGGGATCATGACCTGAGCTGAAATCAAGAGTCAGATGCATTATAACCAACTGAGCAACCCAGGTGCCCCAAGTTTGACTATTTTAGGTATCTCATATAAGTGGACTCATGCACTACTTTCTTTCTGTGACTGGCTTATTTCACTCAGTATAATGTCTTCCAGGTCTATTCATGCCGTACAAATGGTAGGATTTCCTTTTTCTTTAAGGATGAATAACATTCCATTGCATGAATATAGCACATCTTTAAAATCTGTTCATCTGTTGATGGACATTTGGATTGTTTCCATATTCTTGGCTATTTTGAATAATATTGTAATGAACATGAGAGTGCAAATATCTGTTGAAGATCCTGATTTCAATTTGGGGGCAGATATATACCCTGAAGAGGGATTGCTGGATCAGTTGCTGATAGTTCTATTTTTAGTTTTTTTTGAGGAACCTGATACGATTTTCCACAGTAGCTACACCAGTTTACATTCACCAGTCTCATACATGGGTCCCAATTTTTGCATATCCTCACCACACTTGTCTTTTGTTAGCCTTCCTTTATATAAAAGAAAACTTTAAGAACAGGACCTATTAGATGCGAAACACGGTTGTCTTCTGGATTTGTTTGGTTAAGATGGAAGAAGAAAGTTTATAAGTATTCCACAGCCAAAGGGCTGTTGTAAATTTGTTAGTTTAAAGCTAAAGTATGTAAGCTAGAACTCATAAAACTAGCTTAAGTGAGAACAGATACAGAGTTTAATAGATTTAACCACTGACAATGAAAGGTGAAACCAACATTTGCTTGGTTAGCTCAGAAATACCAACTTCACTGCAAATGGGTTTTGGGAGGAGAAAAAAACACAATGTAGGACTCCAGTTAAGAAAAATAAAGGGGAGCTCCTAGGTGGCTCAGTTGGTTGAGTGTGTGACACTTGATTTTGGCTCAGATCATAGTCTCATGGTTTATGGGTTTGAGTCCCGCAACAGGCTCTGCACTGACAGTGCTGAGCCTGCTTGGGTACTTCTCTTTCACCTTCTCTCTCTGCCCCTCCCCCTGTCATTGTCTGTCTGTCTGTCTGTCTCTCTCTCTCTCTCTCTCTCTCTCTCTCTCAAAAATAAATAAACTTTAAAAAAATTTTAAAAAAGAAAGAAAGAAAAGTAAAGGGAGCCTGAGGGGCTCAGTCGGTTAAGCATCCAACTCTTGATCTCAGCTCAGGTCATGATCTCACTGTTTGCGGGATGAACCCCATGTTGGTCTCTGCAATGACAGCATGGAGCCTGCTTAGGTTTCTCCCCTTCTGTCTCTGTCCCTCTCCTGCTTGTACTCTCTGTCTCTCAAAATAAATAAATAAACCTTTAAAAAATGTTTAAAAGAAAAGTAAAAGAATTATAGCTAGATACCAGTTATTCATTGTTTTGTATTCTGTATCACAAGGGTAGGAATGATACCAATTCTGCGATTGTATTTGTATGAGTTTAGATCTTAGTAGCCATCATAGCTACAGTTTACAGGTCTTTGAATTTTCTACATTTTAAAAGAAAGGCATTTCAGGACTTTACATTGATTTAACCAAGAGCAACTAATTTCAAAATTGTTATTTCTATTTTTAGCACATTCGTCTAAGGAAGATTCCTCACCATTACTTTTCGAAACTGATATTGCATAAAACAAATGATTAATTGAAATAAATGGCCCTGTTTTTAGTCACTCCATTCAGCACTGTTACCTAAGTAATAGCAAATTATAACCTGATTGATGAAGTTTCAAAGTAATGAATGAGCGATGGGATCCCACCAGGCCTCAAGAAAAGTATTCTTTTTCAATAAGTATATTTGGTAATGTAAAAAACAGAATTAAATGAAAATTAACCACATATTACTGACACATGGCAAGGAAAATTCAACCATAATCAGTATCTAAAATGTGAGTTACAAGTAGCTATAGTTTAAAATATAGCAGGTGAGATTTGGGGGAACTTTTTTTTTTCTATTGAGATTCAGAGAGCACAAAGAGAGACTCAGGAGCTACCATTTAGAAGGTGAGTACTTCCAAACTAAAAAAAGGGGGAGGATGTTAAACACATACTCAGGGAAACTGCTAATCATTACTACCATTGATGTGGTCAAGAAAGGCTTGTTGGCACTTGATGCTGACACCTGCTTGAAAGATAATGATAGCATTTTAAATTAAGGGCACAATCATAAATGTTTTATTAATATTTATTGAATGATTCTAAGATGTAGTCATATCCTTTAATAACTTTTTATAATGCATGTTATAAAATGCATTGGTAACATATTCTTAATAAATGTTGCTATAATAAGCTCCTATAATGTTGCTATAGCACAGCTGTTGTTAATTAAAACAATGTATGCACCTGCTTCATCCATTAATTTTGATTATTAGTAAAGAAAGTATTTTTAAATGACCACTATAACTTTAAAAATAATCACTATTTGGATGAACCTTTAGCCGCAATGACTTTTCTTCACTCTCACAGACACCTGTAGCTTTTAGGTCTTGAAAACAAATTAAAACAGAAAACTAGGTCATCAAATGTTTGAAGGTGTTTTTAAGTTAATAATGTATGCACATTAGTTGGTTTTTGCTCTGTGTGTGCTGTATCTGCTTCCAGAAAACAGCTCAGAAGGACTTACGAGTTATTTTATGCTCACAATTTTGGTCTTCATCTGCTTTCCTAAGGTTCAAGGAGTGTTAAAAAATTGCACACCCAGGGGCGCCTGGGTGACGCAGTCGGTTGAGCGTCCGACTTCAGCCAGGTCACGATCTCGCGGTCCGTGAGTTCGAGCCCCGCGTCGGGCTCTGGGCTGATGGCTCAGAGCCTGGAGCCTGTTTCCCATTCTGTGTCTCCCTCTCTCTCTGCCCCTCCCCCGTTCATGCTCTGTCTCTCTCTGTCCCAAAAATAAATAAACGTTGAAAAAAAAATTAAAAAAAAAAATTGCACACCCATTTTATTTCTTGGTTTTTTTTTTTAATTTCCTTAAGTAATCTCTATGCCAAATGTGGGGCTTGACCTCATGACCCCAAGGTCACAAGTTGCATGCTCTACTGTACTGACTAAGCCAGTCAGGTGCCCTAACATTTTCCTGATCTCAGAGACTATTACATCATTTTAAGACCTTCTACCAGAAGACTATCTCCTTGATCAATCTAAAATGGAAGTAGCAGTAATAGGACAATTAAGGTACTACCCCTTGTCTACACAGTGCCATCTATTTTTGGAAACTATCATGCAATAAGTGATGAAGTTTGTAAAAGGAAAAGCTTTAGAATGTGGAAATTTCAACTTGGATCTTACAAAAGTGTGTCCTCTGTTCCTCATTTATTCCCATCAATCATCACAGCCATAGTAATGTTATCAGTGGCATAAAAGCATATCAAGACCAGAATGACATAGCATGATATAGCATGGAAAATAAAAATTTTGGGGGGTGCCTGGATGGCTCAGTCAGTCGAGCATCCGACTTCGGCTCAGGTCATGATCTCGTGGTTCCTGATTCAAGCCCCACATCAGGCTGACAGCTCAGAGCCTGGAGCCTGCTTCAGATTCTGTGTCTCCCTCTCTTTAACCCTCCCCTGCTCACACTCTGTGTCGCTCTCTCTGAAAAAATAAACATTAAAAATTAAAAAAAATTTTTTTCTAATAAAGTCATTAAAAATAATTGTTAATTAGTAAGTATATTAGTTTGACTAGGCTGCCATAACAAATTACCATAGATTGAATGACTTAAACAATAGAAATTATTTTCCCATAGTTCTAGAGAGGCTGGGAAGTCCAAGATCAAGTCACTGGTAAATTTAGTTTCTGGGTGGGAGCGCTCTTTCTGGCTTGTAGATAGCCACTTTGTCATCAACGTAATGGAAAGAGTAAGTTCTCTGGTGTTTGTTCTTTTAAGTACACTAATGCATTTGGATTAGGGCCTCCACCCTTATGACCTCATTTAACTTAACCACCTCTTAAAAGTCATACCTCCAAATGTAGTCACATTGGGGATTAGGGCTTCAATGTGTGAATATGGTGGGGTAAGGCACACAATTCAGTTCACAGCAGGGGCGCCTGGGTGGCGCAGTCGGTTAAGTGTCCGGCTTCAGCCAGGTCACGATCACGCGGTCCGTGAGTTCGAGCCCCGCGTCGGGCTCTGGGCTGATGGCTCAGAGCCTGGAGCCTGTTTCCGATTCTGTGTCTCCCTCTCTCTCTGCCCCTCCCCCGTTCATGCTCTGTCTCTCTCTGTCCCAAAAATAAATAAATGTTGAAAAAAAAAAAACAATTCAGTTCACAGCAGTAGGGTTAAAACACATAAGCCAATATTTTCTTACTCCAAACATTTTTACATGGACATTTTTACTTCAAAGGGATATTAAAAGCTCATATTCTGAAAAATACACCTTAATTAATCAATACAATATTTTCCTAATTCTATGAGCAATAAGTCCAAAATTCATCAAAAACTATCCCAGTTGATAAGTGAGCTCACACCTCATCACAGACAGATTTAGGTGGCCAGAATACAATGACAAGACAGAAAGGTTCCTGCTGTCATGAAGTTTAATCCCAGAGTGGAGAGATGGTATGTTAACATATAATTACATAAATAAGAAAACATCTGATAAAGATAACAGGTATGAAAAAAGATACTCTCATAGAGACAGTACCATGGGGCTACTGTAGATTGTGTGCTTTAGGGCACCAGAGGAGGTCACAATGTGACAAAGAGAATGAGACTGTGTGAAGAACATCTCAAATACTAATAACAAATAAATGAAAAAAAATGGGGGGGTGCTTTCACTTATTATCATATTAAAACGATTATTTACAAATAAGAAAAGCTACATCAAGCATTAACACACTTATGTGTAGAATCAGCAATTCAGAAATTTCTCATGATTCTCTGTCACCAATGATACTAAAAATAAATCTTATTTGAAAGAATTATAATTAAGCTATTATTTCTTACCCAACACTATATCTTTTTTTTTTAAGTTTTATTTATTTTTGACAGAACACGGTATGGGAGGGACAGAGAGAGAAGTGGACAGAGAATCCAAAGTGGCTCTGGGCTGACAGCAGCGAGCCTATGTGGGGCTCAAATTCTAAACTCATGACCTGTGAGATCAAGACCTGACCTGAAGTCGGACGCTCAACGAACTGAGCCACCCAGGTCCCCCTCCACCGCTGCATCTTGTAGTTGGACCAAGAAGATAATTAGTTCCTCTCTGCAATGTACCTGGATTGACATGTATGTAATCAGCATGCCCAGTATAGGTATGTACAACTACAGAAATTTGAGGACTGTTTGGAAAAGGGTTTAATGCATAGATTCGTTAAAAAAGAGACCATCCATATTCTACAATTTACCTTCCTCTAAACAAACCTGAGATTCCACTCTTGGCTCAATCTCACACCCTCTCCTCTTGGAAGTCTTCAATTAGTGTTTGGCCGTTTTCCTTTAAACATTTCACTTAAAATGTCTAGTAGGGATATTAAATTTCAGGATGGGTTTGTGACAGAAAGTAGGAAATAGAAAACCTTAATAATCAAATCTGGATTTGATTTGTAAGTTAAAACGACTGAATGTTGCATTCCCTTTGGTGAGTGCCTGAGGAGAGCAGAAATCTTGAAAAGGCTCTCCAGGAGCCCTGGGCTAAGAACAACCAGGTGATTATGAGTTACATATGTTTCACATTTGCTAATAAAAAGGTGAAAATCACCGTAGTTGGCATTATTCTTATTTGAGACATTTAAAGCACCAATGAAGGATTAAAATTAAGCCATGAGTAAATACAAAAAGACAAGGATTAGAAACATGCCCTATGTTAATGTGAGTCTGCTTGCACATTATAGTGCAAACAGATAGAGACTATTCAAGTACATTCACAGAACAGTCACATCAGGAAATATATGTGATTAAAATGGCCTGGTCAGGGGTATCTGGCTGGCTCAGAGATTACTTAAAAATAAAATTTAAGGGGTGCCTGGGTGGCTCAGTCAGTTAAACATCTGACTTCGGCTCAGGTCACGATCTCAGTTTGTGAATTTGAGCCCCATGTCAGGCTCTGTGCTGACAGCTCAGTGCCTGGAGCCTGCTTTGGACTCTGTGTCTCCCTCTCTGCCCCTCCCCTGCTCATGCTCTGTCTCTCTCGTCTCAAAAATAAATAAAAATTTTAAAAAATAAATAAAATGAAATTTTAAAAAATGGTTTAGAAGATGGCCAGGTCAATATTGAGGCAAAAGAATCCAGATGACCAACTTGTTTTCCTCTCAAAGGCAATAAAAATAAGGACAAATTCATCATGCCTTTTCCTTTTCTATTTACGTTCTCTGATATCTTCTTCCCCAAGCTCTGTGAGTCTTCAGAATGTTTACAAAATAGGCAAAGGCTAGGCTATCATTCTCCTTCATGTAGCACTTCTAATTCAGAAGGACAAAAAGTTTCTACATAGCACCTGCACAATTCTGTTTCTAAAACTCTATTTCCCAAATTAGATCCTCATCATCATGCTAAGAGATCATGATTTCAAAACAGCATGACCGAGATAGCTTTCTCCACCATCGAGCAAAGAAAAATGCTCTTGCATATAATCAGTCTCCCCAGTATGTATTTGGGATAAAATTACCTTCTCACACATTTGCTTCATAACAGAAGTCTGGAGTGGAGAGTGTATTTCAAATAGTGAGTTGGAGTGTTAACATCCAAGGTTGAAATTCACTCAAAAATATAAATCTAGGTGAAATTTATTTAAACTTTCCTTAAGTATTATTTTGAGATGGTTAAAATCACTATTTCTTAACCTACTGATAGTAATTTTCATCTTAAAATCGCTGTATGTCTTAAACAATTTTTCCTAAAATCTCATTTTCTACAAAATGAGGTTGCAACTCATGAGCACTGCTTGGTAATTTTGTCTCACAAAATTTTCTAGATTCATCTGCCCCTTGAATCTCAATGGGCTTTTTCCTTTTCTCATCTCTCAGGATGGTGCTACTTGAATTTTTTTAACCATATGTTTTCACACCAATACACCTTTACTCATGTTGCCTTCCTTGCCTGTAATGTTTTTTCTTTCCTTTCTTCTGTCATCCAAAGTGCTTCTCTGACTAAAATTTAAACATTTTTTGACTTCTAAAACCAGATAAAATGTTTCTTCTTCTCTGATATAGGGCTTATTCTCCTAACAGGAAGTAGCTTTTCTAACACGTACCTTTATGACAGCACAGTGTGATTTATGCTAGAGTTACTGAGTTATTTGTGCACATTTTTGTCCTCCCTTGATAAACTACATATTCATCTATGTAACCTCATAGGATCAATGACTATACCTGGCATGAGTAGGTAGCTGATATTTGTGTAATTGAATTGGCTTGGAGAATGTTAATGATTTCTTTTGCATCCATCTTGATTGAAAAAGCAACAGTTACCACACAATAGAGACTCAATAGCACGGTTCAGAGAAAGGAAATGTAGACAACAGCCACTCATATTTGTTGTTCAGTAATCACAGATTAGAACAACCTTGTACTGGAGAACCAACATAGGGGAAGGTTGAGCTTGGAGCTCTTGAAAATAAGCTCTGAAGACAGAGTATGACCACAATGAAATGCCTCCATCTATAGAGTAAGCAAGACTGCTTTGCTCAGTCATCAATCAACCACCACAGCTACTTGTTAATTAATGAAACCAAGTTTCTTTCCTGATGGCAACAGCACTTGGTTACACTTGTGAAAGGGAAAGTGATTTTGATTGACTCAGACCCTCTGTTTGCTGTGTCATGAGCACATAGTTGGATGACTAATTGAATGACTAGCCTCTCACTGGAAAGCTCTGGACCCTTCACCTATGCTTCTTCATTACTCAAGTGCCCATATTGAGAAGACAATCTTGCTCTGAACTGACAGAGCTGTAGCTCTGTTATGATGCAGCACTGTCTAGTAAAAGAACGTTGGTCAGAAAGGTAAGAGATTGGGTTCAGCCCCAGATTAAACTGGGACCCATAAGGGCATGTTATAACAAACTTTGTCTTCACGCACACTTCTTAGATTCTGACTCAGCAGCTTACTAGCTCTTAGACCTTCCTTCTTCAGAGGTGACTTAGTTCTATGAATCTCATTGTTTTCATTTGTAAGATAGGGATAATAAAAATCCTTTGGAAATCAAGGTTTAATTGAGATGCTAACAGGAAAAAGTATGACTTAGTGACCAGGATAATGGCTGGCATTAAAGGCTGATCTAAATAAACAATTAATCTGGCACAAAAACAGACACATAGACCAATGGAATAGAATAGAAACCCCAGAACTAGACCCACAAACGTATGGCCAACTCATCTTTGACAAAGCAGGAAAGAACATCCAATGGAAAAAAGACAGTCTCTTTAACAAATGATGCTGGGAGAACTGGACAGCAACATGCAGAAGGTTGAAACTAGAACACTTTCTCACACCATTCACAAAAATAAACTCAAAATGGATCAAGGACCTGAATGTGAGACAGGAAACCATCAAAACCTTAGAGGAGAAAGCAGGAAAAGACCTCTCTGACCTCAGCCGTAGCAATCTCTTACTCGACACATCCCCAAAGGCAAGGGAATTAAAAGCAAAAGTGAATTACTGGGACCTTATGAAGATAAAAAGCTTCTGCACAGCAAAGGAAACCACCAACAAAACTAAAAGGCAACCAACGGAATGGGAAAAGATATTTGCAAATGACATATCGGACAAAGGGCTAGTATCCAAAATCTATAAAGAGCTCACCAAACTCCACACCCGAAAAGCAAATAACCCAGTGAAGAAATGGGCAGAAAACATGAATAGACACTTCTCTAAAGAAGACATCCGGATGGCCAACAGGCACATGAAAAGATGTTCAGCGTCGCTCCTTATCAGGGAAATACAAATGAAAACCACACTCAGATATCACCTCACGCCAGTCAGAGTGGCCAAAATGGAGACTATAGATGCTGGAGAGGATGTGGAGAAACGGGAACCCTCTTGCACTGTTGGTGGGAATGCAAATTGGTGCAGCCGCTCTGGAAAGCAGTGTGGAGGTTCCTCAGAAAATTAAAAATAGACCTACCCTATGACCCAGCAATAGCACTGCTAGGAATTTATCCAAGGGACACAGGAGTACTGATGCATAGGGGCACTTGTACCCCAATGTTCATAGCTGCACTCTCAACAATAGCCAAATTATGGAAAGAGCCTAAATGTCCATCAACTGATGAATGGATAAAGAAATTGTGGTTTATATACACAATGGAATACTACGTGGCAATGAGAAAAAATGAAATATGGCCTTTTGTAGCAACGTGGATGGAACTGGAGAGTGTGATGCTAAGTGAAATAAGCCATACAGAGAAAGACAGATACCATATGGTTTCACTCTTATGTGGATCCTGAGAAACTTAACAGGAACCCATGGGGGAGGGGAAGGAAAAAAAAAAAAAAAAGAGGTTAGAGTGGGAGAGAGCCAAAGCATAAGAGACTGTTGAGAACTGAGAGCAAACTGAGGGTTGATGGGGGGTGGGAGGGAGGAGAGGGTGGGTGATGGGTATTGAGGAGGGCACCTTTTGGGATGAGCACTGGGTGTTGTATGGAAACCAATTTGACAATAAATTTCATATATAAATAAAAAAAAATAAAAAATAAAAAAAAAATAAATAAATAAATAAACAAACAATTAATCAATAGTGGCATCTGGGTGGCTCAGTCCGTTAAGCATCTGACTTTGGCTCAGGTCATGATCTCACAGTTCGTGGGTCTGAGCCCCACATCGGGCTCTGTGTTGACAGCTTAGAGCCTGGAGCCTCCTTCAGATTCTGTGTCTCCCTCTCTCTCTGTCCCTCCCCTGCTCATGCTCTCTCTCTCTCATTCAAAAATAAATAAAAACATTAAAAAAATAAACAAATGATCAATAAATGTTTATTTCCACCAATATTTTAGTTTCCTCATCCATTCAGATAGGAATAGTACACTGCCTCTCTCAGTGAACAGGATTGAGCAAGTGGGACTTAAACTAGATAGCTGCATCTTCTTTAGATGGTTCCTAAATATAATTGGGTTAAAAATTCACAGGCACTGAGAAAAGGACCAGCCATCAACCTGGTCACTTAGGCAGAGGAGCAAACTGTATGAGAATAAAGTGTCCTAAAAGTGGTTCTTAGCAGGCTTGTTTAATGAGAAGAAAATTAGGAACAGCTTACATAGCAGTGAAGGATTTATATAACAATTTTCCTTACTTATCTACATCTTCAACAATCTACATTTGTTAAGACCACATCACATTCAGTGAGCTAAAATAGTTCATGTAGTGCAGTTAGTTGATGAACAGAGCTTTCCTCATACCAAAGAAATCTCCAAAAAGGTCACTGATCACCTCATCCAAAAAGTGGGAATCACTGCTTAACAGATGTTTGCCCACAATGGCCGTTACAATGATTACTGTACATTTTGCAAATACATTAAAAAGTGTTTACAAACAAAATCTCCAGATTTACATTTTAAAGGCTTCAATTCAGTGTGAAGTTTCCCAGTGACTTCCAAATTCCCACATGTGTCTGACATTTGTCAAATATACCCCATTACAGATGAAAATAAACTGTACTAAATTCATAACTGAAAGTTCATCTCCAACTCTATCCTGACAATTAGTATCTACACTAAGCTTCCTAGATTACAAACTAGTTAATTTTACATGACAAGGAAGCTTCGATTCGTAAATTCACGTTCCAAGGCTGACAGTATCTAAAGTTCTTGATGAACTGTATTTTGGGGAAGACACAGGATACGAACAGAAGCCCTGTGAAACTCTGTAGTTCTAGCAGAGACATTGAGTATTCACTCAATTCTCTACATTCTTTTTTTTTTCACAAAACATGCAATTTAGCTAACATATGCTGACTATTTTCAGTAATTGTATACTGTGGAAGAGTATCACTCTATCCAGTGTATTAAGTCTCTTAATCACTATCTTGAGCTAGTTTCTGTATTTAAATACTTTGGGAAAAAATTCTTTGGAGGGGAATTTAAACTAACAACCACTGGTTCCATTATCAGCTGATGGCTTAATCACCAATAGCATAGCCACTTAAATTAGCCTCCTGTGGATGATTAGACAATGTAGCCGATGAACCGGTGTGGAGCACCTGTGTAAAATGGGCAGTAAAAGCCATGGAGAGACTCACTCCCAATTAATAAATGAACCAACAAACCAATCACAATCTCATTAGTACTTTGGATGACTGATTTCTCTTTATTGTCAGTGATTAGTTTCTCTCTGGAACAGTTAGTCCTATTTCTCATTGTGGAAAGTGATGGGACAAGGAAGGACAACTAGATTAGTCCATTTCCCCACATCTGTACATTGCTTATAGAAAACAAAACACAAAGCATTTGAAGGAGTCAATGTGTTCTTGCACTGTTTTTCAAACTAACATCTGTCGCCCACTGGTGAGCTGTGAAATCCATTTAATGGGTACTATGGTCTGAATTCGTATGTTTAGATCCTAACCCCCAAAGATGATAGTATTAGGAGGGTGGAACTCTCATGAATGGGATTAGTGCCTTATAAAAAAGGCTCCAGAGAGATTCCTAGACTCTTCTACCATGTAAAGACACAATGAAAAAACCCGGCTATGAATGAGGAAGAGGGCCCTCACTCAACCATGCAGATGCCTTGATTTGAACTTTCCAGCTTCCAGAACTGTGAGAAATAAATTTCCGTTGTTTATGAGCTAACCAGTCTGTGGTATTTTGTTATAACAGTTCAAATGGACTGAGACAATGGGTCATGACAATCATATATAACATGTATTTCTGCCTGTGAGTTGCATTAAAAATTTTTTTGAAAGCGACAGAGTTGTGTGTTGGATTAAACATTAGTACTAAGGCAGTACTTTTTGGCCAGGTAAATTTCCATCATGCCAGAGTATTACACAATAACTTAAAATTGGTAGGCTCTACTATCATCTACTACGTTAAAAAAAAAAAAAAAAAAAAAAAGAGTATATCTGTAACAGCTCCTGAAATGATCAGTGACCTTCTGAGGCAGTGTAATTCTGGTTATACAATTAGCCCTTCCTACTAGCACCTAGCATTCAGCATGTTCCTAAGTATAAAATGAATGATGTAAAAAAAAAAAAAAACACCAATGGGTAAGCAGGGGGAGAATACAGGTTTTGCAGGAATAAAACTTTTTTACAATTTGGGTGCTCTCTTTAAGGAAAAGAAGGAAATAACAAAAGTGGATATAAACGGGAATATTTATATAGAATAAAAAAAGAAATTGTAACAAATGCTTAGGAACTTGGAGTTTTATGCCTCTTTCTTTTCAGATCTGTGGACAACTTACCAGAAACACTTACAGTGAAATGCTTCTTCTTCTTTTTTTTTATTTATTTATTTTTGAGAGACAGTGTGTGAGCAGGGGAGGGGCAAAGAGAGAGGCAGAGGGGCAAAGAGAGAGGAAGAGAGAGGAGGACAGAGGATCTGAAGTAGGCTCTGAGACTGAGGTGGGGCTTGAACTCAGCAGAGCAGGGAGTCTGATGGGGAGCTTGACCTCAGGAGCCCTGAGATCATGACCTGAGCCGAAGTCTGACACTTAACTGACTGAACTACCCAGGCACCCCAAATGCTTCTTGATTGTAAATGGGTTTCTCTCCTCCTAGAACACTCTGCAATCCCCACCAATCCCCAAGACTTCAAGGAACATTGAAGCTTCATATACATTATGTTAAATACTTCTCTGACATAATAAGTAAATAAATGGATGTGAAGGGGCATACCAGTGACTCAAAGACCAGGAATTCATAGATGAGGGGATATTATGACTCAGTACTTACAGTAAGACTTTGCATGTTGATACCCTGGGATGGGGCTTGGCTTTGACAGTCACTAACCTGCAAGTTACTTAATCTCTCTATACCTGTTTCCTCATCTGCAAAATGGAGGTACTGATAAAATCTGCCTTAACAAGCTAAAATGGGGCTATGCATGTAAAACTTCTAGAACAATGCTGGACACATAGTATTTGCTTAATGGATGTTTATGATTGTTTTATAGCAACATGTAGTTGGTATCAGAGATAGATGATTTGGATTCTAGGCCCAACTCAATATTTCTGTTTCCTTTTCTGTATGGTAAAATAGTGTCTACTACTAGGGGAGGAAAAAAAATATATATGAAGGAAATACTTTATATATAATATATATAAATGAAGGAAATTATATACATACACATATATATATATGTATATATATATGTATATATATATATGTATATATATACATATATATATATATATATATATATGAAGGAAATACTTTAAGGTCCTTGGAAGGAAGGTATATGTGTATGTGTATAAGTGTGTGTGCATTATTGGATGTAGTGGATGAATATAGGTAAAATAATAGCAATACCGACAACAACTAGATAGAGCACTTTAATAAGATGAGTGTCACATCGTAATTAAATGACCAGTTACATAATTTCCATGTATATTAAAACTTCACTCACTGGGAGAAAATAGAATGGCACAGGACAGTAGGGCACTCTAAATAGTAAATAGTCCATAGTAAGTAGACCTTAGAATAAAAGTCTGCTTTTTGTAAAAAAAAAAAAAAAATCAGTTTTATTGCACACGAGGAAATAAACTATATAGCATTACTTGCAATTACCATATTGATTACCTGTAAACAAATTAACATTGAGTGGTTTAAGTACTGATCAAATTCCCTGAATGGGATAAGTGTCTTTCCCTTGGAAATATATTTTCAATGATGGTTTTGCTTAGAAAATATTTTTTAATAAAGTGGAGGTTAATTCCTCAAGCCATTTCAAGACCATGAGACACTGCAAATAATAATAGCAGAAATGACATTATCACTCCATGTAATAAAAGATTAAAAAAAATAAACTTTCAACACATCAAGTCCAACTACTCAGTGGCACTCGGTCAATCTCTGCTTGGAAACATGGTTGTGTACGGTCCTCACATATTTATACATTTTCTAATGTTACTAGTACCAACATAAGGATTTCTAGCACTTTAGTCTTCTGTGGAAAAAAGAGAGAAAGACAGGGAGAGAAACAGAGATTTAAAGAGAGGAAGAAGAGAGTGAGAAAAAGAGAAACAGGGGAGAAGAGAGAGTTTCCATTCTGGATGGAAAGAAAAGGTCTACTTTCATTTATTATACTTTCAACCTTATGTTTTTCTTCCTCTGTTAATCAACCGTAATTCCCTAATCCCTCCTTTGAATTAAAAAGCATTTAAATTATAATATGAAAGTATCTGTCCTTTACATCTCAATGAGAAAATAAACACTCACATAAAAATCGAAAAAACACATTTTTTCTGACTACCAACCACCACCAGATTGACGTATTTCTCTAAGATATTATTTTCCTAAAATATGTAACAATTAAAATTTCTACAGGGCAAATATGGTCAACTAAGTTCAAACATATATTCCATGAGAGGCTCTTCCCTATAGAAAGAAATATGAAGCTCATCTTTGCAAATCCTTACCAACTTCTCTTGGACCCAGAAAGCCCCATAGGCAGTCTTTGCACTGATGAAGGCCAAGTTCAATAGGAAGAGATTCTGGAAGACTCTCCTCCCAGAATTCCTCTCACTGGGTCTGATTCTAAAATTTCTGTATACAAGGCAGAAAACTTATATTCTAGTTGCAATTTCTGCCATTATAAGTGACACTTGAAATTGGTATTATTACAGAGTGTCTAAGAGGTATCTTTCTATTTCAGATGAGAAACAGAGACCCAGCAAACTATGGACTCACTCCCACCTTGTGGCAGAGTGGTCTATAGCCGTGTCCACTGACTTTGGACCTAGGGTATTTCACATCATTTTACCTGGCTTTCCACCTTTTACACTTGGGTTTACTTCTGTGAAAGGCCTTTCCAATGAAATTCCTCTTTACTGGACAAGTAATTGATTAATTGGAGGTAATTCTTATATTCAGAACTTTGAGAGTAAAAGGACAGAAATCAAAGTACAACGTATGTATGTGTACGTACCATTTTGGTACAACACGACTTGTGGGTATGAAAGAGTTCAACAGCAAATGCCCCACAGCTGCCTCTGGGCAGGGGAGACTAACTTGGAAACACACAGAAAATAAACAGCATCTTTAATGTGTCACTGAGACTCAAGTTTATCTTATCTCCAGCCAACATGTACAGAAATGATAGGGCTACCTATCCACATTGATACTATAAATTTCTTGTGTATAGACCTTGTGCCTCAAGTGACCCATTGCCTTGAGCCTCAGATTTGATTTGCATGGATTAGGGGCAGAACAGAGGGAAAAGCTGGTATTTATTTATTCATTTATTTGCTTACTTACTAACTTCTACTGAAAGAAGTCCACACATTTAACTGTGGCTAGCCACATCCCTGTGGAGACAGAAAATCACCATTGTGAAATCTCTTTTAGTTTTAGGAAGAATTATGTAATAATGAAATCACGTAAACTTAAATCAGTAGACAGTTATTACCCCACAAGGAAAGGTAACGAATCTTTTGTGACCCAAAGGTTACTTGAGAAGGAAAGAGGTAGGAATATTGGCATGGGACCCAAGAAACCTTCTGGGGGGAAATTTATCTGGCTTATTTGCTTTCATGGTTCAAATTCTATGATGAGTTGAAATATTCCCAAATGTTTTCCTATTACAAAATAAGTCCCAAGAATAGGTCCCTTCTTTGAGAGATAGGAAGGTGATAACTGGAGGACCAGAAGCATTTAGGAGTCATCTTCCCTCTCCCAAACTAAGATGGAGACAGAACACTTTCTAGGAGTAGAGGAAATTTAGGAAACCAACATGTGCAGGATTTGAGGGTAATTATTACTATTATTTTAGCAAGCTTGAAAGATGATGGAGCCAAGTGTGGATGAGGAGGAAGTGTGGCTGATATTTAAAGGCAAATGAGAAACTCACAATTAAAAAAAAAAGCATTCCTTTTATGACTCATAGCAAATCTGAGACAATTTGGTTTAAGGAGATTAAAATGGGACAATTTATCAGACCCAAATATTAAATGGTATTTGTCCCTAAATTCCTTTATGGTTTATGGTTATATTCTGCCTAATGGTCAAAACATAGGCTACAAATAAAATTAGCCATAAACTCCAATATTCTCAAGGTTTGATGAGACTTCGACAGGCATTTTTATTTTCAGATTAATTAGCTGGCAAAAATGGTAATGATGAAAAAGAATTTATTTGTAAGCAACTTTATTATTGCTTAAATTAAAACAATATTCATGGAAGGACATATAATCTTTACCAATTTGTAATTCACACCTCTTTTATAGAACTAACTGAATTATCTTTAGATGCTCCCTTATACTTTTCCAACAAGAGACCTGTCTTGGTTTACTTCATACCAATAAAATCTATTCCTTTATTTTCTTTCATCGTTTAGTATTCCAAGTTTCAAATTCTTCACCAAGTGAGATGTCACTTAAATTAAGAGAGCTCTCAACCTCCTTTTCCAAAGCTATAATAATGATACCTGCTTTCAGTTTAGGAATAAAAGGAAGGTATTAGAATTAATCTATGACTATTTTGTCCTTGTCTTAGAATATGAAATCTTTGACAGCCATGGCTATTGCAAGGTTTGAATTAAATGCAGAATCTCAATATAAGAATGTTTAAATGCTATTTAGAGTTTAATTACATGTAGAAAGTGAATATTGTAAGAAAATCTTTGAGAAGTATAAGACCTGGAAATTTCTTTTAAGGAGGTGTTGTTCTTTTTTAAAATTTTATCATATATAACATAAAGTCACATAAAATTTAAAAAATTACAAAAGGATAAACATAATTTAAAGCAAAACCGGGGCCCCCGGGTGGCTCAGTCGGTTAAGCATCCGACTCTAGCTCAGGTCATGATCTCACAGTCTATGGGTTTGAGCCCCACATCAGGCTCTGTGCTGACAGCTCAGAACCTGGAGCCTGCTTCAGATTCTGTGTCTCCCTCTCTCTCTGCCCCTCCCCTGCTCATGCTCTGTCTCTCTCTATCTCAAAAATAAATAAAAACATTAAAATATTTATAAAACAAAATTAATTGTGATAGTTGTGGCTGTTTGGAAAAGACAAAGAAACAAGGGAAATGCTATTCTAAATAGAAATGGAAGCCAAAATTCTACCTTTTATGATTTTATTTATTAAACATGAAGAAAAATAATTATTTAAAGGAACAACAAACTAGGCAATCTCTTACGTGACTCAATGAATTTAGTGAATAATGAAGTTACATAGCAACTGAAATTAATATGTAGTTAACAGCATTCTGCTTGTTGTGCTTTGAGATTGTGCCAATCTTTCATGCTTAATAAATATCAAGGATTTACTGAAAGCAAACTTAAAAAATACTTAAAGTTTCATTTCATTATGTTTACTAATCTTGTGTGAACTTGGACTCCCTTATTATCAGAGTTTATGATAATGCAGTATCAGGATCAAACCTGGATCTGCCTATCCCAATCTCATTTGAACCCATAATCTCTCCTCACATCTGTGGGGTGTCTAGATGATCATATAGACACTCATTTTAATAAAGAAGTTCAATTAAAATATTTATTAGCAAGGACCCCATGGGAGAAGACACATTGTGGAGAGACTTGGCTGAGAGGGGTAAAGAAATTAAGCCAAACTCATTAGCCCTAAAAACTAACACAATATTCTGCAAAACCATCAGAAATCAGCATGAACAGAGACTTAGTAGACAATGCCACATGTTGGGTCAATTTTCTAAATACTCAAAGCATTTGTATCAGGAATTGTGCTACACATATGCTTATATTGTACATGTTACCAATATGACATGCCAATATATTTTCAAGTGCCTAAAATAAGAGTAGTATTAGTTCAGCCTTGAACTTGGTAACAACAGCTTTGGAATTTATCCTATTTTGGGATGGAAAATCAAATGCATAAAAAAGAGTTAGAAAATGACATAAAGCAATAATGTCCTTTATGCTATTACAGTTTCGTAGGAGGTAGTATGGTTTAGTAGTTGGAATTAAAATCCCAACTTCACCCATCATTAATTGTTTGACCTTGGGATAAAAGCTCATAAGCCTCAATTTTTCTTATCTGTATAATGACTTTAATACTGGTGTTTAAGAACAAAATGCATTAGACAATGCTAGGTATTTAGTAAATTACCTACCTTAAACTTTAAACAAAAAATATTTGGTAATAATAATCTTAATAATGATATATTTAAACAGACTCTTGCTACAAACACATATCAAATGATATAGATGAAGTGCCTTGAAGAAAAGCTGCCTTCTGCTTCCAATGAGATGTAATCGGTCAATATTTATGTCCATAACAATTACAAATGCTGACAGCATTACAGGAAAAAAAAAAATTTAAAGCCTCAGAGAACTATGGAAGCAATAAGAACTAGAAGGACTAAATTTCCAGAGAAGGGCCAAAAGCAAAGTGAGCTGGTAATTGTTTTTTTCCCATAGAATCTGCTGAGTGTAGGTACACGCTAGAGGTTGAGAACTAGAGTGTGGTATAACTTCAGGGCCACTGATGGTAAAAAGAAAAACAAACAAAACTTAGCAATCACAGAGGCAACAGTAGCAAAATTAGAGAATCCTCTGGGGCCTTAAACAAAATGTCATTTCCTTCTACATGAGACATTTTTGAATTCTGATTTTCAATGGAAGACAAAAGAACAAAGTGGAAATCTGTGGGAAGGGTAAAATATCCTCTAGTTTCATGGGACCTAGAAAACAAAGATTCATCTGAAGAAGACCTAATTTAAAAAAGAAGAAGGGGAGAAAAAAAGCAAATAAGAGGAAAAACCCCTAGGAGCTGTGAATTGATAGTAAAGGAAAGCATCTACGGGGTAGTTGGAGGCTAAGTATCTAGGCCTGGACCTGGCAGAAGGCTGCTGCTGAGATATAGAAAAAGCAGCTGATACTTTAGCATTTGTGGGCTATCATGATAAAAGAGACCCAGGAGCATTGAATACAAGGTTGGTTTCCCTCTCAAGACCAAACTTTGAAGTTCTATCAAAGTGTGAGACTAAAGAGCTAAGGTTAAACCTCTGTTGGTCAGATGTCATTCCTGTTGTTTTGTGGAGCTGATAAGCAAAGGTTCATTCATCAGATTCTCACTTGAAATCCTTGGTGGCCATGCCCTAGAAATTAGGATGACCTAAGCACAGATTGAGTGTTACCAAAATTGCAACCCACCCTCAACACAATCTAATCCCTGATTGTACTGAAATGATAAAACTGCCAACCCTACCGTACCCTACATTCTAAATTCTTGACAGAAGAAACATTTAATCCTTTCTGTTGGAAAAAAAAAATACCATCTAGAGGATATTTGACTTTTAAATATACAATGTTTGTCATATAATAAAATCATAAATAATAAAAGCAGACCTACAAATGATCCACATTTTAAAGTAGCTGAGACATACTTAAAAATAACTACTATTAATATGTCTAAAGACAGGTGAAAAGAATAAAAATAAGTAAAAAGATGAGAAACAAAATAATTGAAGAATTAGAGCCTAGATAAAAGAATCAAATAGGTATTCTGGAAATGAAAATAGAATACTTGAATTAAGAATACAGTCAAAGATTTAATTGTAGACTACACATGAGTGAAGGCAGAATTAATGTACTGGAAGACAAGCCAATAGAAAACACTGAACTTAAACTACAGAGAGAAGTAAGGATGAAAGACAAGAAAAATGAGAGGACAGGAGAGGATTGGAAAGAAGAAGGGAAGGAAGAAGCAAAAGGAAAACATAGAACATGCTCAAAGTTTCTATTATGTGTGAAAGTGGAGCTCCACAAAGACAGAATAGAGAAAATGGGACAAAAGTAATATACAAAGAGAGAAAGGAGGAGAATTTTCCAGACTGATGGGAGAGATTAATTGACAGATGCATGAAATCTAAACCAGCAGAATAAATACCAAAAAATATATATCCAGGCATATTACAATATAATTGCTAAACATATAATACTCAAAGGACAGCCAGAAGAAAGAAGACATTAAGACAATCAGATTATTAGCTAACTTCTCAACAGAAATAGTATATGCCATAAGACAATGGAAAGAAATCTTTAAAGTGCTGAAAAAAATTAATCACCAACCTAAAATTCTGTATCAAACAAAAATATTGTTCAACAGTGAGGATAAAATAAAGATGTCATCAAACAAAGGAAAACTAAAACAACTGGTTTGAAAAAGGCCTTTAGTAATATAATCCAAAACAGTTCTTCAAGCCAAAGAAAAATGAACCCAAATGTAAGCAGTGAAATGTAGGAGGAAAAAGAATACTGGGAAATATAACTATGTGGGTAAATATAAAAAATTTACTTACTGTAAAATACAGTAATCGTAATGTGTGTTTAAGTTTCAAATATAGAGAGCTAAAATGCATGACAACAATAGTGTTGAAGGTCAGAGGATGATAAATGGAAATTATATGTTCTAGGGTTCAAGAATTTGAGCCTATGTACTTGAAAGATCCTGATTCTAATCCATACATATTTTTTCTTCCACTAACATTGGTTAGAGTGAATACAGATCAGTTGTTCTCAACTCTGGTTTCCCTAGAGGACATTTGGTAACATCTGGAGACACTTTTGGTTGTCTTAACAGGTAAGGGAGTGAGGGGATTTGCTATCTAATGGATAAAGCCCGGGGATGTTGCTAAATATTCTACAATACATAGGACAATTCCCCACAACAAAGAGTTAACCAGTCTAAGACATCAATGAATTCAACAGTGCCAAAGGTGAGAAACTTTGTTGTAGATAATAAATGATACTGTTGGGGCGCCTGGGTGGCGCAGTTGGTTAAGCGTCCGACTTCAGCCAGGTCACGATCTCGCGGTCCATGAGTTCGAGCCCCGCATCAGGCTCTGGGCTGATGGCTCAGAGCCTGGAGCCTGCTTCCGATTCTGTGTCTCCCTCTCTCTCTGCCCCTCCCCCGTTCATGCTCTGTCTCTCTCTGTCTCAAAAATAAATAAACGTTAAAAAAAATTTTAAAAAAATGATACAGTTGTCTACCAACATTGTCTCACTTCTCTATTTCCCAGCATTGTTGACAGAACTTGGCCTAATGCTTGTAGAAAAATACCCCTCTAGTAATGTGAGTAAGCTAAATCACAACTGCATAGAAAATAGGCAAAAGACATGATGAGACATTTCACCAATGTTCAACATCACTAGCCATCAAGGAAACTCAAATTAAGACGATGATGAGATATCACTAAACAGCTAATAGAACGGCTTCAACAAGCAATAGTGACAGTACGAAAAACTGAGAAAGGTGTAAGGAAACTAGATCTCTCATCCTTGCTGGTGAGAATACAGATGGTAAAACTGCCACTCTGGAAAAAAGTTTGGAAGTTTCAAAAGAAAGAAAGAGGGAGAGAGAGAAAGAAAGAAAGAGAAAGAAAGATGGAAAAGAAAGAAAGAAAGAAAGAAAGAAAGAAAGAAAGAAAGAAAGAGAAAGAAAGAAAGGAAGGAAGGAAGGAAGAAAGAAAAGGAGAGAGACAGAGAGAGAGAGAGAGAAAGGAAGGAAGAAACAAACAGGAAGACTTTTACTTCTGTCAAGATAGAGTAGAAATACTTTTCCCTATTCCTCTTACCAGGTGCAAGAAAACACCCTTGATATGATATATAAAACAAACACACAAATTCTCTGAAAGGTGGAAAGAGAAAGGCTAGAATGCTAGAGACCTTGAGATGCAAAAAACAACATGGTGGTGAGTTGTCTGCTTTTTATTTTTCCCTCATATATACCAAACTTGTTGCTGAAGAACCAGGTAATACCAGAAATACCAATGGGTACAAACAGAAAAAGAACTAACAATGCCTAACTTTTCCTCACCAAAGGACCACGAAAGGGTATTCTTGTAAGAATGAAAATTTTTAGAACATAATTGCTCTGCTGCAGCCAAACACCACAGAAAATATAATGTAGCCCCCATCCTTACCCGTACTAGCAAAGGCTAAGTGGGAAGCCTAGACTGTCAATCTAGCTAAGCTAATGAGTTATTCAAACCTGCATACTGTGGTATTGTGAGAGAAGCTCAAGTAGGGGATCATAACTTCCATATTTGCCAGGTGGCAATGAGCCACTGCCCTTCCCCAGTGTCAGTGGAGATCATGTAGTGGGAATCCTGGATTTCCACCTTTTACCACCATAGTGATGAGGTCCCCCCCACACACCCCCAGCCCCTGCTGGAATGATGTCACAGATGGCCTAATGGGGAACCAGGACTTTCATCACAACCCAGTGCTAATGAGGCCACCCACTTCATGATGTGCGTGAAGGCCACTTGGGGAACAGTAAGGAGGTACACCTACCCCTCTGAGCTGTGGAAGCCAATAGAGGCATTGTAGGGAGCCAGAATTCTCACCCTCACTCAAGAATAATAAAAAGCCCCAACCACGGGTATCAACTTAGTCCAAGCAGGGAACCTGAACTTCTACCCCAACCTGGAAGTAACAAGGCAGTGTTTCTCTTTTTCCTGCCAGAGCAGTATTAGAAGAAGCCACCAAAAACAGACATTTCAGTAATATCCAGGATCTTATAACATCATATCCCAAATGCCAAGATTTCAATTGAAAATCATGTGTCATACCCCAAACCAACAAGATTTCAAACTGAATGGGGGGAAAAAAAGAGACAATTAATAGATGATGACAACAAGAAAGAAAATAATTAGCATTACCTGACAAAGATTTTAAAGTGTTTCATCATAAAAGTGCTTCAGTGGACAATTCTGAGCACACTTGAAACACGTAAGAAAATAGTTACACCAATAATATAGAAAATTAAAAAAGAATGCAAAAAATTTTAGAATTGAAAATTACAATAGAACTAAAAAATGTAATGATTGGACTCTATAGCAGAATGGAGGGGACAATGGAAAGAATCAGTGAACATGAAGAAGGAACAACAAAAATTATTCAATGTAAACAACATAGAGAAACTAGACTGAAAACCGGGCCAAAACATAATAAAAAAAAAAGAACAACAAATCCTCAATGATATTTGTAAATATAACAAAAGATCTAATATCCATGTTTTTAGTGTTTTAGAAGGAATGGAAAAACACAATGCTGAAAAAGTATTCAAAGAAATAATGGCTTGAAAACTTTCCAAATTTAACAAAAGCCATAAACTATATATTCAAGAACCATAATAAATTCCAAATAGTATACCTCCACAGAAATCCACACCAAGACACATGACAATCAAAATTGTGAAAACTAAAGTAAAAGAAAGTGTTTTGAAGCAGTTAGAGAAAAAAGACACCTTACCCTTCCTATAAAGAAGAAATAATTAGTGTGGTTTCTCATCGGAAAATATAAAGGCCAGAGGAAGTACCATAACATGTTTCAAGTGCTTAAAAAGAAAAAAAGCTGTTAACACATTATCCTTTACCAATAAGAATATCCTTCAGGAATGAAAGTGAAATCAAGATATGTTCAGGTTAAAGAAAACTAAAAGAATTGAAGACGGGAGACCTACCCTAAAAGGATGGCTAAAGGAGTTCTCTGAACAGAAAAGAAAAAATAAAGGCAGGAATCTTGGAATATCTGGAAGAATAAACAGAGCAAGTAAAAATATGGGTAAATATAAGAGACTTCCCTTCCGCTTTCAAGAATTCTAAATCATGTTTGACAGTTTAAGCAAATGTTGTAACAATGTCTGACGTAGTTCTAAATGCAGGTAGATGAAATATTTAAGATTATATTGTTATAAATGGTGGAAAATAAAGTGATATAAAGGGAGAAATATTTTCTACATTTCATTCAAACTAAGAAAATGATGATACCAGTATACTGAGATAAGATCTATCATCTATCTTTCTATCTATATATACAAATCTATATCTATATATCTATAAATACAGATTTATATATAATTTATATACATTTATATATATTTAGATGTATATATAATATTTACATATATAATTTAACACCCAAAACAACTACTAAAAAAAGCTGTAGAAAGAGATACTAAACAACTACTAAAAAAACTGTAGAAAGAGTATTAAACATACTATAAAAAGGTGAAAATTTAATTTTAAAATATATTCAAATAATTCATAGAAAGGCAGGTAAAATAAAACAAAAAAATACAGAGAGCAAACATATAACAAAAAATGTACAAAAATGAACTACTGGAACCTCATCAAAATAAAAAGCTTCTGCACAGAGAAGGAAACAAGCAGCAAAACTAAAAGGCAACTGACAGAATGGGAGAAGATATTTGCAAACAACATACCACATGAAGGGTTAGTATCCAAAATCTATCAAGAACTTATCAAATTCAACACCAAAAAACAAATAATCCAGTGAAGAAATGGGCAAAAGACATGAATAGACACTTCTCCAAAGAAGACATCCAGATGGCTAACCGACACACGAAAAAATGCTCAACATCACTCCTCATCAGGGAAATACAAATCAAAACCACAAAGAGATACCACCTCACACCTGTCAGAATGGCTAAAATTAACAACTCAGGCAACAACAGATGTTGGCAAGGATGTGGAGAAAGAGGATCTCTTTTGCACCACTGCTGGGAATGCAAACTGGTGCAGTGTCTGGAAAACAGTATGGAGGTTCCTCAAAAAATTAAAAATAGAACTACCCTATGACCCAGCAATTGCACTACTAGGTATTTATCCAAGGGATAAGGTGTGCTGTTTCAAAGGGGCACATGCACTATTGACAATAGTTTATAGTAGCACTATCGACAATAGCCAAAGTATGGAAAGAGCCCAAATGTCCATAGATACTAACAAGCTCAGGGGAAATATATATATTATGATCAACTGATGCAAAAAAAGGATTTGACAAAAGTCAACCTCTAATCAGAATTTTTATATCTTAAAAAAATAAGAGTAGAGTTCCTTAATTTGATAAACATCATTTATATGCAATCTATAGCTAACACTGTATTTAATGGTGAAAGAGTGAATGTTTTCTCCCTAAAATTAGGAACAAGGCAAAAAAATTTACTCTCACAACTCTTATTCAAAAGAGTGCTGGAAGTTCTGTCTAGTGCAATATGGCAAGACAAAGGGCATACTAATCACAAAGGAAGAAATAAAACTCTCGCTTTTTCATATGACATAATTTTATACATAGGAAACCCCAAGGAATCTAAAAAACAAAAATAAAAACATCTAGAACTATTAAGTCCATTAATCAAGGTCACAGGATACAAGATAAATGTACAAAATGTCAGTTGTATTTCTACACAGAAACAATGAACACATGAACATTAAAATTAATAATGCAATACCATGTTCATGAATTGG
Organism: Herpailurus yagouaroundi; assembly: GCF_014898765.1. Lineage (NCBI taxonomy): Eukaryota > Metazoa > Chordata > Mammalia > Carnivora > Felidae > Herpailurus > Herpailurus yagouaroundi. The sequence goes on from NW_024412415.1 coordinate 4,617,293, forward strand.
AAAACAAAGAAAAACTCTGAATTCTCCCAAAATGATATATAGGTTTAATATAATTCCTATTAAATTTCCAGCAAGATTTTTTTTGCACTATAGACAAAATTATTCTGAAATTTAAAGGCAAAGGCCAAGAAACTAGAATAGCTAGTACAATCTTGCAAAAGAATAATAAGGTGAGAAGAATCTATTCAAGACTTGTGGTATAGCTACAGTAATCGAGACACATAGATTTATGGAACATAATATAGAACCTAGAAATACAGCTACAGAATTGTGCCCAAATAATTTTCAACAAAAGTGCAAATAAATACATTTTAATGGAGAAAAGATAGCCTTTTCAACAAATGGTATTGAAGCATTTGGACACCCAAAAGCCATAAAATGAACAACAGTCTAAGTCTCACACCTGATACAAAAACTAACTCAAAATGGGTCATGGACTTAAATTCAAAATGTAAAACTATAAAACTCTCTCTTTCTGTCTCTCTTACACACACACACACACACACACACACACACACACAGAGAGAGAGAGAGAGAGAGAGGGGGGGGGAGGGAGGGAGGGAGTAAGAGAGGGAGAGAGAGACAGAGAAAGAGAGAGACAATCTGACAAGATACAGCCTGGAAGTAAATGTTTGTAAACCACATATCCTACCAAGGACTGATAACTAGAATAAATAAAGAACTCTTACAGCTCTACAGTAAACAAACAAACAATCCATCTAGGAGATTGGCAAAAGCCAAAGACGATATACAGCTGGCAAATAAGCAAATGAAAAGGTGTTCAATATCCTTTGCCATTAGGGAAGGGCAAATACAGTTCCTTTCTGCCAGGGTATCCATTTGTCCTGCTTTCTTAGGTCTGCACTTGTATCATATCAGGAACATTAGTTACCAAAGCTAATATCTGAAAATAACTCAATTTTAGAAAAGAAGGTTCTATATAGTTGCTATATGTTTAATCCCATCTGGATTAAATAATATACTAATATAATGATACTAAAATTTTAAAATTATGCCTTAATCTTTGAATGAAAATTTATTCTTTGCATATATCTGAAAATCATGGAGATAAGAGATTAGCTTCACAGACTTTAAATACAGGTTTCCCTTCATTTATTATGTAAAATCAGTCAAAAGAGGGATGTTAACTGATTGAATAAAAATTCCTCCATCAAAGTCATCTCTCTCACCTCAGTAGTTTATAAAGATTCTTTGCCTAGTAAAACACTCAGAAATAATATTAAATATTTTTTCTTACATGTACATTTATCTTAAATTTTGGATACATTATTTCTGTTTGACAGTCCAGATTAATACCAACGATTTCTTTGGTTTGCAATGAGCTCTATTATTGTCCTAAAATTACAGAATAAAAATACAAAAAACACAAAATCAGAGCTATGACAATTAAATATTTTCATAATGATGACAGTGAGTAGGCATCAGTGGTCTCCAGAGTTTTACTTTGTGTGTATAAACCTGAATATACATTATCTATATTCACAAATTATTTTGTTTTGTGAAATGAATTTGGGCTTGACAGCAGTTACAGAAATCTTGGTTGTATTTGGATTTGCCTTTCTCTATTATTAGTCCTATTTTAGAAAATTATGAAAAACTGAGTTTTATCCTGGTGAATCTCATTCTGAACTAGCAAATCCATCTGTGTGTGCGTGTGTGTGTGTTGTCATCCAGGTTTTTTTTTTTAACAGCTTTATTGAAATGAGATATGACTTACATACCATTGCCTTCACCCTTTTAAGTATGCAATTCAATGTGTTTTATTATTGTTTACAGAATTGTGCAATCACCACAGTCTAAGTTCAGAACAATTTCATCATCCCTAAAAGAAACCTTGTACCCAAAAGCAGTTGCTTCCCATTCCCTTCTTACTCTTCTATAGCCCTAGGCAGTCAGTAATAAATATATTTTCTGTCTGTATAGATTTGCCTATCCTGGACATTTCATATTAATATAATTATTCAATATGTGGTGTTCATGACTGGCTTTTCAATTACATAATGTTTACAAGATTCATCCATACTGACATATGTATTAGAGTTTCATTTGTTTTTTTCCCAAATAATATGCCATCGTGTGGATATAACATATTTTGTTATTCATTCACCAGTTGATGGATATTTATTTGAATTGTTAGCAGTTTTTGGCGCTTATGAATAATGTAGCTATGAACATTCATGTACAAGTTTTTGTGTACACGTTTTTGTTCCTTTTGGGTAGGTATCTAAGAGTGGAATTGCTCAGTTACATGGTAACTCTATGTTTAACTTATTGAGGAACTCCCAAATGGTGCTTCCAAGGGGCTTCACCATTGTACATTCCCAACAGCAATGAATGAGCTTTCCAATTCCTCCACATTCTTGCCAACTTTATTAATGTGGGTCTTTTTTATTATAACCGTGCTAGTAGATGTGAAGTGATATCTCATTATAGTTTCAATTTGTATTTCCCTAATGACTAATGATGTTGAACATGTGATTATTAGCTATGTGTATATCTTATTTGGAGAAATATATATTCAATTTCCTTGCCCATTTATAAAGTGGGTTATTTTTATTTTTATTATTGAATAGCAAGGGTTCTTTATTTTTTCTGGATACAAACCCTATATCAAATATATAATTTGCAAACATTTCCTCCCATTTTCTGGGTTATCTTTTTACTCTGTTCATGGTGTTGTCTGCAGCACAAGAACTTTTAATTTTGATAATGTCCAATTTATCTACTTCTTTCTTTTGTTGCTAAACTTTTGGTGTTGTAGTTAAGAAATCACTGTCTAACCACAAATCATAAAGATTGATTCCTACATTTTCTTCTAAGGGGTTCATAGTTTTCACTTTTACATTCAGATCTGTTATCTATTTCGAGTTCATTGTTGTGTATGGTGTAAGTAAGTTCTTTTGCATGTGGACATCAAATTGTTCCATCACCATTTGCTGAAAAGACTATTCTTTCTCCCACTGAATTGTTCTGGGCAACTTGTCAAAAATTAATTGACCATCAATGTAAAAGTTTATTTCTGGACTCTTGGTTCTATCCCATTGATCTGCATTTCTATCTTTACAGCAGTACCACACTGCCTCGAGACTCTTTCCATTTTTAATAACCATTTTTCTCACAAGAGAAATGTGTGAGTGCATGTGAGAGAAAGAAAATGAGAAGCACCTGATTAAAGCCTTTAAGAAGGGCAAGGAGAGCTTTGTTCCTCTTGAGGAAGAGCATTTCCCTAGAAGCTCTGATATGTCAAGAATATTTGGGGGGCGCCTGGGGGGCGCAGTTGGTTGGGCGCCCGACTTCAGCCAGGTCACGATCTCGCGGTCCGTGAGTTCGAGCCCCGCGTCAGGCTCTGGGCTGATGGCTCAGAACCTGGAGCCTGTTTCCAATTCTGTGTCTCCCTCTCTCTCTGCCCCTCCCCCGTTCATGCTCTGTCTCTCTCTGTCCCAAAAATAAATAAACGTTGGAAAAAAAATTAAAAAAAAAAAAAGAATATTTGGAAAATGACATATACCATACCCTCTGCTGGGGCCTAGGGTAAGGAATAAACAATGCACATTAGCTTAAATAAAAGGTTTTGAGAAGTGTTTGGCTTCATTTACCAAAGTTTCCTAAATGTATTTGGTCAAGAAAAAAATTTGCTTTCTTTTTTACGTGTAGCATGTAATTCCATAAAAAAAAACTCGGTAAAATTCTGATACAACCCATGCAGAGTAAGTGTATAGTGAAACCAAGACAGAATGAATGGTTTGACCTCCAGGAGCTGGAACTTAATGTATTATTTAATGGTGCAGACTTGGATGTCAACACTGAAGAAATGATTCCTCCATGAAGGATTTTTAGGCAGCAGACACAGGGGGAATCATCTTTGCTTCCCCCCCCCGCCCGTTGTATATACAAATCCTTTCCAGAAAACTTTTCTTTATTATGTCCAACTTAGGAATCTATTTTCATGAGTATGTACTAGGTATGATGCTTTATGTATCTACTCCCTACAATAACCCAATAATGGAGGTGTTATCTCTGTTTTACAAATGAGGAAATGGAGGCTCAACTAAATTTCCCAAGTTGCACAGTTAGAAATGGTCAGAGTTAGTTTTTTCAGATTCCCAGGTCTGTATTAACAACAGCAAAAAAGAATTAGTTTGTTTAGACAGTAGAAGGGCAATTTGTTTTCTATCATCACAGGGCACCCAGGACACTCTCCTTGAACTCAGAGGCAACGAAAAGAATATTACCGCTCTCACCGTTGAGGGAATATATGGACAGCTTAATTCCAGGGACAACATTACTCACTCTGCCACACTCTATCTACAACCGCTACCAACATCAACAGCTTCTACTCTCTCCTCTCTCCCCACCCAAATCCTGCAGTTAATTTCTGTCATCTTTTCCTCAAGGATATCTTCCCTGACCTCTAGTACCCTGCACTTACTTTTTACCATATCATGATTGGAATTCAGTTATTAATTATATCCTGTATCTACTCAACTACACTATTGCCTCTTTAATTTGCCTTGTTCACTACTGTGGCCTCAACATACAGGGTACTCACTGTCTCAAGAGATGTTGAAATAAATTGTAACTATGTGTGGTGATGGATGTATTAACTGACCTTACTGTGGTAATCATATTGTAGTATATACATATATCAAATCATTACATCGTATATCTTAAACTTACACAACGTTATATGCCAATTATATCCGATGAGGCTGGGAGAAAAAAAAGAAAAGTTGAAGTAATTTTTGTTGGATGAATGGAGGTATTCATTTGAATTACACCATCTGCTATAATGTAGAGTTTTATTTATAGCCACTTTTGATTTACTATTTTTGTAGTGGAAAGTGCACATAATCTTAAAAGGCAATAATTATTTGAGCATATTTATAGTTTTATCAGACTTGACTACAGATCTGTATCTTTCTCACCTCTCTCTGCTCCCCTCCCTCTTTCTCTTTTTCTATTTTTTCTCTCTCCATCTCTCTACTACTACTCCTTATAGTTCAGTTGTATTATTGAAAACTTGAAAGCTAGTGGGGTGAAGGGAGAGAGGCAATGCCAACTTAATTCTAAAAGTAGATTAATCTACTCTGTAAATAGTTGAGCCATAAATGTGTACTGTATGTTCAAAATTCAGAGCTCACTGAAAATTTGCTCTGGTCTAAGCAGCCATAATAAAGATATATTTTGTGTAATTGTGTAGATAATACAGGAAAATGTCTCTTCTGCACTTTACCTCTGGTCCCCTTTCAAGTCTCCACTCTAGGCTGGAGAGAAGAAAAGACAGAGCAATAGGATCTGATACCATGTCACTGTTGTGCATAAAAGTCTATCTGAGTATAAGGTATGGGTTTTATTGTCCACGAAGGCTCAACTTTAGTTTTGAGGTTGAGTTCTGTATATCTGAACATGCCATGTATGGATGAGTAGGACTTCTTTTCTAGACCAGCTCACCATGGCTTAATGTGAACCTTAAATCATATCCTGTGGTTCAGGTTGGTTATTTGCAGTATATTACAGACCTGCATTGATTAATTTCATATCTAAGGCTCAGAGTCGACCAGTTCAATCTTACAAACACTGTATAACATGACTACTGCAGCCAGACTTAAAACATGCAATCTTCTTTCCAATTCTAATTTTAATATTTTGTAATAGGCTATATGCATCTCATTTGTATTTATAAATGAGATCTGTGTGAGTTGGAAATGAAACTGCAAGCACATGTTAATCATATATGCAGGACTCCAGCACTGGGCATAAATATATACCCACCTATGTCTGTAAGCCAAAAAGAAGAAAATGGAAGGAAATGGAGGGTCAGAGGTTCAGGCTACTCTCCTTTTTCGTGATTTGAAATGAGATTAAATACACTTAGGATAATTTACAGTAGTAGGTGGCTTCTCAAATTTAAATCACACGAGCAAGTTTTAGCATTAGTAAATAAATTATTTTTAACCCAGGGACAAATATATTTTTATTAAAAAAAAATAAAGACCGCAAATTGTTTCTACTTAACAGGCAAATATATACTCCCTCTTTGGGCTCCCAGGTCACAAAAGGTGGTTATCCTGTCACCACGGCTGATTTCTGAAAAGTGTGACACGCATTTAGTTGTCAGTTCCTATCACCAGCATTCAGGAATCAACATTACATCAGCAGCAAGGCACACCATTTTATGCTCTTTTTGAAGATAATTAGAGTTCCCTTTTGTTGCAAATAAGATGTAAAACAGCTATAACTGCTGGAGAACGTGATTAAAGTAACCTCTATAGAACCCCATTATTCTAGACAGATTCCTTCAGATGCATAATTTTCCCATTTTAAGAAAACATAATGCATGCATATAAAATTCAAATTGTCGAGACACCTCTAACAAAAATTAGTACTCTATTAAGGCATTCTTAGTAGCTGGTTAACATGTAAAACTCTTTAAGAGTATTTTAACATAATCATGAAATAATAGTATGTGTCACAAAAGGTAAACATTTTACAGTGAGAGGATTCTTCAGACAAGATCCATGTATTTAACTTTTTTTTTTTTTACTTACAAAACTTTTGACAGGTAATATGTGAGATCTTATGTCCTAAACATCCCAAATGCATCGAAATATGCATGCAGACTTTCATTGTCATGTGCTTCAACTCTTAAGATAGGTGGTTGTGCACATACATAAACACACATGGATACACATGTACACAAATATACATGCACGTGCATGCACAGATACACCTTATTTGTTTAGGCACTTCAGTGTCATCTATTTGAAACTCTAATGCTCCATATATCATTTTTAGCAGGTCCTCTATAAAAGTCAAATATATCTAATGCAAATAAAATAGCAGATGTGCACCAATATCATATGTATCACAGGTTTTTCTCCTGATAACTGTACTTAAAAATACACATTTTTCCAGACCGTGTGGTAAAACATGGCTTTAAAATCGATTTTTAAAACAACTCCCATCTCTACTACAGGTCTGCCCTTTCCAAATACAGCCTGAAACAAACACAGCTACCTAAAAGACCCAGTGTCCTGCAAAATAACTCAGTGCCTACTTGTCCACGGGGTGTACCATTTACTTAACAAAATATAAATGCTGCTTGACAAAGACACGCAAAGTGGCGATTAGTGAGATTGCCTATACACTGACCGTAACTTTTGCAGAATGGTTATAATTATAAAATCAAATTCTTGGGTGACTCTGCTGGGAACCTCAACATCTAACAAAAATGTTATTAAAGAAGCTTACAAATGAATAATCATTCTCAACAACTCACAGCAGCCTTCACAGCATGAAAGTGGGAAAAATGGAGAAAGTTTTAAGGTGGGGGACTGATTAGGATGACAACAATCTCAGTCAAGAGAATGTATTGTGAAAGGTTTCTCGGGAGAAAAAAATTTTCACCTGAAAAGAGACAGCATTATGAGCACTGTAGAACTGTGGATTGTAGGACACTGATCTTATTAAGAACTAATGCTAATTTGCACACTGTCTCCTGCTGAACTGGAAGCAAGTTTACCACTGGGTTTGTTAATTTACCCAGGACACCATTATCTTTGGTTGGACTTAATGTATCAGAGTAGAGGTCATTAACTGCTGGGCTCATGATTATCCAGCATGAATTACCGACAGGATAACCAAAATAGATTTGTACTCCAACTTCATTTCCTTGGATGCATTTTTTTTCAGCTGTTATTTAATTTCTATTTTGAAACACTAATTATTACATTATATGTACATATATGCATATATTCGTGCGCTCTTTTGGAGAACAGAGCACAAGCACAATGTTCACAATGGAGATTACCATTTTGATTCAGTTTGCTAGCATTTCAGAATAGGAATGCAATTACTATGTAAAGGATCCAGCTTTCTCTTGCTGAGTTTGCTAATAAAGAAAGGTACAGCCATGTGGGAATTTTGAATCATAATAAAAATATACAATTCTTATGGGTGCTTTCCAATGTCCACTAGAGTTTACATTGACTTCGATTGCTAAGTATTCAGAATCAAGTCACCCTGAATCTGCTCTCTGTGCTGTTGCAGGCATATGATTTCAACCATCTATCAACCAAGGCTCTAAAAGTTATGTTCTACCCCAAGTAAACACTTTGTTGAAAAAAAATATCTACAAAATCCCACTGCTACATTTATTTTACCTTACAGTTCAATAAAATCACTATGAACATTCATAAAAAGAAATCTTGGAATTAAAAGTTAAATAGAAAACAGCATTTTAAAAAATATTTGTGGTTTCTGGTTAAATAAACACATTTTCATAAAGCTGCATGTTCAATCTATTTTATATAAATGGAACAAATCAAGCAAAAATTCATTTACAATTTTTATAGTCTGTACGAGCCCATTTCTAATAGCAGGGAACACTTTTGTGTCTCTGCATGATATCTGTAGAAAGAGGTGAATTTTCATTTATTTAATGCAAATATTCATACAAGGTAAACTCTTCAGGCATATATGAAGCATGCTTCATGGCAGCTTTGTGGCAATAGGAAAATAACATGACATAATTGTACAATAAATGGAGTGCTGCCTCCTCAAAATTACCTGCAGCACAGTTCCGTGAATAAAGAGAAGAATAGGAGAAGTCTGAGGTGGTTTTTGCTAGTTTCTAAGCTACTTTGCTTACAAATGATTTAATTCTGATCTTATATAGCTGGACATTTATGACAATCTCATCTTTAGAACTGCAAAATTATTAAGGGGATTTTTTTTAAAGCTTTGAATAATGAAAAGTGCATTGTTAGTTGACGCACTAAAGCTTTCAACCATACAATACACATTTAGCTAACAAAGTAAGAAGGTAAGAGGGGTAAAAGATGTTAGTTCCAGACTTACTGCATATTAAGAGTTGAGCTTTTATATCTGTTGCCTGAGGAAGGCATTATCCAGATTCGTACTTTAATCACATTATTTTCCAGGTAAATTTGAGTACCAACCTTTAAAGGAGAAGTATGATTTTATAATTTCCATTAAAAATTAGTGTTGACAAAATGACCCAGAAATCATTCAACAAATAATGATGTATTCTGTCACCTGGTTTTAAGATACATTTTGATGATAGGGTTTGCAGCCTGACAGGGTTTTTTTCTCTATTGCAGGAAAGGACATTAAGCAGTTTTACTGATTGAGTATATACAAATATTAATTAGAAAATTCTCTTTTCAAGTTGGTAGAACAATACGCTTTTATTTTAATCTGGGGTATATTCTATTTACACAAATCCACAGTGGTGTCTGAGAGCCCCAAGTTTAAACCAGCTTTTACACATTCCTTTTCAAACTCAGCTTTTGATATTTTCCAACAAATTCAATTTGGGGCTTCATTGGACAGGAATCCATTCAAAATTTAGGCAGTATCGTATTTACAATAAGGTGGAAATAGAGTGTCCCAATCCACAATTAAACCAACTTCTGATATGTACTTCTGGATACTCTTATGTCTTAGCAAGAAAAACAAAGTTTGAAATTATTCATTTAAAAGAGCTACCTCTGTTATGCTAACTAGTGGGGAATCCCTAAGAACATATTTTAAAGCACTAATCATTGTCCCAAACTGGATGCATTATTGTTATTATTTATATATAATTTATATAACATTGATTAAAAATATTGTTGGAATAATGTTATCAATTGTCCCTTACCATAATATTCTAAAATCCAAGTATAATGTTCTTGAAAATCAAATCTCAACTGAGTATTTTAACAGAAAAGAACATTGTGTTAAATATGTGTTGGTAAGACTATAATTGATCTGGTCACATCCTGATGGGATGAAACTTCAGATATGAGAATAATTTCTCATTCTATGCCCCTCCCACCCATCCTGTGCCTCTTACCCTCTCCACATACAATGTCACTATTAAGAGTACTTTAGTTTAGATGTTCAGATACTGATTACTTCTCAACAAGATGACATCCTCCTAACTGGTCTTTGGTGTCTTTAATTTAAACTTTAAACTGATACTAGATTATTTCAAAACAGAAATTTGATCTCTGGTTTAAAATCCTTCATCAATTCTTCACAGCTTTCAGAATAAAGTTATAACTTTAGAGTTCAACACAAAGACCCATTACCACATGGCCCCTGCAACCTTGTGTACCTCATGCTTTGCTACTACATGTGGTCCCCTGAAACTGCATATTATTTCATAATCCTGATTTTCACAAACAGTGATTTCATCTGGCCAAGTCTTCCTTGTTCTCAAAACGCCAGTGGTATTGCCACCATCTGTTTAAGTATCTTTTTCTCTCTACTAAATAAACGCCCTGAAGGGCAGTGACCTTGAATTCCAAGCCTAGGGATAGGTCCTAGAACATACCATGTGGTCAGTATTTATTTGCTGAATAAATAAGTGAATGAATAATATACAAATATTCTCTACTCTCTCAAGGACAACATACCAAATACATCAGAGGTCTTTTTATCTTACAAAACCAAAATCAGGATTCTTTTGCTAAAGAGAAATGTCAGTTCATCAAGAGACACACAAACAGAGTAAGGCAGTTTTCATGGCTTCCAGCTTGAACTGAATTTATTGACAATTGTGCATTAATCTCAGAGAAGAATCCAGGTTAAAAAACTAATTTTTTCTCACCCCTTTACAGGTGTTTTGCCCTCACATGTTTTGAATCTAATTTTTTAGTGACTGGCTTTGCTGAGTCTTCAAAGCATGCAACTTAGAAATAACAGCTCTCTTCTCTCCGTTCATCAGTTTACATAATATTTAATTAAATTAGGTAATTACAAGAACAAGCACAATTGACATAATCAGATTTGGGAGCAAACACAACTGGCTCTTGGCAAATATACAATTCAACCAGTGGGAGAAGAACTGTGTCAACATACTTGGCACACGAGTTCAGAAGTGGAGGATATTAGTCAGTGAGTTTTGCAAAAGATGTGGAGAGACTCAGTTAGTCCAGACATGATTATGTGGATTTAGGATAAGAGAGCTTCTTCTATAAAAGAATTTTTTAGTTACTTTTTAAGATCCTGCAGAGTTTTGAAGTCAGTATTTCTGAACATGAATTTTCAATGTACAGAAACAAAGCTCTAGATGTGACAGGCACAGAAGATTGAGCTGAATTGATTTTGACTCCAGAATATAGCCCGGACATCTCTTCTTTTTAATATCTGATATTTATGAATTCTTTCCACCAAATAGCAGAACACAGAAAAAATAAAGAACTCAGTTTCACTGAATTTTTCCTTTTATTTTCTTCACAGATCCTTCAAGTTGAACAGACTGTAATGATGAAGATTAGTCTTCAAGAACTAACTAACTCCGTTTCTGAAGTCCACAGAAAAGCAGAAGAAAACAAAAGGACTCCCGCAGGAATGTTGTTTTCACTTAGGAAAAAATGGGGTTGCCTTTAAAATATTTACGTTAATTGGAACCATTTTTTTAAGTGTTTGTTTGTTTATTTATTTATTTATTCATTTATTTATTTATTTATTTATTTTGAGGGAGAGAGAACGCAGGCAAGGGGGGTGGGGCGGTGCAGAGAGAGAGGGAGAGAGACAATCCCAAGCAGGCCCCACACTGACAGCTGGGGTGGACCTGAGCCCAAATCGAAATCACCAACTGAGCCACCCAGGCACCCCTAATCCGAAACATTGTTAAAGAATGACCTAATTATAACAAACAAGAGTGATGCAGAAGTCAATGTACAAATTACAATTACAAAACACTGAGAACATCTCTGAGATAGAAAACACATTTTTTTTTTTGCCATAAGTTTATCTCAAATTCACGAAAAACTAAGCCTCCCAGAAAAATAAGGAGAGGGGTGGGTGTGAGGGATTGGAGGGGCTCAGTGTTCTCACTATAGCAGATGAAATAGTTAAAGGAAGTGGATGTGTGGCAGCCAGATGTTTCTAGTAATTTCAACAATACTTTAGGAAGCAGTTCCCTAAGTAATCTGTACAGATTGATTTAAAAAAAAAATTGGTGGACTCCTTTTGAAATAATAAGCCTATGTCTTGTCACTGTCACTCAATCTCAAAGTGGTGGAGTCTTAGACATTTTCTTTTATTGTTGAGCATTCTCTGTGCACAAGTAATAGCTCTCCTGAACTTACTACTTTGGAGATTCATGAAGGGTAAGTCTTGGTTTTGTTTATTTTTCCACAGTGTATATAAATGTGCATATTACAGTACATGAATATATCCATTAACATATCACATCTACTATATTATCTCTCCTATCAGAAAGTATAATTATTCTAAAGTTGCCATCAATATTCTAAAATTAGTTGGAGTTCCTAGTCCACCAGTGCCATCAAACAAATTTATTCTGTTGCACTCTTCTTTGGAATTTGTCACCCATGGCCTAATATCCTCTTTTCTCATGATTCCACAAAACTACTAAATTGGGACTCAGTTGTTTCTTAAAACAAATGTCTTCAAATTTTCTTTTTGCCTCTGTCACTCTCTGATGAAGATTACTGTCCTCCCCATGAAGAAAGTGGCTTGCTTACACGCTGAACTCTACAATTACAAGAACAGAGTTTGCAGAGAATGGCTCTTAGTTTATTCCCCTGTTGCATGCAGCGAACTGTGGCTGGGTGTTTTTACATAGTTGCTGGCATGCTGAGTGCAGTTTTTCCAACCTCAGCAAGGCATGACATCTGGAGAGAAAACAGTCTTTCTTGACATCGTCATTATTGGTTTCAGTAAATGTCATACTCAAAAGGTGCTGATGTGCTGTGGACACTGGTACCGAGGCCTCTCACCACTTTCCTCTTCTCTTTGCTTAAAGGTGGATTGTGGTTTCATTAAACCCCACTTTTGACTCGAGGGCCCCTCACTGTTTGCCCTTACCCATCATGTTTTTCTCAGTCTTACAGTGGGAACACCTGGCAGACATTAGCCTGGTTGTTGACAATAGAGAGGCAGGTCAAGAGCCGATTCCAGATGAGATCAGAAACAAACATTTGGAGAAAAAGAGTGTGTGCAGAGGACAAAAGACGATATGGGAGGAAGGAAAGGGAACATCTGAAGAGCAGTGCTGTGTATCCTCCCCCTCCAAACTTCCATGTTTGGTCCATGCTGCACTCTTCTTACCCCTCACCTCCTCCCACTCACCCCCCCCCCCCCCGCCATTCTCCATCTCCAAACTATAGGTCTTCCAGAGCAGGTTTAAAGTCATAGTCTCTCAAGCCAGCTCTCTGACAGCCTGCTTCAAGGGCTGGCACTTGGCATCAGAAACAAGAGCGACCATAACCACTAGGATGCCAGACTAAACACCATGTGCATTCCTAGAAACCCACTTATTCTCCAATTACCCACCAGAGAAGCAGCTTCATTGGGTAGAGAAAGCAGGAGAAATCTGGGCCCAGCCAGGCACAGTCCTCAAACTACAGGCCAAGACCCCACCACAAGAAGCTAAAATAGACTTCCTAGACCACAAACACAATGATGCATTTGCCACACTGGACAGAACTCCAGCAATGGGTCTGGTAGGGTTGGATTCCAATCTCTTTGTGGTCAATGGCAAGGCACAGTGTCAAGCCAAGTGTACCGTCATTTCCTATAAGCTGCCAATCTGCCCAAATTTGTCTGGCTTTGAGTCACTGACCTGACAAGAACTGGAAATGAGAACCTGACTGTCCTTGCTTTCAAAGAAATGATGTACCCGAGATGTGCATGTAAAGAATGACCAGAAGAAGGGGTACTTTGAAAACTTAAGCCAAAGTAAACAGACAAGACAGAACATTGTGACAGTAGGGGATTAGGAAGGAGAGAGGCATTATTATGAAATCTGTACCAAGTTGGGTAGGCACACTGGGAGTCTCCTGCACTATCTGAGATTTGGCACTAAAAGAGACAGAAACCTTGTCACTGCTCATCACGGACAAATGTCAGAACTCTAGCCAAGCGACGCATCTGTGGCTTGCTGCACATGTCAGTGACAGCACCCCCTCCTGAAGGAGGTGTCCACTACCTGCAGAGGAAGCCCAGGAGCTCAGCAGGATGTTTATCCAGGAGGACAACAAAGGAGGGCTGGGCTATTTTGAACTTAAGGGAAGGTGAACAGAAAGGAAATCAAATCAACCTTGCCCCAAAACACACACACACACACACACACACACACACACACACACACACAGTTTTTTCGATTTCATTTTTTTCCTGTTGAACTGTTCAATCTCCCCCTTTCCCTCTCCCCACCTTCCACAACCCCTCCCTGGAGAAATTCCAGTGTACACAAACGAGGAGATATTAAACAAACGAATTGGCTCCAGACACCGTCACTAAATTGGGTATAATACCCACTTTTCTGACCCCATTCTGCATTTACGTAAGGAAGAACAGGCTTAATTGCCCCAATCCCACGGCTATGTTGACATATTTCCAAATGATTACATAACTTCCCCACATCCTTCGCTGGGAAGGAGTGTTTATCAAAAGCGTGGAAGCTGACAGGATGGCATTATTAGCACGGCTCTGAGCCGATTGCATTGCCGATTTGTTGAGGATGATTTTAACTCTAGTCACTTACAGACGGGATGCTTCCTGACACATTGTCCTCACGAAGGTAGACTACATAATAAAAGTATGCAAATGCAATGATGGAGGGATTACAGACAGGAGCTACCGTGGGGGAGTAGGGACACATTCTGAAATTATTGTAGGGCTAATGATAAAACATAATTTGGGGTTCACCTCCATTTGGAATTATCTACTTATTTAAGACTTCTATATGAAAATAATGCACCAGGAGACCGAATTCTACTGACATTTTATCTGGAGGCAGGAAAACTAATTTCAGTGTAACTAAACAAGTGTGGGGGAGGGAGAACCAGGTTTTCTATGATTGCCAATCCTGACAGAGTTCAAAGCCCTAGCAGAGCCTGAATCCTTTATAAACATAGGGGTACAAAGCATTTGTGTCCATCTGCAATATTATAGCCTGCATCCCAGCCCAAACATTCCAGTAATGTTGGATCAATGTAACTAGACATAATCAGAAACGGCTCTCAAAAAAGAACACTAATAAAATAACTTCTTTGCTCAGGTGACTCAAGTAAGACCACATAGAAGGTGTCTTACTTGGCAAGTGAAGTCAGTGTTTCTTTCATTGCTTTCTTAACTACTGATTTGGCTAAATCTGAAAAGCTTCTTCCTGGCCCCCAACAATGCTTTGGCTAGAGGATTGAGAGTCTGGGGCCAGCAGTGCAGGGTGGGGATGCATTTGAGGCGATATTCTCTCCTCAACCAGACTAACAGATGTATCCTGTCTCTGCATAGCGGGTAACTTGGTTAAGGGATCGGTGCCTGAAAACCAAGACAATTCCCTGCCGCTCACTCCCAGTTATACAGGCTGCAAATAGATTTGTCTGAACTCGCTACAATTATCTAGAGAAGATGCTACAAATCCCACAGCAGTGTTGGCATTTGGGCTAGCGCTTTCCACCATGGAGGAGTCTAAGCCAACTTCCCTGCAGGATTGCAACTGCTCCCATTTTCCGTGTTTACTTCTCTTCTGCGTCATCTCCAGCTGCTGGTTCCTCTGCTAAAAACTGTGTTTATTGCCCATTTCTTCCTTACCACCTCCTCCCACTTGTTCTATTTCATTTTACCTCCGTAGGAGTAAAAGAAGCAAAAGAGAAAGATTTCCAGCCTCTTAAAGAACGCAAAGGTTCTGAATACAAAGGTTGTGTTGCTATGTAATCCACAGCCAGGAGAGCCTGGAAAGGGACTGGAGGTCTCCAGGGTGCGCTGGGAAAAGGCCAGCTGTGAATAACAATTGTTCTGGTGTTGTCTCTGTCATTTTACATCACATGGTGCTCCTTGCTTCTTCTATTTCAAACTTGCATTAAGATTTCTTCCTAAAGAACCTAAAGCACCTTTAAAAAATATTTTTTAAGATTTTGTCTTAATTATCATTCACTTTAAAAACCACAGAATTCTCAAAGACCATGAATAGGCAGTTATAAAAAGAAGTATAAATAGCTCATAAACATAGGAAAGGATGCTTTAGCTTTCACCATAAATTAAAGATATGCAAATTAAAACGGTAATGAGATACTGATTTCTCATATTGGAATTGTAAATATATATAGCAAAATTAACAGTACACAGAATTGGTGTGAGTGTGGGGAAACTAACACTCCCATACATCGTTAAGAATAAATTGGTATAATTTATTGGAGGGCAACGTGGCAATGCAGATCAATACTTTACCGCATATCCTTTTAACTGATAAACTTTATTTTTAGGGTATTTTTAAGTTCACAGCAAAACTGAACAGAGAGTTCAGAGTTGCCGTAGATCTCCTGCCCCCACCCATGTAGAGTCTCCCTGACAACATCCTGCACCACAAGGGTCTATTTGATACAATCTATGTTCCTACATTGACATGTCATTGTCACCCAAGGTCCACAGTTTACATGAGGGCTTATTCTTAGTGTTGTACATCCTATGGGCTTTTAAAAATGTATAATGACATGTATCCACCATTGCAGTATTTTCAAGAATAGTTTCACTGCCTGAAAAACCCTCTGGGCTCTGCCTATTAATGCCTCACCCACTATCCGCTGGCAACTACTGATCTTTTTACTGTCTCCATAGTTTTGCCTTTTCTGAAAGGTCACAGAGTTGAAATCACACAATATGTAGCCTTGTTGGTTCCTTTCACTTGCATATTCTCTTCGTGATATCCATTTAAGTTTCCTCCTTGTCTTTTCATGGCTTGACAGCTCATTTCTTTTCAGCCCGGAATAATATTCCATTGTCTGGATGTACCACAGTTTATTCATTCACCTACTGAAGGACATCTCATTTACCTCCAAGTTTGGGCAATTATAAATAAAGCTTCTATCAATATCCATGTGTAGACTTTTTTATGGACATTCTTTCAATTCACTTGAGTCAATCCCAAGGAGCACGATTGCTGGATTGTATGGTATTATAAGTGTTACCAGTATTATAAGTATTATCAATGTTATAAGAAAGTGTCTTCCAAAATGGTTTACCATTTTGCATTCCTACCGGCAATGAATGAGAGTCCCTGTTGCTCCACATCCTGACCAGCATTTAGTGTTGTCAGAGATTTGGATTTTGACTGTTCTAGTAGATGTGTAGTAATATCTCATTGTTTTAATTTGCAGCTCCCTAGTGACATATGATATTGAACTAAAGCGCTTTTTACATATATTCATTAATCAAGTGCTATCTTTGAATGAAAAAGGAACTCTGGAAATACCATGAGCTAAAAAACAAAATGGACACATTTTGAAATAAACCATCCTCCCAACAGAAATAAAGAGACTGTTAAAATATCCCAAGGAATTTGTCACATACATACTCTGGTGAGTTTTTGTTCAATACTACCCAGATCAGTATTTTTCAAACATTTTGATTATCACTTGCAATGAGAAAAGCATTTTACTTTTTGATCAAATACACCTATATATACACACACACACCACATAACTGAAACAAAAGCTTCAGAAAGCAATATTCTTCCTATACATGCTGCATTCAGTTTTACATTTCATTTTTACTTTTCATTTACTTATTTTGAGAGAGAGAGAGTAAGCATGAGTGGACAAGGGGGAGAGAGAGGGTCCCAAGCAGGCTCCATGCTGTCACGGCAGAGCCTGATGTGGGGCTTGATCTCATAACCGTGAGATCAGGATCTGAGCTGAAACCAAGAGTTGGACACTTAACTGACTGAACCACCCAGGTGCCCTTCAATTTTACACTTCAATTCTAAGCCAAGTTAATAAATTCCTATTTATTCTATTTTATTTTTTAAAGATACCGATTACTACAATCCAAATTGATTTCATGACTCATTAATGGTTTGCCACCCAAATGTAAAAATAATCAAATCCAAAGAATCATATTTTTAAATGTATAAATTAATAATTCATAGGAAATTTATCTTTAAGGTTGATTATGAGAGTAATCAAAGCACTTGGGGCTGAATTTTCAAACTGCTCTTGATCAAGATTTCCCATTTGAACAATTTAAGACATGAAGCCAAAGCTCAGGATGTAATTAGTTTCAAATTATTTATTTTTTATTTTAAAAGGTAACTGAGATGACTGCCCATAGTCGCCTAGCTACACACATCTTCACCAGACTTAAAAAGAAAAATCCACCCATACTACTTTATCATTTTAATACTATTACCATATTCATATTTTAAACTTAACTTCAAAGTCTCTAAAAACAAATTCCCATCTGGAACTTCTTGTTTTTACTGTTTTCTTAAAATGCACATGTATTTTCTACTTTCTGCCCCTGTTCTTTGTCTAACTGCTTATTTCTTTTCCTTCCTTCCTCCTTTCCTTTCTTTCTCCTTCCCTTCCCATTTCTCTGTCTTCTCTCTTTCCTTCCATCCTCTCCTTTCCTCTCTCCCTTCTGCTTTCCTTTTCTTCTTTTTTCCTTCTCTGACTCTCTCTGTACCTCTCTTTTCCTCCCCTTTCTCTCTGTCTCCATGTCCATACCTTGCCCACAATAGCCATAACTAGTATTTTTCTTTCAATTCGCTCCTAAAATTTTCATTCTATTTTAAACGTCTCTTTATCGTTCAAGTGTACTTTTCAACTTACATCCCCATGCTCAGGATTGCAAGCGAGGGTCTCTTCCTTTGTTTACACTGTTGAGATGGACAAAAAAAATCTATCCAAGTTTGTGTGTGTGTATGTGAAATGTAACCTAAATTCTTGGAATATCAGAGAATGAAAAAAAAAAAAAAACACGTATTAGAGAACGCTACCAATTTACCTCCTGGAAGTCGGTTTTGACAGAGAGAAAGAGAAGCAAGCATACAGCAATAGAAGGAAGAGGCCTCCAAATGCAAAGAAAACGAGAAGTGAGGATACTATTTCATCTGGGTCTAGCTCTGAGGAGTCATATATATTTTTTATGAAGCACAGCATCCTTATCTGAAACAACAACCATCATGGCAGCAACAGCAGCAACAACTAAGAACAAAGAATAGACAGGCAATTATAAGCTGACATTTTATTACAAGCGATCTCTTCAGGAGCCAAGTTCCTTTATGTGTCTCCCTGGAATACCTTTCTAACCCATCTGGAACCAACGGTCCTGGTTTCCTAGGACCTAAAGATTTCTGAAATAGATTCAAGTGGGATCACTGCTTTCTATTGCAGTACAATTTCTGTCTACTTTGGTTTCACTGTGAGGGACAAGAGACCACATTCAGCTTGTGATGGTAACATTCCAAATTGGAATCAGTCATGTAACTTTCCTCTACTGTAAATTATGGAATGTATCACCTCATCTAACTAGCCCTTGAGGAAGCTGGAGGGTTAAAAGACAAACGTGAGATGCTTTTAAAAAGTTAGCACAGCTTTATAAATAAAAATTTTTTATAAACTGGTGAAAATACCGTTAGAGAAATACAATCATGTTCTACTTTCCTGGTGTGTTACCCGCCAATAAATTGGGTAGGTAAAAACTTAAGAACTTGACCTATTTCATATGTAAGATCAAAACCTGCAAGTTTTCTGCCTACCACCTGTATCCTACAACGCCCACAGAAGAGATCACTTAGAAAGGAAGGGAAAACATTATCGTTTTAAATTAATTTAGCACCATGAAGGTGCTAAGTGTTGTTCAGAATAATATATTCAAAATGACACATGGAAATAATAAAATCCTGTCTTGCTTATTCCTCCCTGAGGCAAAAGTTTGATTTGGTTTTTTCTTCCTTAGGGTCTGTGCGCCCCACTGTTTACCAGGTATTTGCAGTGTATGATGTGCAGACAACTTTTTTTTTCAATCTTTCTAAATTATGAAAAATTGACACCAAAACATTTTTTAAAGGTGATTTTATTTACCCCTCTAGTATCAGGGATGTGATGCTGTTTTGTTGGGCAGCTGGAGACAAGCTAAAATAGCTCACCAAAGGGAAAGGAAATCATACGACAGAGGGAATGGATTCTGAAGCAGAGAAAACCTCTCCACAAGATAAACATGTGGGGCCAGAGGGGACAGGTAATTTGATCCCCTGTAATAGCTGTATCAGTTACAACACACCTTCTTTTTCATCACAGAAGTACTGACACTTCCCCCAAGTCCAATCAAATCTCTGTGTTACTTTTGGCTTTCAAAACTTAAATCAAAGTTATTAACCAATAAACAAACAAAATATATAATAAGAAAAGGCTCTGAATTCAGTCCTGCTGTAGAATACTGGAAATCAGTCTTAAGATGCAACATCTATTATTTATAAAGGAGGTTACGGGCTGGAGTATGCATGTCACATTTGTACACGAGAGGCAAGTGTGTATAGAGGTCATTCATTTCTCCTTTCCATCTGTTCACCGCCCCCCCATACAAATCTACAAAATCAGTTTGTGGCCTGAAAAAAAATCACACCTAGAAACTACCTTTAAAGAATACAAGTTCCTCCTGAACTAAAAATACGGATTTCCTTCCTTTTCTCAACCTCCTAACCCTTGCCCTATTCCCCAGTTTCCCAACATGATGTCAAAAAGAGACTAGATTTATCTGTAACATCCTTGAACAAACTCCAACAAAAGCAGTACCTTCCTAAGACACTTAGAGCTCCCCTGACATATAGAATTTTTAGCCTAGAAACATATCCTTACAGGCTGGGTGGCTCAGCCGGTTAAGTGTCTGACTTTGGCTCAGGTCATGATCTCCTGGTTTGTGAGTTCGAGCACCACGTCAGGCTCTGTGCTGACAGCTCAAGAGCTTGGATCCTGATTCAGATTCTGTGTCTCCCTCTCTCTCTTCCCATCCTCCCTCCCTCTCTGTCTCTCTCAAAAACAAATCAATGTTAAAAAAATTAAAAATTATATATATCCTTACATTTTTCCACACAAGAGAAAAATATTTTTAGGTAGAAGCTGAAATGACCACATGCATAATGCACATCTATACCCTTCTTTCCCTGTGAGGGAAAAAACTGTGAGAGTTCCAGGCAGCCATTCTATTCTCCACACCTCTGAAAACTTATCTGGAAATGCAATGAGTTACATTAGAAGGGACATGTCAAGTTATACACTGATAATGAAAATTTGGATACATCAGCTTTGTAATTGTACCCAACAGATACCTCTCATTCATCTGCCTTTATTTTCTTCATCCTGAGTGTGTGTGTGTGTGTGTGTGTGTAATATTTTTGAGTATAATTGCTACAAGAACCCCCGATGCCTTATGCTCACTGGAAGTCTTCATTGTCGTTACATATTCTGTACAAGAGTGATGAGAAGATGGGGTCAGAGGAATAGGAAATAAAATCCCAGACCTTAATTGTTGCTTTGCAAATGGCTTCTTAGCCACCAAATGTTTGGGTGTTCTATCAAATGTGGGTGGCTTTCTGCCTGTCTCCACTAGCTGCTGCAGCGGTGATTTCATATTGTGGACTTCTGTGTTGATAGACAAGTACATGCTGCTATTAGACATTGTGTCTGAGGGGTTTTTTTCCCCATAGAAAAGTAAAGAAAGTACATTAGAAGCACATACAGCTCCTGTACAAAACCAACAACACTTTGGATAATGATACTTGTCATCGGTTTAAAGTAACAACAAGTAATTCAGTTCCTCTTATGTTTATGTAAAATTTCTCATATAATGGACTGTTTCCCGGCCCGAGTTCATTTAACTTCACAAAATGTGGCTACTTCCAACCGGTAGATCTTGAAAACAGCCCCACAAGTAATCAAACAAAAAGAGTGAACTTTGCAGGAAGGTGGGGGATCTGTCTACAGACAACATATAAATGTACATGTACATGTTAATATTTAACTTATTTCCGATGCATGGCGTCAAATAATAAACGTGGCTATAATTTCAGGTTATGATTTCACCCACTCTGCATGACCCATTCTCTTGTTTAACTTTTAAAGGTCGATTCCAGGCAGCTGAGGTGTTTCCTCAGCATTAACGGAGCCCTGTGTGAAGAGCTTAGGCCACAAGGCAGGATGTAGGAAACCCCAAAGCCAGGTGGAGCTCATTCTACAGAGGACCACAGCATGGGAGACAGTGGCTGGATTTCGCTCATATTTACAAAATGTCTTCTTGCTCCTGAAGAAAGAAAGGAAACAATTGCTTCCCCCTACTTCCTGCTTTCCTGTTAAGTCACTGAGTTGATTTTCATAGGGATATTTCTTGGCAAAGAGATCATGTTCTCTTGATCAAACCAGATGTTTGATGTATCCTTACAAAATAGCAGTTCTGAATTGTAGGATTTTTCCTTTTCTTTGTTAAAGCTCCATTACTTCCCTTTTTTCCAATAGATAAAAATAATACAATATAGGATATGAAGAGGGCTCAGAGATAATCTACAGAGTTTCACTTCTTACTTTGCCAATGGGGAAACTGAGCCGGAGAGAAGCGATGAGCCCGAGGTCACAGAGTCAATTCCTGACAGAACAACAAGAATGATGGCTAGGTTTCCTAACTCCAGGCTGGAGTGGTTCTTCCTGAATGCTGCATCTGGAATGGGTGCCTCACATAGAGCAATCACACAATTACTTTGATTCTCTGGTTCTTTCACGATTTTTTTTTTTTTTTGTAATTTGAGAAAGAGAGAATGAGCAGGGGAGAGGGAGAGAATCTCAGACTACATGCTCAGTGCAGAGCCCGACCAACGACTCAATCCCACGACCCTGGGATTATGACCTGAGCATATACGAGGAGTCAGACGTTCAACCAGCTAAGCTGCCCAGGTGCCCCTCTTCATGATTTGTAAGAGCAAACCCATCTTGCTTTTGATATCATATGTATCTTGAGCAGGGATATATACACCCAGCAGAGATTTTCTAAATGTATGATGATATGAAGAAATGTCCATTATCCTCTGTGGTTTTCATTATTTTTTTTTGATATGAAGAGAAAAAATATTCAAGGAAAATATTCAAGAAAAATCTGTCCTCTGTAAAGTAACCCACTCTCTGAGCTCTGACATTGTGAATTTATGGTTGATCTTTCTACCTTCTTGCTTACCCTCTGAGCCTGGTACCCTTTCTCTCCACTTAACTCTAGGGTATATAATTTCAGCATCCCACTGGTAGAGGTACAGGAGTTAAGAATAAACAGTGATCCCTACACTGCAAGCAAGTCACTGTGACCATTGCAAGTGTGGCAGGACAATGCCTCTTTAATCTCCAGAACACACAACCGCTGCAGTTTATAAACATCTGTAGGACCACGGGATGTTGCTTTTCCTCCATTTACCAATGTTTGATGCAACTGCAAAGCACATCTAATCCTGCTGCTTTTGTGTGAAACTGCGCAGAAACATTGCCTGGTACGTGTGGAATAGAAGACAGATTTTTTTAATACAGCATGGCAGTCAGAAGTGCTCATTTTGTTTAGTCTGTGTGGCATTTGGGGGACATTCCCATCAGGGGGACTGTTTAAGTGCAGATCATAATGCAGTATATTTCCTTGAATTAGGAGCAAATGTTCATCCTACAAAACCATAGGCTTTGGGTCTCTAACGAACTCTAGAGGCTTACTTTTGAAGGTTTTATTTAAGATACACAAGCCTGGAAAAATACTATGTCAATAACCAGAGTGTGAGCACAATTATTTTATTAACATGACTGTTTTCCTAGGCAAATATTGCCATAAAAGTTAAAGCAGTATTTGAGAATTAGGACATTTTTTAAAGCCCCACACAGTTAGAATGTTTTATTTTCTATACTTTTGTTCAAACACCAATTAATTTTTCTTTTTCCTTTTAAGAAATCCCAGTTATTACCAAGTAAGAAATGCAAGGGCACTTAATGACAAACATTTTAACTTCAAAGCCAAAAAAAGTAGACCAAAATAGAAAATAAATTGGGTTCCAATGAATCATTTCACCCACTAATATGAGCTCTGCTGAGGATGCGTCAGGACCTGGCTTGATAAAGGAAAACTTTGAAATAATCAATGTGACTGACACTCAAGGGTAAGAAACCCTTCATTTTTGATATAATTGAGAATTTTTTGATTGTCAAAAGAACACACTTCATGCGTTTCTAAAAATAACATGCAATACCTTAATGTAACATCCAAGAGGCTTATTTCATTTTTATATGCTCTATGTGTTATTAATTATATTATTAATATTAAAATTGCAATAAAACACTAATCAAGGCTCCATTCCCAACAAGTCATAATTAAATAAATGCCACATTCCTGATTGTGCTAAGGCCAATTAAATCTAATTTCTCTTCTGTTTCCATACACGGGCTGCAGCTGTATGTGCTATCCAGGGGTAATTAATTGCCACCAACTGCCTTCCTCTAAAAGAGGGATGTCTGAAATTGGTAGCACAACATGAGCCCCAGAGACCAAACAGAGCCTTGTGCTGTTTAGGATGTTCATGGTTCTTTAATGACCCAGAGTACATTTTTTTTTTCTCTCCACAAACTACTGTCCATTTTGTCTGTCTTGTGTGCAGAGAAGTATTCAGGGTTCTTGGCATCATGAACAAATTCAGACTGTAGAGACAGCCATTGGGAACACAGGAAGTGTTACCTCTTCGTCCCTCACCAATACTGACCACTGCCTTTCAGTGGATATCAGCTCCAGCAGTGGCAACCTCACCTCAGTAAATCTATGCCAGGATATCATAATCCAAAGAGGTCAAGCATAAATGCATCAATTTCAACACTATTAGAACATTACCTACCATTCAGAAAAGGTATTTGGGAAAGGAGAGTTACCGTTTTAATATTGTTTAGAATTAAACTTCAAAAGAAGCTCCAGATAGGCCCAATAATTTTTAATATACACTCTCAGTGGAAATATCAGAAACTGCGCAGGGATGGATTCATAGATTCTTAAAGCTGGAAGGAACCACATGAGGGTTAAAAACCAACCTCTTCTTAACGATAAGTTGGGTGCCTAAGAAATATAGATCAAATCTATATTTTAACATTTTAAAATTTTTTATTTAATAATTTTTTAATGTTTATTTATTTTGAGAGGGGCAGAGAGAGGGAGACACAGAATCCAAAGCAGGCTCTAGGCTCTGAGCTTTCAGCACAGAGCCAGACACGGGGCTTGAACCCACAAACTGTGAGATCATGACCTGAGCTAAAGCAGACACTCAACCAACTAAGCCACCCAGGCACCTCCAAATCTATTTTTTAAGTCTCAGTGATAGCATACACCTCTTTTGCTACCTAATGATCCCCTTATTTACAAAAAAGAAAAAAAAAACCACCAAAAAACAAAAAAACAGAACAAAGCAAAACAACATTTAATCTCAATTCATCCTGCTGGAACAGTTTACTGGGGCAGAAGGAAAACTGTTCTCGTCTCTAGATGAGAATGCTTTAGACCTAAAGACAGTTGTTCAGCCTCACCATTCTGTGATGCAATCTACACCTCTCAATCCCTTAACCTTTCTGTCCAGATGCTCCATACCACTCTTCATTTGCAGCAGCTAGGTTAAAAACAACTCAGAAGCTAACCAGGACAGAACACAAGATAGTTTTATATTCCCTAAGCTAGACTATTTTAATAGTTGCAGCATTTTGCTGGAGTTTTAGATACTCCTTCTGTTTTGCTATCAACTGGCTTATGACCCACGATGAAAGCTTTCTGCCACACCTGCAGATGTTTAGGCACCCTCCATGTCATCTTTGCAAGCTTAGCTTTCTTACTCAAGGGGACCTCCCCCTTCTGAATCCTCTTCTGTTTCTGTCTGACCACGCCTCCCAATTGGCAAAAGTCACCCTTAATTTGGAAGCTAGCTATCTGGGTCATCTTCAAGCTTGGGGTGAGTTTCTCTCTATTCCATCATTTTGGGTTATCTATAAAAGTATTAGAAAATAAAGGTCCATGAGTGGACCCTGAAGAACTCACTCCCCTAGCATGAAACTGATACACCAATAACCACCCTTCAAATAAATTCTGCATTTAACCTCTTCATGCTGCTATTTTCTATTTCATCTGAATTTTCACATTACATGTACCTATACCCCCGGTGAAACCCTATGAGGATGTGCTCATTAGAAAACACCTATGTGTGTGTGTTTCTCTGTGGGAATATACAGTAAATTAAGATGTCCTTCTGAGATCAGTAAAGCTGTGGCCTGGAATGCTATAGCATTTAACCACAGGTTTGATCCTACTTCCTTTGTAAATCACCCTGGGCATGTGCTTTCTGAAATACGTACGTGAGTTATTGCCTTATTTTCATACTGTGGGTATTGTTTATTATGAAAGGGCCATTAACCCTGTAAGATGCAGATAATCTTCCACTCGCTTGTCTACAGCAGAAGATCATTTACTGTCACACTGATTAAATATATTATGACAGCAAAGCTAGTAATGTGCAAGGTATGAGCACGGGAAGAACATGCTTCATGTACTTTCTCTGCCGGCTCTCTGCAGAACAGTTTCTGTGTTTAATTTGGTACTTTTCAAATAAAGAACATCACATTACCAGGAGCCATTTTACCCTCGTAGGCTCACATACATTGGTCCCCAGAGAAAACCCAGATAACAGATTTCTATAAAAATTGTACTTACAAAGTAACACTCTGATTAAGTTTATTACTAGTGCCCAGAGTATGTGTACTCTTGATGCCTCCAACACTGAACTCAAGGTTTCCCCTTTAGTACAAGCAATAAAGCAAACCTCCAGCTGACCTTCCCTAAGACAAGCACTAAAATAATGGTATTCCTTAACTTACTTTGAAACCTCAGCCTACAATGAAAGCTTGAACCTGACACACAAGGATACACAAGGACGCATCTCACATACACATGTACATAAAGATACATTATAAATTACATTTTCTACATCCTGTCTCTATACACACACATAAGCTGCTATAATTTAGTTATTTACTATGTACGACTAGTGGTGTAAAATGTCATTTTCTAAGAATACAGCCGAGGCTTAAGTCAGCATTTTTATGATATCATCTGCACTGGGAAAACATTAAAGGCTCAATATTTAATAAACATAATAAACATCCCCATGAAACAAATTGTTCATAAACTACCTGTTTAATTTTTCAGGGTTCCTGAACCACATATTTTCTTATTAGTTGTGAGCCTGCTGGGTTGGAGGATAGATAGGGCCTGTCAGGGATAGAATATAATGTAGCGGTTTTATGAATTATTTCTGTGAGGAAAAGCCTATTACAGCTGACAAGAGGGTGATGATATTAGCCCATCATCATTCAGATGGCACCGCCCTTCCCCCTTTCATCCGTCAGGTCTCTTGTATGGGGGCTGTGAGCCACACCGTCTTTGCACAGCCAACACAAAGACAAATTCTACTCTTTTTCTGAGTCCATGAAACATTTAGTATTTCATTTTGAATCATGGCAGATGACAGAAACAAATGGCCTAATGAATCTCGCTTATTGTCCCTTGCAAATCTGAAGATGAGCTACAAGTAAAATCTCTGTTTCTTCTCTTTCTTTTTTCTTTTTTGAGCATTCCTTCTCCCTGAGAAGATCTTTCCTGCATTCGAAATGGATGTCGAGAGTACATGATTACTTTCATAAACAGGTTGTTGGATTTGGTGACCAACTGCATGGTTCTTCGACAGCCCCTGTCTCCACCATCTCTCCACAAGCAACCTTTGGGATAATGTGCATTTTCACCCATTTTCCTGCTTTATAAAATGTGAATACAACAGGAAGCAGGAGAAGAAGGAAAAATGAGTGAATACTTAATGTATTGGGGGACTGGCAACAATTTACCAAACGGCAATAAGAATTATACACCTTTTTGTTTTATCTAAAGGAACATGAAATTAAGTTTGCCCGAATTCTCTGCCAGGTGTTTGGCTGAATTTATAAAAGTTTTGTGGTTACCTTTTCTAGGGGAATTTACTCTAAAAACGGCATTGAGGTTTATAAGGGATTTGCTGGGTGGAGCTGCTCTGGAAAATAATGCAAAAGACTGGGAAACGACTCCACTTTGCCAATGGCATCATTCTCCTATTTGCTGTTTGAAAGGTTCTGGGCAGAATAGAACACAGGGCAGTGCTGCTCTGCTGGCCTGACAAGTACCACCTATTAGGAGATTTCCTTCATGCTCTTTGCTGTTCTGTGGAAAGGAAAGTCTTGTCCCCCTTGTTTGCTGGCCCCTTCAGCTGCGTCAGACTGCATC
The DNA here is from genome assembly GCF_014898765.1 of Herpailurus yagouaroundi. Lineage (NCBI taxonomy): Eukaryota > Metazoa > Chordata > Mammalia > Carnivora > Felidae > Herpailurus > Herpailurus yagouaroundi. The sequence goes on from NW_024412415.1 coordinate 4,645,421, forward strand.
GACTGCCATGTGTTCCCAGTGGCCCGTGGCTCCAGGGCCTTGTGCCCGTATTGTAGATGCATGTTTTCAACAAAACACAAAGGCAGAGGTGTTGAGAAGCATGCATTTAACTTCATAAAAAAGGACAAGAAAAAAAAATGCAATTGGGACTAAAAACAGGGAGAATGGTAGGAGTTAGTAACAGAAAAGGAGAAAAATTCCTTCTCTGGTTCCTTGGCGTGCCTGGCATTTTTTCTCTCTTTTCTCTGTGACTCTGTAATGGCTTTTTTACAGCCATTAGAATTGTCAAATAAATTTTTCTTAGTTCAAGTATGTACAATTGATTCTGATAGATGTTAATAGCACCCACACTAAGGCAGAGTCTGCAGTCAACATACAGGAATGACAACTTGGTGCTCAGAAAGAAAAAAGAAAGTTTGACAATTGATGCCATAATATAGGCCAGAGGCAGTCCAGGTCAAACCTCCTTAACATTTGGAGTAAAATTTCACCAGTGAGGCTCCTAAGCCACAACATTAATTATATTGTGACTTTATGAAGATTTAGGTTTCAGTAATTGCATAAAAACTTTTTTCCAGAATGTAAATTTGGCAAGCCACTTTTGAAAAAAGTGAAATTTAAATATTTGGTTTTCTTTGATCTTATAATTTTCTTTCAGAAAGAAAGCACTGCATGAAAGTTGGATTTTAATATTAGTGTTGCAAATTTTTCTAATTACTTTCTTTGCTGTTGTCAAGATTGTGACATTAAACTATAACATATGAATGAACTTCTATCACTTTTATTATGCTTTTGAGTTACTGATTTGAAAAAGAATATTTGCTTTTTCCAAAGTAAAGCATTTTCTAACTAATGACCACTTATTCCATAAATATCTGAACATGAAATTTTTACAATCCAAATATACCGTAAATTGAATCAAATGAATAAACTTAGTTGTACAAATAGAAAATTTGGAAACGTGTTGCTGTAATAGTTTATCACTGTACCCTTCTTCTTCGTTACTTAATTTTGTTGTGTGACTTCTCCATGTCAGTCACTGAGCCAGCCTAAGTATCAGGTAAAATAATTTTTTTACTCAAAAGAATCAATGACTATCTTATATTTCTTTATACCTCCTGCAGGCCATCAAGCTAAGAAAACACATGGTTGATTAAAGGAAATGTATCCCCATTTACTTTCAACCATAAAACCAACAAAGTCTAAAAAAAGAGAGGTAAAGACAAGAAAAAGAAATGGATTTACCCCCACAGATCTGCATGTTTCTTAAAAGACTAAATATAAAAAGCAATGCTCAATGGTATCATGGTGGAAGAAGTCTCCCAGGAACTAAGGCAGTATGGTATCTTCTGGTTTCCATCATGGCAAACATGGTTTCTTCTTCCTTTGGTGGACTATTTAGTTAATTAGTTCAGATCAATTTTCTAACATTAGTAAAAGGCATACCTTTATACTTCATAGAAACACAAATGTGTTCAGGAAAATGCTAAAATATTTTTGTTAAAAATTGATGCCATATTGCAAAATTATCTAGCAATGGACATTGTATTGAAGAAAATGAAAAGTGAGACATAATATTTGTGTATACTTATTAAAGAGGAAAGGAAACTTGGCCAGGTAATATTAGGTGGAAACATATGAAACTGCTGTTTTTGTAGGTCAAAAATGATTGAATATCAGCAATTTTATATGGTTCAACCTAATTAGATACAGCATTTTTAACAAGCTTAAGTTGCACATTTCTTTTAGGAAAAAAAAAGTACATAAAATTGCTCAATGATATCTTGGAACCTGATGAGGGGTAGTTATTACTTCCAAAGTCAACATAAAATTTCATTAAAAGAATTAAATACCAAGAGTTTGAGGGAGACCTCCAGGAGTTTATTGTATTTCTGGCAGCATTATTTCATCTACTCTATTCCTTAGAGGAAGAACCCTCCTTTCTCTGCCTGTACTTCCCACCCTACCCCCAACCTCATCAAAGTACATACAATTCTTTTCTTCCTGTCTTATATTCTTGGGTCCACAGAAATTGTCAAGAAAAACTTAAAAATAACAACATGGCAACACTAAACCATGATGGGGCCTCACTCTTCATTGCATGGGTCTGTGACCAGTGCAAGTATACAGAGTTCCTTCATCTTGGAGTTTAATGCTATACAGTCATTGCCATCAAATTACTAATAATCTTAACTTTATTAACAATTTTATTTTTGTATTTCATAAGTGAAGTCTGATGGACTAATAGAGAATACACTCAGAGCTTGGGGACTCACTCAATTCAGGTGCAAATCCTGCCTCTGGCCACCTCCTGAGACCAAACTGTCCAAACCCTTCCCCGACCTCTCCAACTCCTCCAGGCCAGAGACTACCTCTTTTCCTCACCTCTGACAGGGACCTGGGTGCATACCCTGTGTACCCCACATCCTAGGACAGAATCTGCATTTGCTTGTTAGTATAGCTGAGGCTGAGGAAGCACAACATATCTAGCAATAAAACAAAACCACACCAACACCGTCCCCCCAAAGAAAACCCCCAAAAACCCAACATGATAGGTCCAGAGAGACCACAGTAGAAAGGAAAAGCCTTTTTCTTCTCTTGCTTGTGAAACAAGGGTTTTCTCATTTTCATTTTCCACTGGGCACTGCAAATATTTCAATGCATTTGTAACACACATGTGAAGAAGTAGAGCTGCCAGAGAAACTTCAAGAAGGTTATTTGGGATCTGGTAGGGGTGTGTGTGTGTGTGTGTGTGTGTGTGTGTGTGTGTGTGTGTGTGTGTTGAGGGTAAAGGAAGAAGGAAGGAGGAGGAAGAGTGACCAAGGAATCTATTTGAGGGAAAGCTTCCAAATTACAGTGACTAGAACTTACTCTTCTAACCTATAGTAAATGGATTCAAATACAATATAAGAAAGAAAACAAAAATAAGGTGTTAATACAATATTACAGCTCACTTTCTTTTCTACTGAGATTACGAGTCTAGATGCAGATTATTTCAGCAAAACATAGCTAAAAAAATGTGTCAGTGGTAGTAGAACAGTCTGTAGGTTCCAAATAAGTTTGGAAAACCTGAGAAAGGCTGAAAAAGCAGCAGGGGACCCTAGAATCTGGAAAAAGAAACTTATGCACAATTTTAGTTTCTTTAAGTGAGAAGAAAGACATTCAGAAGATTGGGGTTTTGCTAATGTTGGAAGATTCCATTCAATATGCAGGTATTGCTAGAACACTTATTTTCTGCTAAACACATTTGTTTTCCCATAACCATGTACTGAGAATGATAATTCGGCATTCCAAACACACTTCACATGATGGCAGATATTTCCCGGAATGCAGGAGAATAAATATGCAAGTAAAGGTAACTTGGGGTTCTTCTTGGAAGGGTGTTTCTGAAAAGTGGTTCCTGTGTTTCTTTGGTGCCAATGTCAAGATTCAGCTCTCTTTGTATATCTGGTGCCTGAATGTACTTCTTTTTAATTTTTTAACGTTTATTTATTTTTGAGAAACAGAAAGATCATGAGCAGGAGAGGGGCAGAGAGAGAGGAGGAGAGAATCTGAAGTAGGCTCCAGGCTCTGTCCTGTCAGCAGAGAACCCAATGTGGGAATCAAACCGATGACCTGTGAGACCATGTCCTGGGCTGAAGTCGGACGCTTAATTGACTGAGCCACCCAGGCACCCCTGAATGTACTTCTTAATTTCAAATATATACTGTCTTTTAATTTTAGATTTATTGTTATACACCTTTATTTCATCCCTTAAACTTCTAAATCCTTTGAGGATATAATCTCGTAAGCAGGATGATTTGTTCACAGTAGGCACTCGGTTGAGCTATTAATTGATAAAATAATTAGAATTAAAATTAGTATCCAAGAATTCTTTATCTATTATCTAATTTTTAATCTCTAAACAGTCACTGTGTCATTGTTGCGTGTGACTTGTCCCATTTATTTATGATGTTCTTTCTGTCCACTTGAAGTCCTTTCAGTTGTCAAGACCCAAATCAAATCAAATCGCCTACATGATACTTTTCCCAATTCCCCTACCCTGGAAATTGATCAATCTCTTGGTGCTCTTCCAGCAGATTGAGCTCTAACAGAGCAGCAATCCCATTGTGCCACGTTTTGTCCTGGTAAATCCAACACTAAAGAAAGCCAGTTATTCAAGCTCTAAACCCAATTAAACTGCTCCTTCTCCCTTACTCCCTCTCCCTCCCTTCCTCCCTCCCCCCCCCTCTCTCTCTCTCTCTCTCTCTCTCTCGCCCCTTCTTAAATTACAAACTACTTAATTTTCCAATATAGAAACATCAGTTTCATTATTTCCCAGAAGTCAGCATTATAAAATACATGAATAAGATTTACAGCACAGTAGCATTGTTTAGTATATGTTCATTTGTGAACCACTTAAAATTATTCCCAGAGTAGTTAATTACTGTTTCTGTAGGAAACTAAGAAGAATATACCTAAATTCCATAATTAAAATAAACTCAGCAATGGGTGACAATGTCTAAAAAACAAAAACCAAAAGTTCTATGGAGTGACATAATCAGCAGAATAATAACAGCTTGTCAGAGCTGAGAAAAGCAGTATCATCTTACTTAAGATAGAGTCTGCATTTGGATAGACTTTAGAAAATCCAAAATTTTGAAACAATACTTTTCCCATGACTTCACCTTTATATAAATGGTTCCTTGTATCTAGAATGATTACCACTGGTACTCATACTTAATGAGCCAGTTCATTAGTTCCTTTTATGTAACACTTTGTCTTTTATGCTATAACTATTTACATGCTGATCTTCTTCCCTGAACTGTGAGATCCCCAAGAGCAGGGTGCTATTGTTTTTATTTCTGCCCTACTAATGGTGGGTACAGTACCACACATAGAGTAGATGGTCAATTCAATGTTGATGGGCAGCTAATTTTTAAGAGGTTTTAAAATGAAGATTAATAGTATCAGGAGCCAATTTTTATGTTTTGAATTATACAGATAAGAGATGGACTCATATAAATGAGAAACTGGAGAAAAATCAAGCTAAACAGTACCCATTCTAAACAACGAGAAATTTTATAAGGTAAAAAAGAAATGAATGAATATTTTACAAAGTATATCAGATATCCAAAAGACATAACAAGCATTAGAATGTGCACAAATGTACCAAGCTTAAGAAATGTATATGCTTGAATACCTCCATGTAATCCTTTTTATCCCATTCTACTCTCCCTTGTCCTCCTGAGGAGTCACTAAGTTAAATTTGGTTAATATTTCCATACACATCTTTATACATCCATTACATATTTGCATCCATAAATGACTTTTTGCCCAATTTTTAAAATGTTTTCCAACTTTTTTGATATATATAATTGACATATAACATTATGTGAGTTTAAGGTACACAATGTGAGGATTTGATACACGTGTTTATTGTGAAGTGATAATAAGGCTAGTTAACATACCCATCCCTTCATATAATTACCTTTTTGTGTAGCGATAACATTTAACTTCACTTAGGAATTTTGAAATGAATAATACAATATTCTTAACTATAGTCACCATGATGTGCACTAGAGACCTAGCACTTACTCATATTTTCACTAGAGGTCTGTATATTTTGACCAACATGTCTCCAATTCCTTCAAGCCAGTCAACCCCTGGAAGTCACTCTTCTACACTCTTTTTCCATGACTTCAGCTTTTTTAAATTCTACATATGAGATCATACAGGACTTGTCTTTTTTGATAGACTTATTACATTTAGATTAATGCCCTCAAGTTCCCTCCATGTGGTCACAAATGACAAGGTTTCTCTTTTTAATGGCTGAATACTATTCATATATATAATATTTCACATTTTCTTTATGAATCCACCTGTTGATGGATGCTTAGGTTGTGTCTCAGCTATTGTGAATAATTCTGCAATGAACATGGCAGTGTACAGATCTCTGCAAGATACTGATTGCATTTACTTTACGATATACTCAAAAATGAGATTGCTGAACCATATGGTAGTTATATTTTACATATTTTGAGGGAAAATCACTGTTTTCTATAGTGGCTGCACCAACTTCTATCTCCACCAACAGTGCAAAAGGATTTCCTTTTCGCATCCTTCCCAACACTTGTTTTATTTTTTTGATAATAGAAATTCTACCAGGTATAAGGTGATATCTCATTGTGGTTTTGATTTTAATTCCCCTGATGTTAAGTGATGTTGAGCAACTTTTCTTGTAATTCTTGGCCACTTGTATATATCTTTGGAAAAATGTCTTTCCAGGTCCTCTGTTCATTATTTAATCAGACAGTTTTCTTTGAAGTGTATGTGTTCCTTATATATTTTAGACATAACTTCATATCTGATATATGGTTTGCAAACATTTTATCCCATTCCCCAGGTTGATTTTTCATTCTATTGATTGTTTTTCTTACTGTGCAGAATCATGTTACTTTGGTGTAGTCCCACTTGTTTATTTTTGCTTTTGTTGCTTGCGCTTTTGGTGTTATATCCAAAAAACTTGCTGCCACACCAATGTCAAGGAGCTTTTTCCCCATGTTCTCCCAGGAGTTTTACACTTTTAGGTCATACAGAAGACTTCATCCCATCTCAAGCTAATTTTTATGAGGAGTATACACTTCTGGGTTTTAAGTTTCCAATGTATCTCAAGTTATTTTTTTTGAGTGACATAAAATATGAGTCTAATTTCCCTCTTTTGCATGTGAATATCCAGTTTTCCAAGCACCATTTATTGAAGAGACTATCCATTTTTCCCCAATGAGTATTTTGGCTTCCTTGTCAAATATTAGTTGATCTTATATATATGAGTTTCTTTCTGGGCTCTTCATTCTGTTCTATTGGTCTATGTGTCTATTTGTATGCCAGTATAATACTGTTTTGATTACTATAACATTGAAATACAGTATGAAATCAGGAAATATGATGCCTTCAGCTTTGTTCCTCTTTCTTGGGATTATTTAGGCTATTTGGAGTCTTCTGTGATTCCATGGAAATTGTAAGGTTGCTTTTTCTGTTCCTGTGAAAAATGCCATTGGTATTTTGATAGGGATTGCATTGAATCGATAGATGCCTTGGGTAATATGAACATTTTAACAATATTAATTATTCCAATCCATAAACATGGCATATCTTTCCATTTATGTGTGTTCTCAATTTCATCAATGTTTTATACTGTGTAGTATAGAGATCTTTCACCTCCTTGGTGAAATTCATTCCAAAGTATCTTATTTTGATGCTCTTATAAATAGGATTGTTCAGATAGTGCATTGTTAGTGTATGCACTGATTTTTTAATGTTGATTTTGTATCCTGCAACTTTACTGAAGTTTTTACTAATTTTAACAGTTTTTTGGGAAGTCTTTATGATTTTCTATGTATAAGATCATATTATCTGCAAATAGGTAATTTTAATTCTTCCTTTCCAATTTCTATGTCTTTTATGTCTTAATCTTGCCTAACTGCTCTGGCTAGGACTTCCAAGATTATGTCAAATAAAAGTGGTGAGAGTGACACTCTTGTCTTGTTCCTGATCAGAGACAAAAAATTTTCAACCTTTCACCATTGGCTACGATGTTATCTGTGGGCTTGACATGCATAGCTTCTATTACATGAGGTACATTTCTTCTATACCCAATTAGTTGAGAGTTTTGAATAATAAAACAACATTGTATTTTGTCAGGTGTTTTTTCTCCATCTATTGAGATGACCATATATTTTTAAACTTTTACAAAAGATAATAAGTTATCCTTGCATCCCAGGGATCAATTACACCTTCCACCAACTTCTAGTATATAATCCTTTCATGAATTGCTAAATTTGGTTTGCTTATATTTTGTTGAGAATTTTTGTATGTATATTCATCAGTGATACTGACCTATAGTTTTCTTTTCCTGTAGTGTCTTCCTCTGGCTTTTATATCAGAGTGATGCTAGCCTTGTAAAATGAGTTTGAGGGTGTTCCCTTCTATTTTTTTTGGAAGAATGTGAGAAGAATTGACATAATTCTTTAAGTTTTTGGTAGAGTTAACCAGTGAAAGTACCTGGTTGTTTCTTGGGATATTTTTTTTATTACTAATTCAATCACCTTACTTATTATTGGTCTGTTCAAATTATCTATTTTTATTATACAGTCTTCATATGTTGTATGTTTCTAGGAATTTATCCATTTTTTTAGGTTATCCAATTTGTTCACAGTAGTCTCTTATGAACGTTGTTATTTTTGTGGAATCAGTTGCAATGTCTCCTGTTTCATTTCTGATTTTATTTCAGTCTTCTTTTGTGTTAATTTAAAAGTTTATAAGGTTTTTTTATCTTTTAAAAACCAAATTTTATTGATCTTTTCTGTTGTTTTACTGGTCTCTATTTCATTTATTTCTGCTCTGATATTTGTTATTTCCTTCCTTCTGCTAACTTTGGTCTTAGATTATTCTTCTTTTTCCAGTTTCTTGAGATCTAATTTGGGTTGTTTATTTGAGATCTTAATGTAGGTATTCATCACTAAGGATTCCCTCTTAAAACTGTTTTTACTTCATTCAATAAGTTTTGGTATATTGTGTTTCCATTTTAATCTGTCTCAAGATATTTTTTGATTTCCTTTTTTCTTTCTTCTTTGACCTACTGGTTGTTCAGGAGTGTATTAATTTCCACTATTTCCAAATTTTCCAGTTCTTGTCTTACAATTAATTTCTAGTTTCCTATTATTTTGGTCAGAAAAGATACTCAATATGATTGTAATCTGAAATTTACTAAGGTTTTGTGTGCTTTTAAAATTTTTTTAAATGTTTATTTTTGAGAGAGAGAGAGAGAGAGAGAGAGAGAGAGCGAGCGCACAAGTGCAGGAGGGGCAGAGAGAGAGAGGGAGACAAAGAATGTGAAGCAGGCTCCAGGCTCTGAGCTGTCATTACAGAGTCCAAAGCAGAACTTGAACTCAAGAACCGTGAGATCATGACTTGAAACAAAGTCAGATGCTTAACCAACTGAGCCACTCAGGGACCCCTACTAAAACTTGTTTTGTGACCTAACATATGATTTATCCTCGAGAATAATCTGTGTACACTTGAAAGGAATGTGTATTCTACTGTCGTTGAATGGAATGTTACACACACACACACACACACACACACACACATACCTATTAGATCCATTTGTTCTAGAGTAGAAGTCCAATGTTGTCTTCTTGGTTTTTCTTTCAGGATGGTCTATACATTATTGAAAATGGGGTATTGAGGTTTCCCACTATTATTGTATTGTCTATTTCTCCCTTCAGATCTGTAATATTTACATAATGTATTTAGATGCTCTGACGCTGGGTGCATATTTATTTACAACTGTTATATCCTCTCAATGAATTGATCCCTTTACATTAGATAATGACTTTTTTTCTTTTGTTATAGGTTTGACATAAAATCTATTTTGTCTAAGTATAATTACCCCTGTTTCCTTTGGGTTTCCATTTGCACAGAATATCTTTTTTCCATACCTTCATTTTGAGCCTATGTGTGTCCTTAGAGCTGACATGAGTCTTTAGTAGGCAATATATAGTTAGGCCTTTTTTTTTTTTAAATCCATTCATCCACTCTATGCCTTTTGATTGGGGGATTTAATCTATTTTATTAACACACTTAATGCATCTTAGTAATTATTTATAAGCAGGGTCTTACTGACACCATATTATAATAGTTGTTTTCTGGCTATTTTGTAGTTTTCCTTTCTCCCTTGCTTGCTATCTTCCTTTATGAATTGATTTTTTTTTAATTTACATCGAAGTTAGTTAGCATATAGTGCAATAATAATTTCAGGAGTAGATTCCAGTGATTCATCCCCTGTGTATAACACCCAGTGCTCAATTCAGTATCCACAAAACAATCAATGTGATACATCACATCAATAAAAGAAAGGACAAGAACCACATGATCCTCTTAAGAGATGCAGAGAAAGCATTTGATAAAACACAGCATCCTTTCCTGACAAAAATACTCAAGAAAGTAGGGACAGAAGGATCATACTTCATGATCATTAAGTCATATATAAAAGACTCACTACTAATATCATCCTCAAATGGGGAAAAACTGAGAGCATTCCCCCTACGGTCAGGAAGAGGACAGGAATGTCCACTCTGGCCACCGTTATTGAACACTGTATTGGAAGTCCTAGCCTCAACAATCAGACAACACAAAAAAATACAAGGCATCCGAATTGATGGTTTCTCATGGTAAGAGGCTTTGATTCTCTTCTCTTTATCTTTTATGTATCTACTATAGGCTTTTTCTTTGTGTCACCATGAGACTTATATAAAACAACTTATAATAGCCTATTTTAAACTGATAACAAATTAGCTTCAATCACACACAAAAACTCTACTCTTTTATTCTACTACCCCCACATTTTGTTTTTAATGTATAATTTACATCTTTTTTATGTTGTGCATTTATTAATGAATTATTGAAATTACAGGTTTTTTATACTTTTGTTCTTTAACCTTTATATCAGAGTTAAGTGATTAACACACAAAGATATTTCAGTATTAGAGTATTCTAAATTTGACTTATACTTAACCCTTATCAGTGTGTTTTATATTTTCATGTTTTTATGTGATTAATTAGGATACTTTCATTTCTCTTTGAAAAACTCCTTTCAGCATTTCTTATAGTGGGTGATGAACTCTTTATCTCATTTTCATTTCTGTGGCACAACATTTCCAGCTGAAGTGTTCTTTTTTGGCACTTTTTTTCCTTTCAGTATTTTGAATATATCATCCTGCTATCTCCTGGCCTGCAAGTTTTCTGCTTAGAAATCCACTATAAGGCTTGAGGGATCCCTGGTACGTGTGGAATATTTTTTCTCTTGCTGATTTAAAAATTCTCTTTTTGTCTTACATTTTAGAGTTTTATACATTGTGTCTTAGAGAAGATCTTTTTTTTGGGTTGAAATTGTTTAGGGACCTGTGAGCTTCCTGAATGTGGATGTCCAAACACCCTCCTAGATTTGAAAAATTATCAACCATTATTTCTTCAGGTAAGTTTTCTTCCCCTTTCTGTCTTCTCCTTTTGTGACTCCAATTATGCATATATTCTTTCTTCTAATAATATCCCATAGTCTCCATAGGCTTTCTTCGCTCTTCATTTTTTTTTCTTTGCTTCCTCTGACTGGATAATTTCAAGTGACTTGTCTTGTACTTCACAGAGTCTTTCTTGTGCTTGATCAGGTCTGTTTTGGATGCTCTCTACTGCATTTTTCAATTCAATCATTGTTTTCTTCAACTTCAGGGTATCTATTTGGTACTTTTTATGATTTCTATTTTTCTGTTAAACTTCTCATTTTGTTCAGGTATTGTTTTCCTCATCTCACTGAATTGTCTTTCTCTGTTTTCCTGAAGCTCACAAAGTTTCCTTAAAACAACTATTTTGAATTTTTTTATCAGGTAAGTTGCAGATTTCCATTTCTTTGAGGTTGGTTCAGAGAAAATGAAAAAACTATTGTGTTCCTTTGGTGGTGTCACATTACCTTGTTTACCTTGTTCCCTAAAGGCCTGCATTGCATTGCATTGCATCTGAAGAAAAAAATCAACCTCTTCCCCTAACTTTGGGAGAGACATACCTTCCATCAGCCCAGTTAGGAATTCTGAGGCTTTCTAAGACTTTTGAAATGGATATCATTGCTCCAAACTTCTTGTTCCCCCTTGAGAGGAAACTCTTACAATTGTATGTCATCTCTTGATCCTACAAAGCAGTCTCCTATTTTCTCTTCCTATGTGGTACCGAATTTTCAAGTTTGTGTGCTTTCTCCAAATCCTGCAGAGTTAGACCTGCTTTCTGTGAGTGCTCATTACCCATCTGTAAAGACTCATTCTTGTCACCTTCAGGAATGTGCACAGGGAGCCAGGTCCCTGTCTTTGCCAGTGGGGGTTGTGTAGGTCAGGTACACAGAGTAATGGGGGTGTCTATGGGCCAGTTAGGTGTATCTATAGGTAAGATGTCCCCTAAAGCTCATAGATGGTCTTCCTGTTAGAGTCTGCTAAGTGGGGTAGACCCTACTTCCCTTTCATGTTCTCTAAGAGCCCAGGTTGGTATTCTCCCAGCCACCCCCTCTCTGCCTGCTAGTTGCACATCATATCTCAGTATTCTGGATGTGCCAGAAAAAAAAGTAGGTCTCTTTGGCAGCATCCCACGCAGCTGAGGAAGCTGAATGCTCCTTTACATACTTTTATTTTCCCCAGGGGGATAAATCATAGGCTGAAGAATGTCTCTCTTGGCATTGAGCAGTGCTGCCTTGGGGAAGGGATGGCACAGGTAAAGTATTAACTGTTCCAATCTCAGATTTTTTTTTGCCCCAGATGTGTGCTGGAACTGTTTCACTGGTCTCTCAGACTTCCACAAAGGCACTCTTGTGTATTGCTGATTGAGAAGCTCACATATTTTGAGGTAGGTGGAGAGGAGAAGATAGTAGAAAATTCTTATTCTTCCATTTTTATGCTGTCCTATCTTGGCAAAATTTTAAGTTTAAATTATACTTCTCTACATTATTTATTTTCAATCAGCATTGTATTTGTGAGAGTTATTCATGATACATGCAACACTAGTTCACTTAAACTTATGTATAGTGCTTCATTTTTAATATGCTATTTCGTTTTTGAAAGACATTTGGCTGTTTCTTTTGGGGGGTTACATTTTCTTATTATAATCAATGTTGCTTTTAAAATCCTTGCATTTATGTTCATGTTTAAGACTTGGACATGAACTTAAGGTTTTAAATTTTAATGCCATCAAATTTATTAATTTTTCTGTATAGCTTTTCCTTTTTCTGTCTCACTTAATATACCATTTTCTACAGTTAGGTGAATATATTTGATTATCTTCTACAAGTTTAAAAATGTTCCTTTAATATTTAAGATCTTGAGTCATTTGGGATTGATTTTTATGCATGGCATGAGATAGCAAATAATTTTTCCATATGGAAAAGATGTTTCCCAGCAACAATTATAAATATATTTTCATCTCTTTATTAATCTCAATACAACCTGTGTCCATGAATACATGTATTGTTTTATTTGTATATGTCTCCCAGCACTGTGTTTTTTCTTCCATTGGTCTATTTTCCATGACACCAAAACTACTACACCTTATTCATAATTTTCCTATAAATTTGTGACATTTAATAGGGCACTTCTTGTTGTCTGACGCTTCTTCTTTGAAATACCTTGGCAATTCTTAGCCTTTTATGTATCCAAATGAGTTTTAGAATGAGTGTTATTTAGACCAGTGAACACTCTGATTGGAAATGAGAGTGCTTTGAATTAATGGATCAGTTTTGGAAGAATTGATATTTTTGTGAAGAGTGAGTGTTCTATTAATGAGCATAGCATATCTTCCCATTTTTATATGTTAAATGTTGTAGTTTTCTCCCTAATAATAGTTTTATCACATCCTTTTTAGACTTATTTTTAGATAGCTTATACTTTTAGTAATTTAAATGGCATTGAGTCAAGAGTAACATTTTTCTAACGGGTTTTTGTTTTATATAAAACTATAATTGACTTTTGTATACTGAACTTATATCTAGCAACTTTGGAGTAACTTTTCTTTTTTTTCATTTTTTTAGTGTTCATTTAACTTTGAGAGCGAGAGAGAGAGCAAGAGTGAGGCAGAGAGAGAGGGAGACACAGAATCCAAAGCAGGATCCAGGCTCTGAACTGCCAGCACAGAGCCCAACATAGGGCTAAAACTCACAAACCATGAGATCATGACCTGAGCGAAGTCAGAAGCTTAACCGACTGAGCCACCCACACACCCCTTGAATAACTTTTCAATTGTCAAGTGAATGAAGGGCATTCAAGATTTGGCAATAGGGCTAACTTTAATCTGACTAAGTCACCTATTCCCTGCACAACTAAAGTCTGAAAAGTCATACTCTTTGAGACATCTCTGACTCACAAACAGCATAAGTGGTCTCCAAGAATTCCTCTATTCCAAAGCAATAAATACCAAAAATAGAAAAGAAAAACAACAAAAATGTCAAGGCTAACAAAAATTGAGAATGCATTAAAACATTATTGGTGAAGAGATAGAGCAGTGGGAATTTTCATACACTGCCACTTGGAGGGCAAACTGCTAATTTAAATGTTCAAATCACCGTGAAAAAATAATTGGACACTTTCTCACTACTCCAATGAATATCCTACAACCCAGAAATTCCATTTCTGAGGTATATGCCTGTGACAAAATTTTATACATATGTACCAAGAGATATACATGAATGCTGATAAAAGCATTCTACATAAGAGTAAACAACTGGTAAAAATAAAAATGTTTCATCAAGCTATAGTCACACAATTGGTTGTTATACAGCAGCAAATGAAGATACACATAAGTAAATAAATAAATAAATAGCAGTAACAATAAATCTTGAAAGCATAAAGAGTAAAAAAATAAGTCTAAGATGATAACATATAGTGCCACTTTATAGACACCCAAAACAGTAAAATGAAACAATATATTCTTAAATAGTCAATATTTATAGAGAACCCCACATTAGAAAAGGCACAGACACAAAATTTAGGATAGTGGTGTTTCTGAGGAGAGAATCATAGGCATAAGACAAGGGAAAAACATATAGGTTGGTACAAATTATTAGTAATTCCTATCTTTTGGGCTGAGTGTGATGTTTATGAATGCTCACTGTATCATTATGCTTTATTAATAACATTTGCATAACAAATCTCCTTGTGCTGAAACATATTAATATAATAAAAATAAAATGAATAAAGATAGGAAAGAATATAAAACATTTGCCCATTCGTTTAGGAAATAATTATCAAACACCTACTAGTACCAGATACAACTCTATGTACTAGGAATTAAACAATACCAAGTGTCAGTGTTAATCAAAACAGAAAAAAAACAATCCATGCATTTATGGGGCATGCACGCTACTGTATTCAATTAAACTAACTTTATAAAACAGGACTTATCAAAATTAAAATACTAATAATGTTAACTGAAGGGAAAATAAAAATAAAATAATGTTTTTACTTTCAACAATAAATAATTTTTCCATCACCAATAATTTGAACAAAGGGAAAATAACTAAAATCCACAAAGATATCTAATCCTTCTAACATATTCATCTTCACCCTGAGAACAGCTTCCGATATGGGCAAAGGTTTTTCAAAATTGAACAAAGTACTGTTTTAGCTGCTTGAAACATCTGTTTTCTATTCAATGATCCACAGAATGTGAAGACCAGCAGAATTTTTCTCCCCTAAAATCCAATATCCATGTGCTAAAGATTTGAAATAACTCTTTCAAATTCAAGTGCAGATATGAGCCAACTATATCTTGGTTATAAATACTGAACTTTTACCTGTCATTTCAGAAACTCTATGTGAGCCTCCAACCAAACAGTCACTTCTTAATATTCAATAAAACACTACCCCACAGTAGAGTATGTGGAGGTTATCACACTCAGGGTGTTAATGAATAAGCACTGTGTCAGCTAAGACTCCAGATAGTTTTCCTCCCAATCAGAAATATTACTAATGTGGCTATAAAATGTACTACTCTCAGTTTACATTACTAATGAAAATTTCTAGATAGCAAGGCTGTCTTCATATATATATATATATATATATATATATATATATATATATATGAGTGATCAGAGGAGAAAAGAAACATATAATTTAGCATAAAAACTGTGAGTGATCCTTGAGCCTTGAATGTGAAAACAAACAAAAATTAATATTTACTGCCATCTGAGTGAAGATTTATAATTTAACATTGGGCTGAATTTCAGCATTTATTAAGCTAGGCCAAAAATTTTGAAGCACAAATTCCTGGTAGGATGTCTTGTACTAAATTTTCTAAGGTCTGATTAAAAGCCAGAGGACTTCTACTAAAACCAGAAGACACCCTGAAAATGCCAAAATGAACTTTTAAAAATCAGTGGATATGCCAATTTAATGTAATATGGATAAAGTTTAATAAACAACCATTGGTTATTACCTAAATTAATATGCAAATTATATCATTCTGAGAAGACTCTAAGCAGATTTCTGAAAATAACTGATCTTAGACTAAGGTCAAGATCTTCTGACCAAGAGAGAACAAAATTTCTTTTCATTCATAAAAAGTGATAAAGAAGCAGAATGCAAAGAAATAGAACTAAAACATACAAAAAATTAAAGAAGATGGTTGTTTTGACCAAAAACTTTCAAATTAAAATTTGAGACCGAGACCAAGGCAAAGCTAGTTAGCCATAATGGTAATTAGATCCAAACTGGATGGTTACAAAGAGGAAACGAACAAATACGGAGTTCAAAAGTAGACTTGAATGTATACTAATGTCAAGCATAGTACTTGGTACATAGTAATCACTCAATAAATGGATTTAGTATAGAAGTAGCAGTTTGCTATTGTTCCTAGTTAATCTAGAATTGATCGTCTTTTAGGTTACCAGCATTCTTTCTGGATGTTCCCCAAATTACCCAACAATATGTAGATTATATTTGGCCACTGGAACCTGACTTATTACAGTGAGTTCAGAGCTGATTAATTTGAATAACAGAAAAATAATACAAGTGAAACCTACATTTTCACATCATTGTCAAATGAATATTTAAATGAGGAAAAAAGATGTTTTGGTAATACCCTCAGAATTCTGAGGAAAAAACTAAGGGAGAAAGACATGGTAAAGTTTTCTAAAAGTAATCTATCTTTTATAATAAACTCTCTTCAGATACCTAAGAAATCCCATCTTACTCCCATATGTTAATATCTTCTTTGAATATAAAATCCAAATTAAAAACTAATTCTTAATAGAAAGCTTTTGTTAAAAGCAACATTTTGAAATGCTGTCAGTAACTATCATAAATATTTGAGAAGTTAATATTTTAATCTTCAACTATAGCACAGAAAACACTTTTAGTGACAGACAGTGCTTCATTAATGGAGTTCTGTGTGTCTAATTGCTTTAGGCACAGTGAGCTGCATTATTTTGACACATGACATGCAATTAGTACATGGTCACACGGCTAACAGGAGATTTTACACCTTTTTTCCTTCTACATTCAGTGAATAATTAGCATATTTTTTCTGCTTAGAATAATAATCAGAGCCTTAGATCCAGAAATTGCCTAATGAGGTAAAATTCCAGTTGTTGACATTAATACTTATGACACATTTTTTTAGTTGTTAAAGTAAACCTTGTGCTACCATACCACTTCATTTACCCTTTCCAAAATGCCCTTATGAGTCAGGAGTTATGTTGTTCTTAGCATAAAATTGTTGAGAAGAAAGGCCTCAATAAATGTGTTTTACCATGATTTCAGTGCTCCTCACACAGTAGGTGCCAAATCAACACTGTGAACAAATTTTAAGAGGGTACCTTTTGCTATCTCCTGTTATCATGAAATGTTTATCAACACTCAAAATAGAAATAAACTATGAAGCCATTATCTATTATTTTGTATAGTTCTCAGAATAAAAAAGTGAGTTATTTTACAATACAAAATTAGATCCAAACTGTTGAAGTTTTACCAAAATACTCTTAATTTTATTCAAAACATTTAGCTATAATGAAAAAGTCATCCAATATTTCCCTAGAGCAGAGGCAGATTTTATGTCAAGTTAATAAAGATTAAGTTTCAAGATCAATCAATTAAGTGGCCCCAAGCAAGGCAACCATTGTATTCCTAACAATTTTATCTTCCTAATTTTGTGTTCCTTTCCTTAAAGTATCTTCCACCCTGGTAGTACATGTTTCAGGCCCCACAAAGCCTGGATCTGCCCCTAGTAAAAATCATCATGCCTCTTAAATATAAGACTTTGAATCCCTCAAAGAGAATTATTTTCTCCCTTGAAAATACTGTATTTTTCCTTTTTTTTTGTATGAAAATCACAGTGACTTTGAGAAGTTCTATGAACAACACTTTATTGTTTGATGCCAGACTTTAAGATTTTCAAGTCCCTACCCCTACAAAATTCAAACAATAAAACTTTACTTGTCCTCTTTAATTATTAGTTAACATGACTCTGTAAAATGATTAACATTCACAAATTAAACTCAACGATCAAAATAATAACTTGATATTATGAAATGTGAAGGGTATTATTACAGAGAAGTAATACTGAAGGCAGAAAGTAGAAACAGAGAGAAATGCCATCAACAGGAGAGAAGAAAAAACTAAAGAAGCACTGATCAGACTTCATTTCTTTTTTAAACTAAATCTGTGTAGGCCTAAATGTTTTTAAGACATGTTTAAGGAAATTGAAAGAAATTTCACTGTCAGCTATCAACTGATATCAGTACTGAGAGTCTTGGTTGACCAAGAAAATTATATTTTTAAGGGTTAACTACTGTTATATGAGAGAATATAAGAAGTCACTAATATTTGAGTTATTATGATTATGGCCTGTAGTGAGTGACTCACTATTATTCCCTGCCAGGCAAAAACTCCATCATATAATCTACAAATTGTGACTAGTGTTATTCGCTTCCAGATTACTTGCGAAATGTGAAAAGATACACACCAGTCATATCACTACGACTCCAAAGCCAAAGTAATGAAATGACAGTTAAGGTGTATTTTCAATTTGTAAAGTAGCCATAGCAGTGTTTGAATTTTATCCACGTAATAGCCTTGCAGTATCTACTCTTTTTCTACCAAAATGAAAATACCATTATGTCAGAAGGAGGAAGAGGTTTAAGAATGGCCCAGTGTTGGGAAGTTACATAAGAAATATGCAGCTACTGTGTGTTGACAATAAGGAAAGCACATTTTTAAAAATAAATATTATTTATTTATTTTGAGTGAGAGACACACAGAGAGAAAGAGAGAGAGAGAGAGAGAGAGAGAGAGAGAGAGAGAGAGAGAATCCCAAGCAGACAATGCAATGTCAGCACAGAGCCCGATGCAGGGCTAAAACACACGAACCATGAAATCATGACCTGAGCCAAAATCAAGAGTTGGACACTTAACCAACTGAGCCACCCAGGTGGCCTTGAAAGCAAATTTTAAAGGAAGGTAGCACACAGATCCTGGAGCCAATTTTAGATTCTGTGTCTCCCTCTCTCTCTGCCCCTCCCCCACTGGCTCGCTGGCTCTCTCTCTCTCTCTCTCTCAAAAATAAATAAACATTTTTAAAACATTTAAAAAAATAAAAAATAAAGGAAGGTAGCACAAAGCATATGGTTCATTAGTAAAAGTAAATGATAACAAGGTACATACACTCAATATGAGGACACCTATTGGTATCGTGTATAATAATAATGGACATCACAAAATGAGCAGATAGCACAAAATGAGCAGATATCTATACTTTACATGATTTATCTTTAATATTCATGACAACATGCTACATGCATATTATCAGTCTTATTTTATAGGTAAGGAAACTCTTTGGAACTATATTATTGTTATATTTTGTATGGGTGTGATGCAGCTAACTGGGGCTACATGTACTAGCATTCCCTGCCCTGTCGTTCCAGGTTAGGCATGGCCAGAGGAGGAACTCGCATGACACTTGGAAGACCAAAGTGAAGCAGCAGCCCCTGGGCTTAGAGATGGGTGCAGGACACCAGGTGCCCCTGGGGTGACACAAGGGGCTGCTAGCCTGCTGCTTCACTCTGTGGCTCCTCCAGCTCCCACCGCAGCTGCAACTATCTCATCCTTTGGCTTCTCTGAGTCCTGGCCAGCCACATGTGCGCCTTGTGACAAAGGACACTAACGTCCTCTGCGGGCCACCCATATCACCGAAGTTGGGAGTTAGGAGACACACATGTAGGTTCCACTTGTACTTAGAGGTTCCAGTTTGTTACTGCTTCCCCTTCCTTCACATCCTGCTTTTGTTCCCCACCCCAGCCCTGCCGACCTACAATAGCATTAGGCACCCCCTCTAATGCAGAGAGTGCTTTGTTAGCTCTCACAACTGCATCAACACTATGACAGATCTTGTATTCCATATACTCCCGCTCCCCTGACCAAACCATCACTTACCCAGAAACTAAGCTTCAGAGAAAGACACAGGACTCTATGATTTCAAATCTTAAGATTAGGCTACATAACACAGCATGTTTATACATTGAATAAGAAAAACAAAACAAAAAGAGATTTGATGAATGATTACATATCCCACCAATACTACATATAGGCATAAAATGATATACCCTAAGTAACATAAAAATATCTATTTCAACGTGAAGTGAAATACTAGAGATAACTTATAAAAATTGGGATAAAAATTGGAAATGTCTTTAATTACTGCCTTTAATTATTATTGTCCCAATAGGACTAGTTATTGCAAGTAGAAATGAGAGTTATAAATCTTGATGAAGAGAAAAACATAACTATTTACATGACTTTACTGCATAATCAGAAAGTCTATAGGAACCAAATGAAAAAAATAATAGATTTATTTTTCTAGTCAAATGGCAAAAAAAAGTCATTATTCTAGTAAGTGACAGAAGACAGTCTAAACAAGGTCTATCAGACTCTACAATGCTCTGCCAACACTAGATTAATTTTAGTAACATATGTGTATGTATATGTGTATGTGACTTACAGAAAGTCAATTATATACATTTTGTATACATTTAAAATATAAAGACATATTTGATACTGTAAAGAGATACAACTACTCCATAATGGGAAAGGTAAATAACAAATTCCTGAAAATATCAAATTCTTCCCATATTAATATAGAAGTTCATTGTATTATCAATAAAAATAGTAATGGGGCTTTTGAAACCTGAAAATTGACTTTAATTCTTATTTAAGAAAACAAAGAGGCAAGAGCATTAAAGATACTTTATGACAAATGGCCATGTTAGGTGACTAGCTCGACCAATGTTAAAATACTTCATTAAACTATAATTAAAACAGTGTGGCTTGGATTAATTATATAAACATATATATAGGCAGATCAATGAAATAAAAATAATCCAATTATAAGCCCTATCACTTTCTCTTTTTCCTTAATAAAAGAAAAAGGAACAGTAGAGTAGGGAGATTTTTTTTAGTAAATATGAAGATAAGTGATTAGGAACATTGAAGAAAGAAATGTATTTGGATTTTACCTTACTTCAAATACCAAAACAAATTAAACCACAAATTAATCACCTTATATAGCTATAAACATATGTAGATTATTAAACTATAAGAAAACAACAAAAATAGAATATAATATTTATAAAACGCCTGTAAGAGAGGGGTCTTGCTAGGCTTAGAAACAAAGAAATTGCAAAGAAAAAAAGTAAAAAATTTCACAATATAAAACATATTCTCCTTATTTGATTTAGTTGGAAAAAAGGGAGTAAAAGGTCTATTATATTAGTGCAATTTTTATAGCAAATATAGCCATAGTTTTGCTTTTATTATATGAATCACCCAAATAAATTTTAAGACAATCAAGGACTCATAATTAAATCAACAAAGAATTATGATCAGATTCAAAAAAAGTTATAATTAGTAAATAAACATGATGCAAATGTTAATAAATTATGATCTGATTCACACACACAAAAGAATTACAATTAGCAAACAAACATGATGCAAATGCTAATGTTCACTAGCGACTCCATACGTGTCAATTTAAATAATAATGATACATTCCCACTTATCAAATGAGTCATATGTGTGGCTGTGCATTTTAATATTTAGGTAAAATAATACTAATTCTAGAAATATGTCATTAACAAAACCTTAAAAAGAATACTCTGTATAAAGACATTCATCTTGGGGTGCCAGGGTGGCTTGGTCGGTTAAGCGTCTGACTTCGGCTCAGGTCATGATCTCACGTTCCGTGAGTTCAAGCCCCACGTCAGGCTCTGGGCTGACAGCTCAGAGCCTGGAGCCTGTTTCAGATTCTGTGTCTCCCTCTCTCTCTGCCCCTCCCCTATTCATGTTCTGTCTCTCTCTGTCTCAAAAATAAATAAACGTTAAAAAAATAAATTAAAAAAATAAAGACATTCATCTCAGCAATATTTATAATAGTGAAATAAACCTAAATATTCATTTATCATGATACAGTTGATGTATTAGATGCTTTTTGAAATAGTATATAGTTACTGAAAAGGGCAGATATGAAGATTGTAACATCAGATGAAAAATACGTTTAACCATGTTAATTTTAAACAGCACATTAAAACCTATTATATATAGTAAGATTACAAATGCAATGTAGTTGTTTTTTTTTTTTAATTAAAAAACAACATGGGAGAGAAATATATCACAGTATCTACAGAAAGGAAGAAAAAAAACAATTAGTGAATTCTAAAGATCTTTGTGTGTCTTATTGTTTGTATCATATATACACTACAGATCTCAGGAATGCTGTAATCTTTTATCAAAATTCTGTTCAGGCTTAGAATTTGATGAGATTAATCTAGCATTTTTCATGGATGGGCCATTCCTTTTTGTGAGTATTCTGTGGACCACTAAGTTCTACATGTTTGACACACGCTTACCAAGCTGGGCAGCTTGTTTTCTTCTCAAGAGTTCCATTTATAAATCTTAAGATATAACCAAGAGCTTGTTCAAAACTTCCTCTAATATACATTGCAAATCATATTTTGAATTTTATTTACCGTACTATTATTTCAGGTGTTCCTATGCAGTATAAAATGTTAGAAATTGGTTAAAATAGATACATAATCAGAAAAATTTTAAAAACTGTATAATAGCTATGAATAAAAGAATTATTTCTACCTCCTCTCTAGACCATGTTATACAAATACAGGTATTCATTAATTTAGTGGCTTTCAGGTCTGGTTTTTTGCCTCTCTTACCTTGTTTGCTTACATTACTTGAGATAAATCATTAGACATAATTTAAATACTTGAAATAGAATAATTTCAAAGTTCTTTCATATTTTATTTATTTATTTTTAATTTTTTTTCAACGTTTTTTATTTATTTTTGGGACAGAGAGAGACAGAGCATGAACGGGGGAGGGGCAGAGAGAGAGGGAGACACAGAATCGGAAACAGGCTCCAGGCTCCGAGCCATCAGCCCAGAGCCTGACGCGGGGCTCGAACTCACGGACCGCGAGATTGTGACCTGGCTGAAGTCGGACGCTTAACCGACTGCGCCACCCAGGCGCCCCAGTTCTTTCATATTTTAATAAATTGTATTCATAATGCAAACCTTCAAAACAATTATCTGAAAGTTTAGATTCTACACATAATTTTGACTACATCAGGACCAACAACTGCCACATTTATAAATTTTGAGTGCATCAATCTATTCAGAATACAAAAGTTGTTGAATCTCATCTTGTATAATTTAAACTTATTTTTTAACATTATTCTAATATTCTATTTGTTATTCAATGAATATGTCCTAAAGATAAACAGTTCTCATATTAAGCCACGCCAGTGAGTATAATTTTCATTGTTTTGAACATCTTTCAAGAAAGGAAAAAAGCTAAAGTTTTAGTTTTTATTCAATGCTCTATTACTTTTACACCAACACACTCAGATTATAATACACACTCAAGGAAAGGGAGGCCATAAAATAACGTTTCATGCATTTTAGACTATCTCCTCTATAAATACCATGTCTCCAAATCAAGTGTTCCAAAAACCCAGTCAATACAGAGGACCCCCCGGGCTCATAAAAGACCTTTTAGTCACCGTAAACATGGTGTGCACCCTACCAGGGTCTTTAGTTTATCATTTCTATCTCCTTGAAAGTACATATTCGCTTATTCAACAAATTTTATTGAGTGATCATATACCAGGCACTGTTTTCCTTCTGAATGGAATTCTTCTGGACAGGTTCCAGATAACTATCAATAGCCTGTAAATACTTTTTATATTTACTTATTTCTCAATCTTTTTATTTTAAATATAAATGACATAACATTTACTATCTCAATCAATTTTACAGTTCAGTGATACTATTTGCATGCATACTGTTGTGCAACCATCACCACCATCCATCTCCAGAACTCTTATCATCCTGCACAAAGAAAACTCTGTACCCATTAAACAACTCCTCATTCTCCTCTACCCTCACCTCTGGCAGCCATTCTACTGTCTCTATGATTTTGACTTTTCTATATACCTCATATAATTATGAGAGTCATACAGTATTTGCCTTTTTGTGATTGGCTTATTTCACTTAGCATAATGTCCTCAAGTCTCATCCATGTTGCAACATATTAAAAATTTCCCTCTTTTTAAAACTGAATAATATTCCATTGTATGTGTATGTCACTTTTTGCTTATCCATTTGTCTATCGATAGAAACTTGCAATGCCTCCACGTTTTAGTTATTCTGAATAGTGTTTCTATGACCATGGTGTATGAATATCTCTACAAGACTCTGCATTCAATTCTTTCAAGTATATACCCAGAAGTGGAATTGCTAAATCATTTAGTTTTGCTTCTTTGGGAATAAAACTAGGGAAGCAATTAGAACATTTCATTCTGTATCCTATCTCCTTCATTTCATGCACACAACTAGCAAAAAGTGCCTCTGATGAACTTGTGTTATGTTGTATAGTTTATCAGTCATGACCTCTGTTGGCTTCTAAGACACCTTGTTATCTATGCTGGGTTTTTCCCCCCCAGACTCACTGACTGTTTCCTTTCAGTAGTCTTTGTGATTTTTGTTCCTCTGCTCAATCCCTAAATTTTTTAGCATTTTTAAGGTTCTATCCTAAGTTCCCTTCTCTTCTTAACTGCTCATTTTTCCCAGATACATTCATCCCCTTTCTTGGCTTTAAGTGGCTACAGGCCAATGACTCCCTAATCCATATTTTAACCCCCAAACTTGCACCAGAACTCCACACTCATTTATATAACTACATTCACAATGTTTTCACATAACTGGCATTTAGGCATCTTAACATGATAACATTTTCACGGCCAATAAAGAGCTCTTTGGAATTTGGCTCTCCAAAAAACTAGATCCTTCCTCCAGAATCCCCATGTAAGTTAGATGGCAGCCACATCCACCCAACTGTTTTAATCAATAATCTAGGCGGCTTTGATTTCACTCTTTAAGGTATTCAACCTCCTTGCCCACCTCACATCCATCAACAGATATAGTTTACATACTCAATTCTCTCTATCTTTACTGTCAACGCCATGCTATTTCACCTGAACAACTACCATCACCTGATAACTGAACTCACAGTCCCTTACAGTCCATTCCCCAAACAACAGATATTTACCACTTTAGGACTCAAATCACATCATGCTACTCCTATGCTTAAAATCTTCCACTTGCTTCCTACTGCACACTTAAAATAAAATCCAATCTTCTTACACTAGATTGTAAAGCCCTATATGATAGACTCCCTGTATACTTCATCTTTCTTTACTATCTTTTTCCAATCTCTATGGCAATCTCACAATTTCTTGAGCACATTGGACTGTTTCCTATCTTAGGACCTTTGCATAAGTTGATTCTTCTACCCAGATTGCTCTTAACCATAAACTGTAATGTCTGGCTCCTTCTTGTCATTCAGAGCTTGCCTTAAAAACACCATATCATGGGGCACCTGGGTGGCTCAGTCGGTTAGGCAGCCAACTTCGGCTCAGGTCATGATCTCACGGCCTGTGGGTTTGAGCCCGTCAGACTCTGTGCTGACAGCTCAGAGCCTGGAGCCTGCTTCCGGTTCTGTGCCTCCCTCTCTTTCTGCCCCTTCCCTGCTTGCTCCCTGTCTCTTTCTCAAATAATAAACATTAAAAAAAAAAAAAAAAACCACCGTATCAGAGTGTTTTCCTCTTACTAATCACCCAATCTAAAATAGCCAATTAATTTCTAAAATGTTATATTATTTCTCTGAAAAGAATTTATCACTAGATGATCGTTTTCTTGTTTACTTGTTTATTTTATCTGTAACCTGAAGGAGACATTATATTATGATATGATGAGCACACAATAACTACTTAACAAATAAATGAATAAACAGGTTGGAGTCTTCCAAAAAATCCTCTGAAATCCCTACATTTGGTTGATTTCTTTGAGTCTTCCACTAGCCTCTTTCACGACCTTCCTTCAAGATGCAATGCAAGTTATTTAAAAAGATAAAGTCTTGCAAAGTTCCATTAACAACATCAAACGTGTGGGGAAAAAAATAACTAGAATCCAAACAGTATAATTTGGCCAGAAAGAACTGAACCCAATAAACTATTCCAAAGTCACAAGTCACTATCTCCTATTAAAGAGGAATCAATGGGGTCACCTGGGTAGCTCAGTCAGTTAAGTGTCCGACTTCAGCTCAGGTCATGATCTCACAGTCCGTGAGTTTGAGCCCCACGTCGGGCTCTGTGCTGACAGCTCCGAGCCTAGAGCCTACTTCAGATTCTGTGTCTCCCTCTCTCTCTGCCCCTCCCCTGCTCATGCTCTGTCTCCCTCTGTCTCAAAAATAAATAAAAACATTAAAAATTTTTAAAAAAATAAAGAGGAATCAATGTTTTTAAAAATAGGAATTTTAGCTTTCCAGTAAACAGACTGCTAGTGGTAAGAAGAGCCAGCTAAGGAAAATAAACAACTGTTTTAGCCCAATGTCTTAATTGTTGTGTAAATTTTATTTTGGTTCTTCATTTTATCTAATTTCTACATCATTAAAATGTGACAAAATAGTTCAAGAAAGAGATGACTGCACTTAATACATAAAATAAAACTATTAGCATATTAGACATAATGAGATAATTTTTGTAAACTACACTAAATTTCTTAGAAGAAGCCTTACAAAATATTGTTCAATTGTGACACATTTACAGCAAAGGATATTAAATGAGGCTCTTCTTCAGAGTTTCAGAAAAGACCCAGAGGCCAAAACAATCAGTGTTAAATACCCCACATCCTATAGGGAGGAGTAACCATCATTGCACAACTTGGAAATAGGTGGTTCAAATAATTTTCCCAGCATCAGTTCATCACTAACCTCTAAGCTTTGAGAGAAGGAGAATGCACAAAGGTAAAAAGTGGAGGATAAAAAACTTCAGTATAACCTTCTATTAATGACAAATAGAAATGAAAACCAAAGCATGAGAAAACAAAATCCACTTGAAAGTTAAAAGAATAACAAGATATTGAAGAATTACAAGGTGAGGTTCTAGGGAAGACAAAAGCTTCTCAAGTAAGAAGTAAGTTTCTCAAGACAATATTATCAGTTTGGGATTACTCAATATCTTTGCTGATTCCTCAAAGTGTCCCTAAATGACTAAAAGGCTGAGCCTGACTTTTGATGACTTCCATGCACTATGAAGAAAAAGATCGATGTTCAAGTCCCACAAGTGAGGTACTATCTGGCAACCCAGAAGCAAATAGGTAAACTATAAAGAGAAAAACCATTATAGGAACAGAAGATAACTGAATCATCTCAATTGCTAAATTTGGATTATGGTAACCTCATACTGGCTGTGCTACCAGGTGCCTAAAAAAACAAACAAAACTCATCTCTATGGGAAGGTACGCTTTAAATTATTTATCCAGACAGTTCTGCAAACACAAGGTCTAGCATGTTAAAACAACCAAAGAGACACATGAGACAACTCAACATGAATAAAGCCAGCAAAAACACTAACAATAGAAACACATCCAAATAGAATATAAAGTTGGAGTTATCTTGCATAAAATTTATAACAGCTATATTTACTATGTTCAGTGATATAAAAAAGAAAAGATTAAGAATCTCATTAGCTACTTCAAAATATATATAAGAATGAAATGGGAATTCTGAAACTATAAAACACAAAAATGCAATAACCAAAATAAGAACTCAACAAATGGGTTAACACCAGCTAAGACAAAGCTGACAAAACACTTAGGAAACTGGAGCATGGATTAGAAGAAAATTTACAGAATAAAAAAAGAAGTGACAAAAGAGTAGAAATACAGAACATAGTATGTATTACATAGATGATACAATGGAAAGAGCTTACTGAATTCAAGAACAAGAGAAGAAGGTGAGAATAGGAAAGAAACAATAGCTGAAAAGATTATAGCTGAGAACTTTCTAATACTAATGAAAGACTTCACAGATATGAGGAAAGTTATAGGATGAAAAGAGAAACTAGGTGTATTGCAGTAAAGCTTCTTTTGATAGCTAATGATCATGAAAGGAAATAAAAGAAGTATAATCTGATATTCTTTAGGCAGATGGATAATAACTATAGGTGGAAGCTGAGAGACCCAAGGAAAACCACGAAAAGTAAAAAGACATGAGTAAATCTAGGAGCACCTGGGTGGCTCAATCAGTTAAGTGTCTGGCATTGGTTCAGGTCATGATTTCACAGTTCGAGGGTTCAAGCCCCACATGGGGCTCTGTGCTAACAGCTCAGAACCTGGAGCCTGTTTCAGATTCTGTGTCTCCCTCTCTCTCTCTCTGCTCCTCCCCATCTTGTGCTCTGCCTGTCTCTCTCTCAAAAGTAAATAAATATTTTTTAAAAATTTAAAAACAATAAAGACATGAGTCCATCTAAAGTAATAGTGATGGTTTAAGGCAAAGGCAATTATGCATATATAACATATATAATAATTATATGTAAAGTTTATATGTGTGTGTACATATATATATATATAATTAAAATATAATAATAGCATACAAGTTAGGACAGAGAAATATGGTAAAGGCATTCCAAAATTCCAAAGTCCTTACATTGTCCTTTCAGATGATAAAAGTGTCAATTAATATTAGATTTTCATAAGTCAATAATTCACACTGTAATATCTAGAAAAGCCAATAATAAAATATTGAATGTGTATAATTTCAAGCTAATAAAAGGAAAAATTGGATATTTCTTTAGGAAGTTAAATAATCCAAAAACAAACCCGGTGAATGTGGAAAAACTAGAAAATACTTAAGATAACAGAGCTAAACTCAACTATGCTGGTACATATGCTAAATATAAATATCCTAAGGTTCCAATTAAGAGATAAAGAATCTCAGACTGAAATAAAAATAACTGTATAGATAAATAAGACACATATCTAAAATATACAAGTATAAAAAGTGTGATTGTTCTATAGGTTACTAAAAGAGCTTTGTTAGAGTCACTCAT
Organism: Herpailurus yagouaroundi; assembly: GCF_014898765.1. NCBI lineage: Eukaryota > Metazoa > Chordata > Mammalia > Carnivora > Felidae > Herpailurus > Herpailurus yagouaroundi. The sequence goes on from NW_024412415.1 coordinate 4,674,437, forward strand.
ATAATTATGAATTTGTCTATTTCATCTTGTAATTCTATTGATTTTTGCTTTATACACTTTCACATTGTATTAGATTCAGACAAATTAGGAATTTTTAATCTTTATGGAACAGTACTTATATCTCTAGTAATGCTTTTGCCTTTAAATCTACTTCATTAGACTTCACTCTTACAGATATATCTTTTGTAAAATTATAGAAAAAGGAGTGATTACTTAAACATTCAAAGAGTAGGGGTTTATAATGTAAATCCAAGTTCAAAGCCTTTGTTGTACTCCTTTGGTTAAGCTTCACAAATACATTGTATAACTTCGGTATCTGTGCCAGTTCAAATAGAAAATTAAAGATGTCCTTCTCCAGCTTTCTCCTGCCAGGGTTTTCTACCATACTTCTCAGTTCTCAGGAGCCCTTTTGCCCTCTGGCCAAAAAGATTGGATTCTATCAGAGTTTTAACCTCCTCCCTCTTGTGCAGTTCCAAGTAGATGTTGTACAGTGGCAAGGGAAGAAGAAAACAATCATGGAGATTCCCCCCCATGTTCTCCTATGACGGGACCCCTTTTCCCACTTTCTCTATCTAAGATCTCCTTTCAGGATTTTAAATGCTTGTGCTACAGTACATTTGGAGCTGGTTTTGGGGAAAATCAAGGAGAATAAAAAGAAAATAAAAATGGGAATTACATAGAAGGATGTCTCGCAAATGGAATGTATCAAAAGTCATCAAGGTGTGAATCAATTTTACAGTGTCTATTCAATGTTGGCAATTTATATTCAGGAGTAAATGGAACCACTTTAAATTTCTGGTGGCTCTCACAAGTGCATGGGTTCCCATTTTGTCTCCATGAAGAGTCATCTTCTACTATATTCTTGGAGAGCATGGGCCAATGATAATGAATAAATGATAATGAGGAAAAATCAAAAGATGAGATCTTCAATAAGAACAGAATATCAACACTAATTATATATGTATATTCTAGGTAAATGTGTAAATAATATGATACTGAGATGCATTAAAAGGCCTGTAGAGTTCCTATTTATTTCTGACATTATTCTTGGTAGTTTAGAGGTATAGCCTAGCAATGTGTTTCAGAAGATGGTTATGAGAAATAAGAAAAACTCACCAAAAAATGGAATAATTTTTGCTTCTGTTTATCAAGAAAATTATCTACATGAGTCAAAGGATCTTCAATTGAAATTCATTCAAGATATACCCATCACTTCCAATAGATTGGAAATTTGTCCATTATAAATATAGGTTCATGAGAGTAATAGAGTTACATTTTCATTTTATAGCTCTATCATTATGGGGTGAGTTGTCTTTAAAGAGGACTTTATTATTTCTATCACCTTCTTAATTGGAATCAAGGTATTATAAGTTTTCAGGAGACCTCAGTGGTCTTTTAAATATTTGAGAGCTGAGCATAGATTCCTTTGATTATCAAAAACTTCATCTGGGAGCCCTGGATCCAATTTGTCTATTACTATCAGTAGATAATGTGATTCTGAGCTATTACACCCTGAAGAAGAATATAATGAAAATCTAATACTTTCAGTTTGTATATCCCTGTCCGTGTGTTTTGGAATTACACGATTCTAGGAAAATGTGAAAGTTATGATAGGCAAAAGACCTCCTTGATAAATTTACAATTGTAACAAGACTGTGATACTGAAATCTGACAGCAAGATACAGTTCTTTAAGCCAAGTTGATAGGTTACAAATATGTATCGATTACATTATAATCTATCACCACATTGCTAAACTGTTATCAGGAGGGGAAATACTTAAAAATACTTTAAAAATTAAAAAGAAGAAATTTAACCATACAACCTTGTATATTGGAATGTAAGAGAATGTTTATTGTCATTGCTGACTTAGTGTCTTGGGCAGGTGACAATTTTTGCTATAATTAGAAAGCTATGACTAAATTTCCTAAAGCCAGAAAAGTTTCAGTGTTCTACAGCTGTGCTATCTAACTACATGTGGCTTTTAAGCCCTTGAAAAGTGACTAATCCAGATTGAGAGATGCTATAAGTTAAAATACATACCATATCTTAAAGATTTAGTTTGAAATAAAGAATATAAAACATCTCATTTATAATTTTTAAAAAGGTTATATGTTGAAATGATACTTCTGATGCACTAGGTCAAATAAACTATATATTAAAATTAATTCCATTTATTTTTACTTTTTTAAATGTGACTACTAGAAAAATTAAAAATACTTGATGACTCACATTTGTGGATCATATTCCATTTCTGTTGGATAGTGCTGTTCTAAACCATAGTGATAATAATATTAAGATGACTGGATAGAACATTCTACTTCTTATATTAGAACTCATCTCTCCAAGAAATTTTCTAGTGTGGTGTGCCCAGCAACCCCTCAACAATCGTGCATGGTTCCCTTGGTTTAGTTAAATTATTTTATTCTTACTTTCTTATGGTATAAGCCTTGTTATATCTGCTATACGTGTATGGGTGCTGCAACTTTTATCTCCATGTCTGTTTCTCTTATTAGACTATGAGCTTCTTTGGGAGAAAGACCTATCAGCACATAGCATATTGCCAATAAAATATAAAGAATAAACTTTAAAAAAGAAAGAAATTGATAATTTTATTCATACCATGTCTAGGACGATTCTACATTAGTACGCACTAAATAATGTGGCCTGGCTTGAGTAACTGAGTTAGTTAGGACACTGTTAAACTAATCACAATTAAAGAGGGCCTCCTCATTCCATCTGGAAAGTCTTTTAGAGAATCTTTTTTTTTTTCAACGTTTTTATTTATTTTTGGGATAGAGAGAGACAGAGCATGAACGGGGGAGGGACAGAGAGAGAGGGAGACACAGAATCTGAAGCAGCCTCCAGGCTCCGAGCCATCAGCCCAGAGCCCGACGCGGGGCTCGAACTCACGGACCGCGAGATCGTGACCTGGCTGAAGTCGGACGCTTAACCGACTGCGCCACCCAGGCGCCCCTAGAGAATCTCTTTTAAATTAACCAGAGGCAAATACAGATAGTACTACTGGTACTTAAAATGACAGAAATACACTATTTCAAGACTTTTGTATTAATGTATTCAACGTATGTTTACTTAGTTTGTTAGGTGTCTGACATGGGGACACAAAGATTAATAAACATTATTACTGTATTTATGTAGTTCACAGCCCAGATGAGGAGACAGATATCAATGTATTCTGAACTACAACTGAAGAATGTGCAGATTATAAGGATGGAGAAAGTTATCAGTTCTTCCTGGCTTTATAGCAGAATTCAGGATTTAGCTGAAGCTTAAAAGATGAGGAAATGTTTCCCCACACAGGTCAGGGGGTAGCATTCTACGGCAATCTACAAAGAGAAGTAAATAAAAATGGCAGCATTGAGACATAAAGGAGCTAGTAATTCTATATTTTAGAGTTAGGGAATGTAAGTTGGAAGTGGTAATAGGGTCAGTTAATTCATATACTCAATCTATCCAATAATTTGAATATTATTTCTTGGGGAAATGCAGTGTATATCTTAGCAGCTCTAGCTCTAGAGTTAAATTTTCTGAGTTCAAATTTTCTGCTACAACCTAATCACGTGATCCTGGGTAAATTGTTCTTAAAACAACTTTAAGCCTCAGTCTGCTTACATGTACATTAAGAAAGGTAATGATAATAGTAATTACAATTTGTAATTACAATTACAATTTGTAGAGATGTGACAAGAGTTTAACAAAATGATCCACTTAAAATACTTACCATTGTCAATTCTTTCCAGTCAAAGATCATTCGGAACATACTTGTAGTTGAAAAAGCTGGGTTCGCTACTCATTACACAAAAATAGAAAAATATCAATTGGTAACGTGGGTGTCTCTGTAAGATGCATTAGAGAAGACCTATTATAAGATTTTGGCTTTGGGTGAGTGATTGGGGAAAATCCAAGAAAACAGGGGTTTGCTCTAGACTAGATGCTGTTGGAACATGGGGGCAATTCTATAATAGGGCATATCAGTAAATTGTATTCTTTGAGAAGGGCAACTAGAGCAAAGCTTAAGGCTATTATTGTTAAAGAAGCAGCAGCCATTCATATTAGCCAGCAGAGACGAGTGTTTGCTATTTTGGACAGTGATCTTGTTTTTGTCTGTACTTTAGATAAAGTTATGAAATGGTCTTGTTCTGTCTCACAGTCTCAGAATGACTTTGTCTGATGTTAGTCAGATAATTTATATACAAGAGGAGAATAAAATGGCCTAGCTATAAGTGTCAGACTAGTTCCTAGATGTCAGGGGCTGCTTTTTTTTTTTTTCTTGGCACTGTGCCTAATACATAATAAGTACTCAATAAATATTTGAAGTTACTTTCAAGATGTCAAGTGGAGCTGCAAGTAAATAGAGAGTTTAGGACTATGTTCTGAGAAACTCTATCATTTAACGTCCAGGTATGGGAGAAAAAGGTTGCAATGGAAAATAAAAACAACCAGGAAGATGGAAGGAAAAGTATGAGGGTATTATGTCATGGAAGCAAAAGGAAGAGGACTTTTTAAGAGAAAAAAAAAGTGGTGGAGAGCTAGCTGGTATTGCTAAGTCAAGGAAGATGAGTTCTGAACATGGAATTAGCAATAGGGAATTCTGTGGCAACATGGGTGAGAGAAATTTCAGTGGAGTAATGGAGAAAGTCAGGATTGGCAGAGTGAGAATGAGCAGGTGGCAGACCATTGCTTCCAGAAGGGAATTAAAATTAAGTGTGCAGAACAGTCATGGTAGGTCAAGGAGGATTTAGGTTCTGTTTTTTAATATAGAAACTATTTTTAATATTTAAGTGTTGATGATTCCAGTCAAGGAGAAGTTAAATCTACAGGAAAGAGAAAAATTGATAATGAAAGGTTCTAGAAAAAGCTGTAAGGAAGAAGGAAGAGAATCCAAAATAAATGTGAATAATCATAGGACCCATTGTGGGGTGTTTTGGTGCTATTGTCTTTGTTTTTGGCTTTCAAGGTATTAGCCATAATTGCCTAGATAAGGTTAAACTGATGAATGGTTCTAAACTGATACATAACATAATTATATTTGTATTTCAGAAAGCTAACAGCATAAAATGGAAGCTGCATTCAAGGATTTCAAAACTGGAGGCACAGATAACATTTAGGAGGCTAGTCCAATCATCCTGAAAGGAAAAAAAAGGCACAGACATGAATGCCAGCAATAAGAGCTAGAATAGAAAAGAGATGGAAAGTCAAGCTCTCAAGGATGGGGAACGGTGGGATATCAGTTATACCTCGTTTCATGAGGGTCACCAGGGTAAATGAGATGGGATATAGTGACTAACTCCTACACTTTGGACTCCAACAACTGGGGAGAAGGTAGTGCCACTCATTTTGTAAGAAATTCAGGAGGAAAAGAAGACTTGGACAGGAAGTCCAAGTCATGGGGAAGATTATGAACTTTAAAAAACTCATGTATAGTCACTCATCCATTAATCAAATCTCTTAAAAATCTATTTTATGTCAGGAAGCATATTAAACTCTGAGGAAACAGTCATGAGCAAGAGAGCTGTATTCCTGTCCTATTAGTGCTTACTTTAGGGTGTGTGTGTGTGTGTGTGTGTGTGTGTGTGTGTGTGTGTGTGTATGTGTGTGTGTTTTCTTTTTTGAGTTTGAGATACTTCTATGATTTCTAAGTAGATATGTTAAATAAACAATTGAATAAACTAATGTAGGGTACAGAAGAAAGGTCTGGGCTGAAACCTGTGTCTGTGTGTGTGAGTATAAAATACATATTTTTATGTACTTTTATATGCAAATATACATTTTTGTATATATCCACGTGGAATACTTGATTTACCTTTGAGTTTAGACAGAACTGGAGGTGAATTCTAGCTTTGCCCTTCCAGGTGTAAGAACACAAATCATCCAGCATTTACTGAGCACATGCTATGTACCAGCCCAGTGTAAGATACCGAAATACAAGGTTAATAGTCCATTGTGCTTGCGCTGGAGACACTTCTGGATTTGTGCAGCAGGTTGATTTTCATCCTTGCCAATGTGAGAAAAAAAGCATCTTTATCATGGAGTTGTTAGGAGTAAATGGGGCAAATACACAGAATGCTCTATGGCTGACATATTTCTCTGGATCATGCTATGAAGTCAGCTGAATAGTAGCATCATCTTTTAGGGTCACAATGTCACTGAAAGTACATTCTTCTAAAAATTAGTCACTACTTCTATTTCTGGAATTGTTAGTGTTCCCAATAAAGTGTTAGTTGTATTTATTAGCTTGCTTTAGGGAATCTTAACAATAGTTGTACTTTGATGAGCTGATTTTACAAGCCAGAGGCAACATTTTCCTAGTAGGATATAGTTATGTCAAAGAATCCATCTTGTGTAAATAATAAATGGCACATCCATCCTGGAGTTCATGTCCCACTGAGTCTTGATGAATTAGCTTTTTACCGAGTTTCTGTTTATCTGTCTTATGCAATGCCTTGTCTCTAAAATAAAAGAGACTTATGCAATGTCGCTAAAAGTACCAGGATGACTTAGGGAAGTTGTAATTAAGGAAGGAACGCACAAGGAAGGGAATCATAAAAAGGGGGTATCTGCCATACATTTTCACTAGAGTCTGACAATGAATCAAGGTGCTTAACCAAGTTTTGTACATCAATATTTTCCATCAACTGCTTATGAAGTGTCAGCCCTTTAAATTCACATTGAAAACCTGAAAATCCTTTGCTAGTCATAGAGCGTTAGGGACTACTGACCCAAGTCAACAGTTATACCTGGAAACCGCAAACCACCACAGAAGACCTAGAAAGTATTCACTTCCTACTTCTAGTAACAACTATCTTCATGCACCCATGGGTATGCTGCCTGTGAATCCTCTGTGCAATACTGCACAGAATACATTCAGTAATTCTTACCTAGGAGTATGTGCAAACCTTCTGGGAGAGCTGATTTCTACAAAAGGTGATTCTCACAAGAAAGCTTTTTTCCCTAACGTGAGCAATGTCTAATACACCTAACTACACCTCTTATAAATATATAGATAAAAGAGAGGAGGGTGAGGGTGGTGCTGTAACTCACCAGTACTAGTAATCTTAGCTTTCTTTAGAAAGAAGACATTCTCAAACTTCACTGTGCATTAACAAAGTGATTGACCCTAGGGAATATTCTAGAAGTATTTAGAGCTTTTTATGTTCACATGGAAAAATGGAGAAAATTACATTAAACTTCAATAAAGCATACAGGTATTTTAACCCTTTTCCATCAATCTTCCACCACATCTCTGGAAGTAGTATAATCTATTACCACATCAATGGTGCAATGAAACACACGTATCTTTAGCATCAGGTTTTATTTCTGGTTATGGATTTAAATCCTTTTAATAGCAAATCCCAAGGCTCTAGGACAAATTGCTGTCAGTGAGATTTGACTATACATTAGTCATTTGGGGCTCAGTAGATTTTCATATGGGTTATGCCAACTTTCCCTACTCCATGTGGTTTTCCAATATAGTAAATGAAAGGAAACCACCACAAACTTTAGAATTAGACACAATTCACATAAGTCCTCTGTATTAGTCAGGGTTCTCCAGAGAAACAGAACCAACAGGACATAGATACATATGTAGGAGGAGACTTATTTTAAGAATTGGCTCGTGTGATTATTGAGGCTGAACACTCCCATAGTCTGCCATTTGCAGGCTAGTAACTAGGAAAACCAGTGGTTTAATTCAGTCTGAGTCAAAAGGTCTGAGAACCAAGAGGGTGGATGGTGAAGGTGTAAGTTTCAGAGTCTGAAGGCCTGAGAACCAAAAGTTCCAAGGTCCAAGGTCAGCAAAAAGATGTCCCAACTCAACAAGAGAGAAAATTTGCCCTTTCTTTTGCTTTTTGTTTTATTCAGGCCCCAATGGATTGGATGATGCTAAACCACACTGGGGAGGGTGGACCTTCTTTATTCAGGCTATTTAATCAAATGCTAATCTTTTCCAGAAACACCCTCACGCCCACAAATAATGTTTTACCAGCTAGCAGGGCAACCCTTGGCCAAGTCAAGTTGGCATATAAGATTAATCCTCTATTTCTACAATCATGGTGATGCTGAAAAAATAACACACTTTTTGATCTTTGGTTTCCTCATCCATAAAACAGTAATAATGATACATCTGTAGAGTTAAAAAACACCTCTAGTCTTAAAAAGCATTCACATGCCTAATACACAGATGTTCAATATGTTGTAGCTATTATTTTTAATTATAAATGTGGATTCTTATCAACAAAGGCAAACTCTGAGATGCAATGATGGCAGAAAACAGCAGCATTTCAAGTACACACTGAAAAAGGAGACTTGAAATCAGCCCTTCCTATATGTCACGAACAAAGAAACAAAAGCTATTGAACAGTGCTATGTAATTTCTGTATGACAGAAAAAATGCCTACTAGTTCTACTGGTTTTAACCTTCTCCTCTCAATATGCTCTTTTCCTAAACTACCTGAAATATAGATTATAGGATGCAAAATATTTAGATGGCCCTAGGATTTCCACCCCTATGCTATACCCATGATTCAGTTTCCTTATATGACAAGGTTGAAGGAACCTTATTAGTGGTAGTAAAAGGCCCAGATTAGTTGACTAAATTAACCAAAATGGAGATTATCTGGGTGGGTCTAGCTTAATCAGGTGAAGCTTTAAAAAAAATTATTTATTTAAATTCAAGTTAGTTAACATACAGTGGAGTATCGGTTTCAAAGAGTCGAACCCAATGATTCATACCTTGCATATAACACCCAGTGTTCATCCCAACAAGTGTTCTCCTTGATGCCCATCACACATTAGACCACCCACCTCCCCCCTCCAGCAACCCTCAGTTTGTTCTCTGTATTCAAGAGTCTCTGAAGGTTTGCCTCCTTCTCTGTGTTTTATCTTATTTTCTTTCCCTTCCCCTATTCTCATCTGTTGTTTCTTAAATTCCACATGAGTGAAATCATATGATATTGGTCTTTCTCTGACTGACTTATTTTGCTTAGCATAATACACTCTAGTTCCATTCATGTTGTTGTAATTTGTTGAGGAACTTCCATACTGTTTTCCAGAGTGACAGCACCAGCTTGCATTCCTACCAGCAGTGTAAAACTGTTCCCCTTTCTCCACATCCTTGCCAACATCTGTTGTTGCCTGAGTTGTTAATGTTAGCCATTCTGACAGGTGTGAGATAGTATCTCATTGTGGTTTTGATTCGTATTTCTCTGATGAGTGATGTTGAGCATCTCTTCATGTGTCTATTAGCCATCTGGATATCTTCTTTGGAAGAATATCTATTCATGTCTTCTGTCTGTTTCTTTACTGGATTATTTGGTTTGGGGGTGTTGACTTTGATAAGTTCTTTATAGATTTTGGATACTAACGCTGTATCCAATGTCATTTGCAAATATCTTCTCCCATTCTGTAGGTTGCCTTTTAGTTTTGTTGATTGTTTCCTTTCCTGTGCAGAAGCTTTTTATCTTGATGAGGTCCCAATAGTTCATTTTTGCTTTTGTTTCCCTTGCCTCCAGAGACATATCTAGTAAGAAACTTGTATGGCTGAAGTCAAAGAGGTTGCTGCCTGGTCTCCTCTAGGATTTTGATGATTTTGATTTCCTGTCTCACATTTAGGTCTTTCATCCCTTTTGAATTTATTTTTGTATATGGTGTAATAAAATGGTCCAGTTTCATGCTTCTGCAGGTTGCTATCCAGTCTTCCCAGCACCATTTGCTGAAAAAACCATCTTTCTTTCCATGCATATTCATCCCTGCTTTGTCGAAGAAGAGTTGGCCATTCCTGTGCTCTATTCTGTTTCATTGATCCTATGTGTCTGTTTTTGTGCCAGTACAATAATGTCTTGATGAGTAAAGCTTGGCAATACAGTTTGAAGTTTGGAATTGTGATGCATCCAGTTTTGGTTTTCTTTTTCAAAATTATTTTGGCTATTCGGGGTCTTTCCTCTTTCCATTCAAATTTTAGAATTGTTTGTTGTAGCTCTGTGAAGAATGCTGATGTTATTTTGATAGGGACTGCATTCAACGTGTAGATTGCTTTGGGTAGTGTAGACATTTTAATCATATTTGTTCTTCCAATTCATGAGCATGGAATGCTTTTCCATTTCTTATATCTTCTTCAATTTCTTTCATAATTTTTCTACAGTTTTCAACACATAGATCTTTTACCTCTTTGGTTAGGTTTATTCCTAGGTATCTTATAGTTTGGGGGACAATTATAAATGAGATTGATTCCTTGATTTCTCTTTCTGCTGCTTCATAATTGGTGTATAGAAATGCAACTAATTTCTGTGCAGATTTTATATTCTGTGACTTTGCTGAATTCATGTATCAGTTCTAACAGTTTTTTTGGTGAAGTCTTTCAGGTTTCCCATGTAAAGTATCATTTACAGTCATCTGTGAAGAGCAAAAGTTTGATTTCTCCTTGGCCAGTTTGTATGCTTCTTATTTCTTTTTGTTGTCTGATTTCTGAAGCTAGGACTTCCAGTACTATGTTGAACAGTGGAGAGGGTGGACATATGTTATAGAACTCCGCTGGGAAGCCATGTGGTCCAGGACGCTTGTGTGTTGGGAGATTTTTAATAACTTGCCTAATTTCTTTGCTGACTATGGGTCTTTTCAAATTTTCTATTTATTCTTGTTTCAGTTTTGGTAGTGTGTGACTTTCTAGGAATTTGTCCGTTTCACCCAAATTGTCCAGTTTGTTGGCATATAATTTTTCAAAGTATTCTCTTATAGTTTGTATTTCTGTGGTGTTGGTTGTAATCTCTCCTCTTTCATTTGTGATTTTATCTATTTGGATCCTTTCTCTTCTCTTTTTGGTAAGTCTGGCTCAATTTTGTTTATTTGAAAGAACCAGCTTTTAGTTTTATTGGTCAATTCTACTGTTTTTTCTTTGTTGTTTTTTTTTTTCTATATAATTTATTTATGCTCTAATCTTTATTATTTCCTTTCTTCTGTTGGCTTTCCCCTTTACTCATTTCTCCTTTCCTAGCTCCTTTAGGCATAAGGTTATACTGTGTATTTGGGATCTTTCTGACTTCTTGAGATAAGCCTGAATTACAATGTTCTTTCCTTTAGAACTGCATTTGCTGCATCTCAAAGGGTTTGGACTGTCATGTTTTTTGTTTTGTTTTGTTTTGTTTTGTTTTGTTTTGTTTTGTTTTTTGGGACAGAGAGAGACAGAGCATGAACGGGGGAGGGGCAGAGAGAGAGGGAGACACAGAATCGGAAACAGGCTCCAGGCTCTGAGCCATCAGCCCAGAGCCCAACGCGGGGCTCGAACTCGCGGACCGCGAGATCGTGACCTGGCTGAAGTCGGACGCTTAACCGACTGTGCCACCCAGGCGCCCCTGAACTGTCATGTTTTTATTTTCATTTGCTTCCATGTATTTTTTTTATTTCTTCTTTAATTTCATGCTTAACACATTCATTCTATAATAGGATGTTCTTTAACATCCATGTATTTAGAGATTTCCAAAATTTTTCTTATGGTTGATTTCAAGTTTCACAACATTTTGATCTAAACATATGCATGGTATGATCTCAATCTTTTTGTACCTGTTGAGGGCAGATTTGTGACCCAGTTATGTACTCTATGCTGAAGAATGTTCCATGTGCACTTGAGAAGAATGTGTATTCTGCTGCTTTAGGATGAAATGTTCTGAATATATATTAAATCCATCTGGTCCAGTGTGTCATTCAAAGCCATTGTTTCCTTGTTGATATTCTCAGATGATCTGTCCTTTGTTGTAAGTGGGATATTAAAGTCCCCTACTATTATGGTATTATCATCAAGAAGTTTACGTTTGTTATTTTATACTTAAGTGCTCCACGTTGGGGTTGTAAATATTTGCAATTTTCAGATCTTCTTCATGAATAGACCCTTTAATTATAATATCCTTCTTCATCTCTTATTACATTCTTTGTTTCAAAATCTAGTTTGTCTGATAGAAGTATGGCTACTCTGGCTTAATTTTGACCTCCATTAGCATGATAGACGGTTCTCCATCCCCTCAATTTCAATCTGCAGGTGTGTTTAGTTCCAAAAGGAGTCTCTTGTAGGCAGCATATAGATGGATCTTGGTATTTTATCCATTCTGATACCCTATGTCTTTTGATTGTAGCATTTAGTCCATTTACATTCAGAGTGATTACTGAAAGATATGGATTTAGTGATTATGTCACCCATAGATTTGGTGTTTCTTGTGATGTTCTCTGATCCTCTGTAGTGTTTGTTGCTTTGGTCTTCATTTTTTTCCTCCACTCAAAGAGTCCCCCTTAAAATTTCTTGCAGGGCTGCTTTAATGGTCACAAACTCCTTTACTTTTTATTTGTCTGGGAAACTCTTTATCTCTCCTTTTATTCTGAATGACAGCCTTGCTGGATAAAGAATTCTTGGCTGCATATTTTTCCAATTCAGCACATTGAATATTGCCTGCCACTCTCTTCTGGACTGCCAAGTTTTGGTAGACAGATCCGCTGCTAACCTTATGTAAATTCTAAGTAAGTTTTTATGTAAGTTCCTACCCTTGTAAATTAAGGACCTTTTGTCCTTAGCTACTTTTGAATTCTCTCTTTACAGCTCTGTGTTTTGCAACTTTCACTATGATGTGTTGTGGTGTTGACCTGTTTTTGTTGATTTTGAAGGGAGTTCTCTGTGCCTCTTGGACTTAAATGCCTGTTACCTTCCCCATATTAGGGAAGTTCTCAGCTATAATTTGTTCAAATAAACCTTCTGCCCCTTTTCCCCCACTCTTCTTCTTCTGGGATCCCTATGATATGGGTATTGTTTTGTTTTATGGAATCACTAAGTTCTCTAAGTCTGCCCTGGTGATCTAATAGTTTTCTTTCTCTCTTCTTTGTAGCTACATTATTTGCCATAATTTTATCTTCTATATCACCAAATCCCTTTCTTTGCTTCTTCAATTCTGTGACTGTATCAAGTTGGTTTTGCATCTCAGTTATAGCAATTTTTTAGGTCTTTGATCTCTAAAGCAAGGGTTTCTCTGGTGTCTTCTATACTTTTTTTCAAGCCCACATAGTAGCCTTATAACTTTTGTTCTAAATTCTTGTTCAGATATATTGCTTATATCTGTTTTGAGCAGGTCTCTGGCTGTGATTTCTTCCTGAACTTTCTTTTGGGGAAAATTCATCCATCTTGTCATTTGGACTACATTTATGTCTTTTGTGTGTTTTAAAAGCTTGTTACGGGGGCGCCTGTGTGACTCAGTAGGTTAAGTGTCCGACTTTGGCTCAGGTTGCAATTTGTGGGTTTGAACCCCACGTCAGGCTCTGTGCTGACAGCTCAGAGAGGCTGGAGCCTTCTTTGGATTCTGCGTCTTCCCCTCTCTCTCTGTCTCTCTCTCTCTCACAAATAAAACATTAACAATTTAAAAAAAATAAAAAATAAAAGCTTGTTATGTTTCCTGCACCTGAGAGTATTGCTATATTAAAAAGGGGTCATGCTCTGTTCAAGGCCTGGAACTCCAGGAAGTGTTTCTGGGGTATGCTGTGTGCACTCTGCTTTGTGGTCTGGCTGCTCTTTCTGACTGGACAGTCCTCTTCAGAGTTTCTTCTTGCTTGAAGTGGGGAGTGTTTGTACCTGTAACTAGGTGTGCTTTGACTTGTTTGTTGGAGTAAGCCTCACACCTGCTACGCTGTCCCCTTGCAACTGTGGAGCTCCTTCTGCCACTCCACAGATCAATTTCCTGGGTGTTCCAAGTGACCTGACTTCAATACAGCTGTGTTTGAAGGACAAGGAAAGCTTAGGGTCCCCCTACTTCTCTGCCACCTTAACTCCTCTCCAGGTGAAGCCTCTTAAAAGCAAGATTAGGCCTTCTCTAGATTAGAGAGATTCCCCTGCTGGCCTGAAAAGTAACTTTCATGTAGCGAGAGACCTGTGGCAGGGTCACAGGCAAAGAACTGGGAATGACCTTTTGGACCTGAGAGTGGCCCCTAGCCAGCAAGAGAAAGAGCTTAATCCTAAAGCTACAAAGAACAGAATTCTGCCAAAAATAATGTGCACCTAAAAGAGACTCCTGCACTCTAGAAAGGGTCTGAGCTTGTTTGATCCCTTGATTGTAGCCCGTGAGACTTCTGACACACAGAAATAGTGAGATAATAAATGCATGTTTTCTGAACCTGCTAAGTTTGTGGATATTTGTTACATAACAGGAAAAAACTAATACAAAATCCACCTTTTTCTAACCTTCCAACAGGTTATTCACATAATGGTTCAGGAGTAGATACTGTCTACTGGTTTAAGAGTCAAAAAAGAATGTGACTGGAATAAAATGATTTCAGCAAGTAAGGCATTTGAACCAGCTCAAACTTTTCAAACATTTAGGCAGAAGTTAGTAGAGTAAGTAGGAGTTAGTAAGAATGCAATGTCAGGGCAGGGAAATATTTTTTTTTAAAGGAGAAGAAACTTCATTCCAATTCCATTAACAAACCACTCACCTTTAGCAATAACTAAACCAGTCCAAATTGTAGTGGGTCTTAATTAAAGAGACAGTAACTTGACCACTATCCTAATAAAGCAGTCAAAGTGTTAGGACACAATTTAATTGGAAGAAATGACTGTGTTTACCAGCATAAATAATGTAAACAATCTCAAGGAACTAATTATAAGAGACTGGAAACCCTTCAGAGGGTTAATAATAAATTTAAATGTCAGTCCTTGAGTTTGGTTGGCTATATGACTTATTCTAGAGTCAGTCCCAGTCATTTATGGGTTCCAAATATGATATTAGGACTTAATATGTAAATATAAAGAAGTTGTAAACTTTGAAAAAGAGGAAAATTAGCTTGAGAATTACCATAATGGCCTCTTACTTGAAACCTGTATATAATGAAATGAATTAAGTATAAGTGGCACATAATTACACATTTTTTAGGTGTGAGCCCATGATAAAGAAGAGGAAATCTCTATTTCTTTTTAATACAGAAAGTTAAAATCGTCAACCAGCAAAGCAAAGTTGTACTGCGTTGAATTTCTTATCATCCTTGAAGAAATTTACCTGGGCTCACCTACGAAGAAAGGCACACTAAAGACTGAGACACAAAAATGACTTCCGGAAAGCTGCTAAGAAATGAAAAAGTACCAATGAGCCACATACTTTATTCCTTGTGAGCCAAGAAGACATTAGTCATTTCAGAGAATTTATGTGAATAGATTTCATTCATGAGGACTTGAAAATTTAAATGTGAATGTCTGTGTCTGTGTGTGTATATTGGTAGATGTGTATTTGAGTATTTTCATGTGAGTGTGTAAATATGAATGGAAAGACAGAAAGGACATAGAAAGAAATTCACCCAAGATCTTTGCCTCTTACCTAAATGGATTTAAAAGCTATGTCAACCACATTCTTACCAGCACACACACACACACACAAACACACACACACACACACACACACACAAAAACTAAAAAACAAAAACAATTGATTTGTAGTTTTATATGAGTAGATCATTTAGTGTAAAGGTTGTATTTCAAAGTCTCCTAACTGTTCTCCTTTATTCCCAATCCAGGTAAACTAAAAAAAAAAAAATTCTTAAGGCTATCAACCTTAGCTAGCAAAGATATGAGACTAACAGTAAATACATGAACTCCATTTTCTATCTAAAGTTTGAGCACTGGTCTGATATATCCACAGCGTTGATGGAACAGTGTGGATATCCTTTTTTTTTTATGTTTGTTTATTTATGTTGAGAGAGAGAGAGAACACAAGAGAGGGCAGAGGGAGAAGGAGAAAGAGAGAGAGAGAGGGAGGGAGGGAGGTAGAGAATTTTAAGCAGGCTCCACACTCAGCACAGAGCCTGACACAGGGCACAATCCCATAAACCATGAAATCATGTCCTGAGCCAAAATCAAGACTTGGATGCTTAACTGACAGAGCCACCCAGGTATCCCTGTGGATATCTTTGATAGCTATTACTCATGAGCCTGTCATCATTCTAAATTTTTGTATTTGGAGGAACATGAAAAAATAATTTCCATCAATGTTGAGCAAATAATATACATGGCTTCTCTGGCTGATCGAATGAAAGTTAAGTTAAATCTCCTCCACCAGGGTAAAATCTAATTTTCCTATTGTAAGGGAATAGTTTTGGGAATATAAACAGGAGGTTAGCACTAGTTTCATCATCATCACTTTTTTCTATTCCACAATAACTAACTTAATTTAAAATTGTTTTACTACTCAAGTATACATGTTCATTGTGGAAAAATTAGAAAATACAGAAAGTAAAAAGAACAAAATTAAAAGCATCCATAGCCTTCTACCTATTTTAGCTTTCTACTACCTATAAAAAGTATCTAAAGCCTTCCCTTTATCTAAGCAAAATGTGTGTGTGTATGTGTATATGTATATATATGTATATGTATATATGTACGTATATACATGTGTGTATATGTAATATATATGCATATATGTAATTATATATACATGTATATATAATGTGTACCATGTATACATGTATACACATGTATATATAATTACATACACACACATACATACATATATACATACATGCATAGCCTTTAAAAATACAATAGCTTGGGGCGCCGGGTGGCTCAGTCGGTAAAGCATCCAACTTCCACTCAGGTTATGATCTCGCGGTTTGTGAGTTCAAGCCCCGCATCAGGCTCTGTGCTTATAGCTCGGAGCCTGGAGCCTGCTTCAGATTCTGTGTCTCCCCTTCTCTCTGCCCATCTCATGCTCATGCTGTTTGTCTCTGTCTCTCAATAATAAATAAATGTTAAAAAAAATTTAAAAATACAATAGCTAACATAAAACTTAAATGGAAATTCCTCTGGGTAGCTAAATCACTCTGGGTTTTACAGCAACATAAGTTGGAGGGTGTAGCCAAGAGCCCCCCTGGGTCCTCTAAATTGCAGAGGGAAGCCCATGATATAGAGTACGATACGGTGATATTTATCAACAATAATGTCTATATTTTCATAGATCCTAGCAATAAATACTTGTCACATATTTAATAGGTTAAATTTGTATTATAATATACTGATATGATACATATACACCTTGCTTCAGGGTGTAACTGCATTTCAGCATCGAACAGCAAGCTAATAAAAACTGTAGCAAGAAACAGTTTTACGACCCTCCATTGACTTGTGATTCACATTATGTTATCTTATGGCAGACATCTGAATTAAAGGTTAACACACACTATTTAACGGTGTCTGAATGAATGTACAGTGCATGAATACATGCTTCTTGAAATTTTTTATCAGTTTTGATACTACACATGCTTTGTGATTTGGGTTAAGACATGACTTTAAGTGGTTGATGGCTCCTGCTTGACTCTTTTGAGTAATAGGAAATAACACATTTTGTCAGGATTCCTTCAATTAAGTGCATATCCACCATTAAAGCAATCTGTCATTATTTTAGCAATGTCATTAACATCTACAATATAATTCAGAGGGGCTTTGTTCTTCTTTCAAAATTAGTAGCACATGCATTTATATAGAAAGCTTGAAATACAAAAACAAATTTAAGCAGCTTTCAACTCCAAGCTATACAAATATTTTTAAATGGATTACATAGAAGGTATGACTTTACTAAGAAAGAAAAGCCCACAGAAATTATATATCCATTAACATGGATTAATGATATAAAATATGAATTACTTTTCTTTCTAATGTGACAAATCAAGAAATACAGTTTAGTGTACTACTAAACGTACTTGGCCTAATGAAAATAATTTAATTTACTGGGCTACTGAAAGTAAAAATCAGTATATAAAATTTATGATTTTTATATATAAATATTATCAGTCTTTAGAAATATTTTGGAAAAATTTTAATGCATAACAATAATGTATTAAGTGCTTAATAAAAAAGATAAAATTTTATTAGCAAATTTAGATGGCAACAGTCAACTTTAAATTGCTAAAATAGATCTTATTTACTCCTGTGGATTCAGTAAATAGGTTAAGATTCAATTACAAATAATGCAAGGAGAAAGCTGAAGTTTACAAAACAGAGTAGAGGTTCGGCTACAATAAAAGTATATTTTTCTATAGGATGCCTGTGTGGCTCAGCTGGTTACACATCTGACTCTTGGTTTCGGCTCAGGTCATGATCTCATTGTTTCGTGAGTTTGAGCCCCGTGTCTGGCTCTGCGCTGACAGTGTGGAGCCTGCTTGGAACACTGTCTCACCCATTCTCTCTACCCCTTCTCCACTCATGCTGTTTCTGTCTCTCTCAAAAATCAATAAATAAACTTAAAAAAGAGTGTATTTCTCTATATTGTATACATATATACATATGTTCTATATATTTGTATATATAAAAAGTATATACTGTTGTATAAATATGAACTATAAAGTGATATTTATTTCCTGTTACCTAAAATTATTGACATGTATAAAAGCTTTCTTTGACAAAATTTTCATCTCTTGTCCACCTCAATGGGCTGTAGACCTGGGGCAACAAAGGAACTGAGAAAAAGAGACGACAGTATAGTAAGGCACAGGGGACCATGAGATACCGAGGTTTATTGTACATCTTCTTATATACGTTTTCAGGAAAAACAGATAAGCAATGATTAACAACAGAAGCTTAGCAAAGCATGTCAACAATGTACATCTGATTCAGCTACCATAAGTATATTGCATACGAGAGCAGCCTTACAGATACTTATGCTCCGATAAGAATCTTTACGATAGAAGCAAAGACAAAGAAGGGAGTGGATGCACTGTGCTATATACAGCTGGCTTCCTTTAAGCAAAACATCCCTATCTACATACTAAAGAACAGACCACACTTCCCGAGGGCAATTCACTCAAGTCCTTTCAGGTGATTTTTAACCTTAGGATCTTGAGTTTTCTCAGAGATCTTGGAGTCTGAACGAATATGCGCCTGTGGTCATTGTGGTGTTCTTGTTCCCACAATCACTGATAGTTAGGTTGCAAGTAAAATATCAAATGGAACTTAACTAGAAGCATAGAGACATTATAATCATTTTGTAGACCATAGAAATCTCTGGACTTGACCTGCTCTCTCTTGCAATGGCTCTTAGAATAATCTAGTACACGTTATAGATAGTTGGGAGTCATGTCTTTTCTCCCTCAACAGAGTAAAAATTCTTTAAAGTAAGGATTACTATTCTGTGTCTTCCCAAAATTCTCACAGACTTTAGCCCACCACTTTGCATGTTACAAATATTAAATTAATAAATGTCCTCCAATTATCTTAAATATGACATCCAAAATAATGCACTGCCTTGACCTCGATAGCTCTTTTTCCTCAAGATTCCTCATCTCAGCAAAATTTCCAACCATCTACCCTCTCAAGCAAAACACAGGGAGTTATCCACAGTTCTCTCTACAGTCTCAAATTCAGTCCAAATCCTGCTTCAAATCCTGTATTTCTCAAATCTGTCTTTTTTTTTTTTTTTATGTTTCCACTACCCCATTTCTTGCTAAGCCCTCTTTTTCTTAGTTAGCATCCATCCCAACATGGTGATGTAATACCTTTCTGATTTTAACACTTGCAGTATGTTTGAGTTCTATTTCCTGGGTGCAAAAACATAATCTTCTGTGATACTGAGGTAAGTTTGGGTCAGTCCATTGAGAATTTGTGAGCATTTCCCAAATTTGTTCCATAGTAACCAAGCTGCAACCTCCTTCAGCTCTCATTTCTCCCCAGAGTTTTGCCTTTTTCGTAATTTTGCCCATCAGGAGTGACTCACCATTTGTTTGTGGTAAAACAAAAATTCTTAATGTTGCTTAAAGGATAAACCCAAGGAGGTGCCCAGATATCTCAGTCGGTTGAGCGCTAACTACGGCTCAGGTCATGATCTTGCAGTTTACAAGTTTGAGCCCCCCCTAGAGCCTCAGAGCCTGGAGCCTCCTTCAGATTCTGTGTCTCCCTCTCTCTCTGTCCCTCCCCTGCTAGTACTCTATTTCTCTCTCAAAAATAAATACAAAACATTATTTGAAAAAAGGATAAACCCGAGACATTAAACATATACTGTATTAGATTAGGGCCAACAAGCACTTAAATGTGGAAATAAAATGCTACATAGACAGGCAAGGATCAAATTTAAAGGATTACCAAGAGAGATCAAATCTGTGCTTTTTCTTCTTTGGGAGTTTTTAAGATACAGTGATAAATTTCTGGAAAACCGCTTCTCTTAAAAGTTAGTGATCTAAATTCAAATGAAGCTAATTATTTTACTTCATCTTCTGTACCAAATCTTTTTTCCCCTAAAATAACCACCTTAGAGAACAAAAATACTGTCCCAATGGTGAATTATTACAGTGTACTAAACTGAGTTCATTGCTTCTGAGGCTCTTTCATGTAACATCCACATAATCAACACAAGATAAGTAAGTATATCTCGAATTGCCTCTCTTGTGGAGAAAGATATAGTACATGGCAAAAGAAATTTTACCCTACAAATCTCATGATAAACAAATTCCCAATTTATTTTTTCATTCAACCAATGCATATTTTCTAAGCCCTTACTGGTGAAAGCCAATGGACCATACATGGCCTACTTCCTCACACTTGATTTTCGATGCCTCATCAGGGTACAGAATTAGGTTCTCAAGCAAGGATAAAGGCAATCAACATATGGTATATAGTAATCATTTTGACATTACACAGGATTCATGTGGAGATACCCAGATAACAAGATAGCTATAATGGAAATATCATACCGTTTGGAATCAGAAGACCACAATCTAAACCATATGTTAGATTCACACTATTTTAACTTTTTAAAATCATCTAAACCATCTGCCCTGAATTTTTTTTTCATTGAGTAAGCACTAAGCATTCCATTGAGGAAGGATTAAGTAAGATAATAGGTAGGTATTTGATACCTGCATGATATTCTGCATAATTGTTGCATTAGTCCTCACAATAATAAAGTTAACACACTTTACTACAAAACATACTGTTTTCTTTATTAGATCATTATGAAGAATGAATAAGAAAATAAAAAACATGTCTTACAAAGCCTAACATACTATGTGAATTTAATGAAAATTGCTTATTGCTATTATTAGTCTATTACTAATCTGTTAAAGTTCTAATGTATTTCAGAGATCGCCACAATCTTGCTTATATAAGCAAACTAGAGAGGCGGGAAAGTTCCTCCCATATCCTTCCTGATTAAATGAAGAAAGAGTAGAAGGAAGAAAGGAAAATCCTATTACTATTCTCAGGCACTTTCACATAATATCTAATTAAACCCGAAAACACTCCCATGACTTAGGCATTCTTACCCCACTATAAGATAAGGAATATATGATCCAGAAAAATCAAAGAAATTTCCTGTTTCCAATACACAGGAGGATGGATTTAAGCTCATATTCACCTGATTTAAGAGCCCAGTTCTTTCTGCCATATCACACTTTCTTACAAGATAGGGGATGAGGTATCTTCACTACCTCTAAGATAATAATAACCCAGCTTGCTATGTTTAGCATTTACTATAAACACATGTTTGAAGAATGTTTTCACTTGCTTAACAAAGAAAATGTCCTTATCTGGAGTTAAATCATGGATCTCTACTTCATTTATAACTTCTAGGAAACAATAGAAATTTGTGCCCCATTAGAATATTCAAATTAAAGTATAAAACCTTTTTCAAATGGCTAAAGGAAAAATTATGATTAATGGAATCATTTATAAATCTATCAGAAGGCCATATATGTAGCAGACCATATAACTGCATTCTCATACTTTGCTGACTTAAAGATCAGTAATTTTCTTATCTTGAGATTAAAGTTTATGTGTATAAACTAGTTCCATTCACAGTTTTTAAGTTCCACTAAATTGAGAGAATGAGAAATTAAAATAGACACATATTTTTCCACTGTTACAAAACATACATATTTTTTTTTTTTTTACTATTACCTATACAGTTTTATTAGGTTCACTGTTTTTGTTAACTCACTGACTTTGAATGCAAACCTGTTGGTCGAAAAAAATTTCTACAATTAGCTTTAAATTAAATTTTTCTTTCCATTTATACAGGTAATACCTGCCAATCTGCTTAAGCAGTTATTCACCTATTTACTATATATTCAGTTTTTTTCTTATTCATTTGAAAATCATTTTTGAACCTCTGCTATGGACTGGCCCCTCAGACTGAGGTACAAGAGATGCAGAAGGATGTAGCAGACTTGATCTCTGCCATCCAAAGTTCACTGTCTAGTCTTGGCAGTTCAACTGAAAGAAGAGGATTATACAAGTAGTATCAACATTATGTCATCAATATTTTCATAGTAGAAGGTACTGGTTGCTATGTGAGTACTTGACAGGGAACCTAACTTAGTCTAAGGAGTCAAGTAAACCTTCTGGAAGTTGGAGCGTAACATCTAAGGGCTAAAAAATGAATAGGAGGGTGAGAGAAAATGATGTGGAGTAGGCGGTACTCCAGAGAGAATAACCAAATTGCATATGGTCTGGTTTCCCACAGTGGCCATGATAGATACCATTCATTAGGCCCTATCTTTTAAAGAATAATCTATGCCTGCAGAAAAAGTATTTTGTGGACTTTAGTAGAAATACCATAGTAAGTACAGAAGCCATGTTTGAACAGCATTCTGAACCATGATTCTACAATATATGGTCTTAAACTAGGATTGAGCATAATTGTCAATACCAAGTGATATATTATCACCTTTAGATAATCAGGCATCATGTTCTATTAATTGGCATGCCAAGTACTTGATAGCACCAGATATTATGGTTAATGCAAATGATTATTTTTCCTGTGAGTTTAATTAAGAGTCTCCATATTGATGTAATTAAAACCGCAGTGGCATTTGAAATGCATCACCTAAATAAAGTACCATAAGATTTACTCTATTAAGATTTGTAAGAGATCTCAGTAATTGCAATTTGCATTATTTTCTTTCACATATGTATTTCTCTGAAGAAATCAGTCACTGCATATATGTATGGCCATATTATCATCAAGTATTTCATTATTTTCATGGACAAAATTGTTCACTAATAGCACATCAACATTAGATGTAGGAACAAATGTTTTTTCAATATTTAAATTTAGGAGTTCTCATTGCCCATTATCTATCTATTAAGAATTACAAGTTCCAGTTTAACAGAGAATTCCATGTTAATCGCATGCTTTATAATGAGACTGTTTGTTATCCCTAGCCTGCACACACTTGATTAAAACCTTCAGTGTACTCACCAAGCTGATATTTTTTACCTACTGCCTTCACCTCTGGTACAGTGTAATTTTCAAAAAGCAAAAGGAAGAAGAGTATCATTTATTGTTAACTTTTTCTATAGATATCCTGTGTGCTTGTAACTCTCTGACATGTACAGGTAGCCCACACAGGACAAAGAAAACATTACCCGTAACAAAGGAGCCATTTATATCTCTGCAATCCAAATCAGATCCTGCCCCAATGGCACCCTAGACTACATGTACACATATGGAAAATTGTCAATTCAGTAATGGCAGGTAATTTCCATTCTATTGAGGAAACTGAGGCTTAAAATGGTTAAACAATGGTGGTGTATGATTTAAACCCAAACAAATGATCCAAAGTCTGCAATAATAATCTACATGCTACTAACTCTCAGGTGTTAAAAAAGAAAAGAATTTCTTTAAAACGTTATTTGATTTTTTTCATGGGTAACAAATACAAATAAATAAGCATAGTAAGTCCCCCAAATACTGTCTTGAGTCCTATAAGTTCTAACCATCTCCCACCCATATTTCCAGAAAGGAAAAAGAAAGGAAATCCAAATAGTAACTTTGAAACACTGCATTTTACCTCTGCTTACTAAAACTCTAGCAGTAAAGAAGTATTTGCATCATAATATTGTGGAAATATAGTAAACATAACATAGGGTCGTTTTACTGGAGAAGCAGTTTTTTCAAAGCAAACAGGGAGGAAAGAACAGATGTATAATAAAATGAAACCACCACATGAAACTTTATTTGTTCCTATTGTGATCGCCCACATGGTGTGGTACAAGAATATGTAACTACTCCCTGTTCTGGTTACTTCTGAGCATATCACTATACAAAATTATTATATCCAGTGGCTATTCGTAATGTAGAAAATGAATATTTTATTCACAGAAAGCAGATGAAGATTTCAGTCCTGAACTTTTAATTTTTTGTTTGTGTGTATCTATGACTACTCAAAAGCTCAATCCTAATTTCTGAGGCATACTTCCAAATCTTTTTCACATCTATGAAGTAAGTTTATCTTCAGGCCTCTGAGAAGTAATTAAGATTACTCCTACTTTACAAATAGGGAAACAGGGTCATAGGTCAACGTAACTTACTTAAGTGAACAGACTTGCAACAAGATGGTACCTTAAAAATGATTAACTGCTTCTTTTCAAAACTATCATTGAAATGGCTATCCATGTACAAAAAGAGAGAACCTATATCAGCATTGGATACTGTCCATGGGAACATCATGCATTAGAATTCCTTAGTGGTCTGCTACTGCAGACATTACTAGAAAGAAGGACCGGCTCAACCCATTATCACTCTGGAGCATCTGAAAAGTGAATACACGGAATCCCAGCATAAATCCATAAACACCTTCTAATTTGATTCGGTGAGGATAACTAGAGGCCACTGTGAGCAGGGATCAAACGACAAGTCTTTTTCTCCTACGGTACCACAGCTAAATCCTGCTGAAGACAGCTACGGTGAGTTTAAAACATAGCCCCCCAGGGCACCTGCATGGCTCAGTCGATAAAGCATCCCACTCTTGATTTCTGCTTAGGTCATGATCTCAGAGTTCATGAGATCTCCTGCTTGGGATTCTCTCTTCCTCTCTCTCTTCCCTTCCTCCCGCTCATATATGTGAGGCAAGAATGCTTGTTCAAGGGGATCAAAGACCCTCATGGAACCATGAGGCCAGGGAATAGCACTTTGTCCCCCCATATATACATATCCTAGGCAACATAGATTGAAAAGATCTGTATTTTGTTATGTTTCCTTGGAACTACATAATAGGGGGGAAATTCATACATTCATTCCAGAATAAAACAAACAAAAAACTACATTATCTCTAAAAGGAAAAAAAAATCATGTTGTCTTCAGTTATTTCTCTAACACAAACTTTCCAGGACAAAATGGAGCATGAACTACAGTTTTGAGAGAGAGAGATTTCTCTCAAACATTTAAAAAAACGAATAAAACATAGCCTCCATAACATTTTGCAATTGTTTTATTTAAATGATGACATATATTTTTCCCCTTCATATTGATCTACCTTTCAAAACATCAGCATATTTTCATATGCCAAGAGATGTTTCTTGTTTTGTTTTTCCTATTTGTTTCGGGTGCCTCTATGTTTGATAATATCGGGATATTGGGTAAATTTTGTCTGAAAAGTGTGATTCTATGTTTAACTGTGCCTTTGAGGTCCAGAAGGAGAAGTAAGGAGAAAGTTAATAGTTAGCTATAGTTTTACTTTGTCCGATCAGAAATTCCGATAACCCAAAGGGAAACATCTTAGAACTGAATTTGAGTATTGCCCCCATTTTGGGGAGGGAGGGTGTGTTGTTATAGTTACCTTCTGCTAGGTAAGGAAAATAAAAGGCAGATAAAACACACACACACACACACACACACACACACACACACACACACACACA
>NW_024412415.1:4700098-4848808 GCF_014898765.1 Herpailurus yagouaroundi
CACACACACACACACACACACACACACACACACACACACACACACACCAAAGCAATCATTGGGATTTTAAATGAGATTTCTAAATTTAAGAGAAACAGAGAGAAAATAGAGGAGAAAATAAGTAAGGAGAAGGAGGAAGAAGATAAATTTTCTGGGCTGAAGAAAGATACACCTGGGGACTGAAGGATACCAAATATATAAATACCAATACCAAATATTTAAGCTTTGGATGGAAGGGACCACAAACAATCACAAAGAAGAAGGAAGAACCGCGTAAGGAGAGATAAAAATATCAGTTGGTTAATAAGTCTGAATGGAGAAACTGACTTAAATCTGAGGCTGCAGCAGCATTCCCAATGGATTAATCATGAATCAGACAGATACAGCCATATAGTCACTAGCACAGCAGTGTGACTGCAGGACTCCAACACAGGGGTTTACACTTACCACAGGGGTGAGAGAACACCGAACATATATCCTCTCTGTAGGCAGGATGTACTAAAAAGAGAGAGAGAGAAATGTTCAGAAGGATCTCACCATCATTTGCCAAACTCACAAATCAAACAAGTAACTCCTTGGAGGGAATGTACAAAATGGGAAGAATGCTGACTTGAGGGGACCAAAGACCCACATGGAATCATGAGGCCAGGGAATAATGCTTCCTTCCCACATATAAACATATCCTAGGCAATACAGACTGAAAAGATACATATATTTTTTTTATATTTTCTTGGAATCAAGAAAATGGAGGAATTTCATCCATCCATTCCAGCAAAAAATAAACAAAACACATTAATCTCTAAAAGGAAAAAAAGAATAATCAAGTTGTCCTCAGGTTTTTTTTTTCTCTCTGTAACATGAACTTTCCAGGACAAAATGAAGCAAAAGCTACAGAGTTTTAAAAAATAAAATGACACTAAGCCAAGAACTAACAGAAATATATTGCCAGGCATATTATAAGAATAAAAGAAGTATGTTGCCAAAAACACAGAGCTCAGAAACCTGCCACCCACATCATAGTCCTTAAAAACTATCCAAAGCCATCCTCCAGCTGATGGAGAAGTGGATCTAACACACTTAAAAATATGAGCTATTATATTATAAAGGGGCAGTGGTAATACTCAAAAATATTATATCACAGCATTGCTTGACTATTTCTTATACATATGTCCATCAAATTTCATGCAAATGTCATAATATTAAATATTATGAAATTGAAAAAGAAAATATATGTTCTAAAAATGAACAATAACCTGAATTTTGAAATTCAGAATTATGCTACAATGAGCCGGAAATTTCAACATGGTAGGTATGTGGGGAGGAAACAACTAAAGTAGAAGTACCTGAATTTTTCATTTTCTTGAAATCACTAGAAATTCCTTCATTTTTAATTTAATAATTAGAAAATGGGGCGCCTGGGTGGCGCAGTCGGTTAAGCGTCCGACTTCAGCCAGGTCACAATCTTGCGGTCCGTGAGTTCGAGCCCCGCGTCAGGCTCTGGGCTGATGGCTCAGAGCCTGGAGCCTGTTTCCTATTCTGTGTCTCCCTCTCTCTCTGCCCCTCCCCCGTTCATGCTCTGTCTCTCTCTGTCCCAAAAATAAATAAAAAACGTTGAAAAAAAATTTAAAAAAAATATTAGAAAAATGTATTTAATATATTAAAGAATACTAGTAAATATATCTTCCTTCCATATTTCAATGGACCAACAAAATTAAATATCTGAATTAAATTAAAATATCTGAATATTGGCACTCCTGGGTGGCTCAGTCAAGTGAGCATCCAACTCTTGATTTTGGCTCAGATTATGCTCCCAGGGTCATGGGATCGAGCCCGGCTCAGCATGGAGCCCGCTTGAGATTTCTCTCCCTCTCTCTCCCTCTCTCTCAAATAAAAAAAAAAAAAACAAATATATATATATATATATATATATGTGTGTGTGTATATATATATATAGATAGATAGATAGATATAACTGAATATTAAAATAAAAAGAAAACAAATTATGGAGTTGTGAGTTGAAAAATAAATCAAAGTTTAAATGATGGGCTAGACATAAGTTAATAAAAATTTTAAAGGAGTATGTATAAATTGACTAATTTAGACAAATATATACTCACCAAATACATTTTGTGTTTTTAGTAAAAAAAGAAAAAAAAAGTGACCGAAAAGTTAAAGATTAGATGAATAGCTACTAAATAGCAAATGACAATTAAAAATAATATGTAAAATAAACGTAAGAAATGATTCTTTCAAAATTGTAAAATGAAAAAAGATCATAAATCTAAAAAATACAGAGCAAAGAAAAATCAAGAATGAGTTTAAATCATAGAATGATACTATATGCAAAATCATGACTCTCTTTTTGAAAAAATTCACTGAGAAGGTCAGTTTTCTGGAAAAACATAAACTATAAAATTGATGCATAAAATAAGTAGATAATGCTTTTATAAGAAATTTTTCTAAGTTATCAAGGCATTATACTCAAATATGTCTTCATGCATTGATATATTTACAGATTAGGCTTTCCAGAATTTTAAAGAGTAAATGATTCTCATATCATATAAATAATTCTAAAAAGGAGAAATAAATTAAAATATTCATAATTCACTTTTATATAGTTAGCATAATGAAAATGTGGGAAAAAAACGTATATTAAAAAAAAACCAAAGGCTGACAGCTAAGACCTCTCTGAGTCTTTATTTCAGTCCTTGGTTTAATTTATTTTCTTGTTGTAAATAAGAATTATACTCGCAGAAGGTATTACTAAAAAATTTCAGCTAGGGCTTTAATAGGGCTTCCAATGAATTTATTAATTATTAGTGTAAATATTAATATCTTTACATGTCAAGTTGTCCAATACAAGAAGAGGGTATAACTTTGCATTTTCTGAGCTTTAAGCAACCTTTAATACAGTTTTAATTATTCCCCAAAGAAATTTCAGGAATTCTTTCTTTAAATATAAAATACTTTATAATTTTGTTGATAATGCTAAGTAAAATCTTATATTTTGTTAAATTCTCTGGTTGCTTGTTACTATTGACTTCTCATTAATAAGTATCATAAGTCAATCTTACATTTGGAACCAGTCATAACAATAATTCTGAATATATGGTCAGAAAAATTATAGTGTAATATGAAAATAAAATAGACATTTACCAGTTATTGGCTGACAAATATTCTGAAATATTATTAAAATATGCAATTCAAACAGAAGAAGAGTGGATTCAGGAGTAAACAGCAATAATGAACAAACTTTTTTTTTAGAAAATTCATTATTAGGTCTACATAAGTGGGTTTTTTAAAGTTTATTAATAATAACATGACAGTAAAATTTCAGATGATACCAACATGGGAAGTTGGGGATACAGATGAAAACATAAATATGCTACTGTTCTTGATTTATATAAAGAGAATATACATAATGACCAGAATATGATAGAAAAATATAAGTTCAACTATGTTTATTAAAAATCTGAAAGTCTCTTTTCTCTTCCTTTGCAGAGACAGAGGAATGAGCCAGCTCTATTGATATATTCAGGATGGCTGGGGCCAAGGAAGCAGCTGAATGTTAGAATTTGGGTTGAATATAGACAGCTTGATTGACTAAATAAATATAATGAAGGTAATGGGAACAACCTTCCTCTTTGTCAAAGAAAGAAATTATAAATACAAAAAGGGGGACGGCTAGAATAAACCCTGTGATGTTAGCTTGGTATTAAGAGTGTTAGTGTGAACACAAAGTTTTTTACATAGAAAGAAAAATATAGAAATAAGTATAGAGATATATGTGGACACGCATGTTTCCTAGCTCTGTCCTAGAAGCAATGACCCCTCAGTAACAATGAGTCACTGAGCCTCCAAATCTTCATTTCCACACTGCTCTTCATTAAAAAGAATTAGAAACCCTTGGACAAATGACTTTGTCAGAAAATAACTCCTCAAAGAATGAAGTGGACAGATAAAAGAACACAAAAGCAATCTGGAAGGGCCAAATCTCAGAAAATCTAAGTATGAACATAAAGAAAAAGATACTAATGGATTATAACCCATTGAATAAAATGGGACTCCATGACTCTACACTAATATTAAAAAAAAGAGCAATACCTGGGGGAGACTACTTTATTTTACAAAAGAATGCCAAGTAATAAATCTGGGGGAAAATGGAATTGATAAACCCCTTTGATAATCATCATAATAGTTATTTCAGGCAAATATCAGCAACGGACACTAAAGATGGTAGGCAAAATTTTGATGAAAAGCAGGATATTTACAAAGTATCCCTCTAAACAATGGCATACCCTAATTCTTATCCTGAAAAAACAAGACAAATCCAAAATGAGGAACATTATACAAAACAAATGGGTCTATATTAAATATATATGTGTGTGTGTGTGTGTGTGTGTGTGTGTGTGTGTGTGTGTGTATATCAAGTTGATGAAATTCAAGAAAAGATTAATAGACTGTTCCATATTGAAAAAGACTGTAGACCCATGATGATGATTCTTAAATACAATTTATGACACGTGACTGGATATCCGACTGGGAAAAAATAGAGGGCATTATTAGAACAGCCAATATATTTTACTTGTGATATTACATCAATGTTAATTTCCTTATAGGATGATTATAATGTGTTATCTAGGAGAGTATCCTTGTTTAAAGAAGTGCACACTGAAATATTAAGAGGCAATGGACCACTTACTCTCAGGAATTTCAGCCAAAAGTATATATGTATGTGTGACTAATGTAGTAAAAATTTATTTTTATGTTTTTAAGTTTGTTTATTTCTTTTGAAAATAGAGCACACAGGGGCGCCTGGGTGGCGCAGTCGGTTAAGCCTCCGACTTCAGCCAGGTCACGATCTCGCGATGAGTTCGAGCCCCGCGTCAGGCTCTGGGCTGATGGCTCGGAGCCTGGAGCCTGTTTCCGATTCTGTGTCTCCCTCTCTCTCTGCCCCTCCCCGTTCATGCTCTGTCTCTCTCTGTCCCAAAAATAAAAATAAAAACGTTGAAAAAAAAAAAAAAAGAAAGAAAATAGAGCACAGCATAGAGAGAGGGAGAGAGAGAGGGAATCCCAAGAAGGCTCCACACTGTCAGTGCAGAGCCTGATATGGGGCTCAAACTCACAAACCAAGAGATTAGGACCTGAGCCGAAGCCAAGAGTTGGACGCTTAACTGACTGAGCCACCCAGGCATTCCCCCCTCAATTTTTTTTTTAAACAGCCAGAATCTGGGTGAAGGGCTTATGGGAGTTCTTTGTATAATTATTACAACCTTTCTGTAACTTAGAAATTATTTACAAATAAGTAAAAGTATTTAAGGGTGGCTAATATAGAAAGAAATATAATGAACAATTTTCAAACCCAGAGAGAAAAAAAAAGACAGAAAAATGAAAGAACAAATAAGGAAGTCTATAAAGTAAAATATATCAAAAAAAGAAAAGATTTTTAAAAAGCCCAAGCATATCAGTAATTAGCATAAATAATTATTCAACCTCACTTTTTTTAAAAAAAGAGACTAATACAGCTATAAAAAAAAAGCAAACTGCCATTATATGGTGTTTATAGGACACACACCTAAAACAAAATGACTCAGGGAAATTGTAAATACATAAAAAGAAAAGTATACATTTTTATAATTTAAAAAGTTAATGTAGCAATATTAATCTCATTCAACATAAAATTAAAGCAAATTCATTAAAAGAGACTAGCAGTTTTTATTTATAAAATAAATAATAAATTGAGAAGATATAGTATCTATAAACCTTTTGTACTTAATATATACCTTCAAATATGCAAAGTATATTTGCACAGGATAGTACAACAACTATAGATATATAGATATATATATAGATATATAGTTATACAATAGATATATAATATTGGTGGGAGACTTCAGAAAATTCTTAGGAATCAGCATGAGGAGAAAGAAACTATAGAGAGATTTGAAAAATATTCAACATATAAAATATTCAACATACATTCTTTGAAAAACATTTGAGAACCTGGGTGGCTCAGTCAGTTAAGCATATGTCAAGCATAAGCTCAGTCAGTTAAGCAAGTCTGGAGCTTGCTTTGGATTCTGTGTCTCCCTCTCTCTCTGCCCCACCCCCCACTCACACTGTCTCTCTCCGTCAAAAAGCAATAAACATTAAAAAATTAAAAATAAAATTAAATAAATAAATAACATTAGAAACAAATGTAGAAATTGACCAAATTCTAGACAACAGGCAAGATGAATCATGTAGTTTGCTCAATGACTACATTGTAACTAAAAAGCATTTATTTATAGAATGTAACAAAGGAGAATCTAAAAATGTAAATTAAATGTTAATTCATTATGAAATAAAATTATATGACATCCTAGTTTAACCTGAAAAGAATGCGATTAATGTTAACATTCATTTATAAATGTAAAGATGGCACTTAAACTGGAAACCAAGAGGAATGCCCTTGACTTAATAAAAGGTATAAACCAGGGGCGCCTGGGTGACTCAGTCAGTTAAGCAACTAACTTCAACTCAGGTCATTATCTCACAGCACTGAGTTTGAGCCCCGCATCCGGCTCTGTGCTGACAGCTTAGAGCCTGGAGCCTGCTTTGGATTCTGTCTCCCTCTCTCTCTCTGCCCCTCTCCCACTCGTTCTCTCTCTTTCCCAAAAACAAACATTAAAAAACATTTTTTAAAGAACTTAAATGAAAAATAAAATAAATAAAAATAAAAGGTATGAACCAAAACCCATAGCAGTCATTATGCTTAATGGTGAAATATCACACGTCTTCCAATTAAAGTCAGGACTGAAATAAGGATGCTGTCGTTAAGGATACTCTTACTGCATTATAACTTATATAAATAAAACTAGATGATCTGGTCTCCAAGTAACATAAGAAAAAGAAAATTATATTAAGATATTGGAAAGGAAGAGATAGGTGTCTGTTATGTGTAGAGTGTGCAATTACCTAACCTAGAAAACAAAAGACAAATCAAGTATGAGCTACTAACACTAGTATTTAGGAAGGTGACTGGATGCAAGATTAACATATAAAAACAAATGGCTTGTCTATAGTCTAGTGTGGAAGAAAACAGGTAACCAAACAAATCGGAACCAAAACAAACTGTTTTGTTATGATGGTGGTGGTTAAGTAAGGGATTTCAGAAACCACATTATTAAATTCCATGACAACAGGAACAAAAAAATGACATAGCTCCCAAGACTATAATAACATAGTGAAACTGTAATCTTTTAAAAAAATAATTTATCTTTAAGAAAACTCAGTTAACTTACTGTGGAATCATGTACATTAGTTAGTACCCCTTTTGTACAACTGTTAATTTTTGCAGTAATATATTTATCTACAACTGTAGTTTTTAAACAACTAAGCTACATAAACAGTCTTATGTGAAAAACAAGAATTACTAAAACGTTTATTAAAAATAAAAGAATTTAGGGATACCTGGGTGGCTCAGTCGGTTAAGTGTCCGACTTTGGCTCAGGTCATGATCTCACAAATCATGGGTTCATGCCCCACGTCAGGCTCTGTGCTGAAGCTCGGAGCCTGGAGTCTGCTTCAAATTCTGTGTCTCCCTCTCTCTGCCCCTTTCCCACCTAACACTGTCTCTCTCTCTCTCTTTCTCTCTCTCTCAAAAATAAACAATCATTAAAAAAAAAGGTTTAAAAAATAAAAATAAGAATTTATATCTTCTATTGCAGTCTAAAACTTAAGGACAAATGGATACTTTTGAAACATTACTTGGCCCTTTGAAAGTGAGCTAGAAATTGAGCTGGAAGTTGATTTCTATTTCTAGAGAAAAAAATGCATATTTCTAATCTTATGTCATTTTTATGAGGGGCTTTTGTTATGGACTGAATGTTTGTATCTTACCAAGATTTGTATGCTGAAATCCTAACCCCAAGGAGGTATTTGGAGGTGGGGCCTTTGGGAGGTGATCAGTTCATGAAGATAGAGACCTCATGCTGGGATTAGTGCCCTTATGAAAGAGACCCCAGAGAGCTCTCTTGCCTTTTCTGCCATGTGAGAACACAGTACGAAGATGGCTGTCATCTATAAATCAGGAAATGGGCAGGTCCTTAGCAGATAGCAAATCTGCCTATGTCTTGATATTAGACTTCCCAGCCTCCAGAATTGTGAGAAATAAATGTTTGCTGTTGAAGCCCCCCTTGTCTATAATATTTTTGTTAAAGCAGCCTTAACTAAGTTTCCATATCTTTCATCCCAACCAGCAATAACCAATTTGAACATATGATACAAATCTCATTCATAAGAGTAACAAAAATCATAATGTACCTAGGAATAGTATTAAAACTTTTATACATAAAACTACATATTTTTACTGAAGGGCATAAAAGAAGACTGACTAAGGAGAAATACCACTTCAACTGACATGATGATCTCATATTGCAAACCTGTCTGTTTTTTTTCTCCAATTCAATCAATAAATTTGATCCATTCAAAACCAATAATTTGTGTGTGTGTGTGTGTGAGACAGAGAAAGAAAGAGAGAGAGAGAGACAGAGAGAGAGACAGAGAAAGAGAGAAAGAGAGGGACATGGAAAAATGATAACTGGGTAAGGGTTGGAATTTAATATGGTAATTCAGGTGGACTTTATTTTAACCTTACCTTTAGCAATTTGTTTTATACACAGAGACGAAGTGTTCAGGAATTAAGTGTGTAATTAACAACTAGTTTTAAAATGACTTGAAAGGTATTTTCTCCATTTTAATGGTGTTGCTGAGTATGTTTATTGCCTATTTTCTTTTTATTCATCTCTTTTTTTACATTTCTTACAATAAACATGTAATATTTTCAAAATTAGAGAAATATATTAATTTTAAAATAAATACCACATTAAAGAGGAATACCACCTGACTCTTAGTCCAGAACTCTACAAGATTACAACATCTAGATTTATTCCACCAAAAATGTATACACAAGTTTTTTTTTTTTAATATTTCAATTACAGGGCCCTAAAGGGGAAATACAACTTTAGTGGTCTAGAAATCTATAGCCCAGCTTGATGCCAATAAGTATCATCTTTTCATGAAGGCCTGTGTATATTCTTGTCAGGGACTCATGGGTTATGCCAGGAAGCATGTAAGAAAAATAAGGAGCTATGGCTTTACATTCCTGAGAAGAGTATAGTCTAGAAGTTCCCTGAGAAGTAAGCATGTTTATAGAAACTCAGGCTTTAATTAGCCAGGACCTGGAGGTCACTAAGGACAATAATAAACAATCTTAATCATCACTTTAGCACAGTGCTCAGAGATGCATAAGAAACAGAGCAGCCAAACCAACCCTGGCAATTAATACTAAGTTTAAGATCACAGTCAGACATACTTACCACACAGTGGCCAGTAAGGAATACTGGCTGTATCAGATACACCCAGTCGTAACTCTTCCAGGACTGTGGCAAAATTATAGTGAACAGATCAAAACCACAACATCTCCAAAATCTACTTATGTTAGATGTACTTTTTTTAAAAGCATATTTTTGAGCCATTTGAAAAACTGTTGTGACAATTTTTCAGTGAATCTAATATGGAAATTATGTCCAGGCTGTATCAAACGTAAAAGATATTAATCATAAAATAGAAACTTCACTCGGACCATTAAAAATATTGAGAAAAAGTTTGAAATGATTCAAAAGAAGAAGTTCTCTTTAGAAAATTCACTTCTGAAGTTTACTTAGTTGTTTCAGAAAAATGAAGTTCTACTTTAAGAATGGAGCAAGGACAGATTAATGATTTGACCCTCATTTAAAATGCTATTATTTATTACTCTTTGTTACTTCATATACTTTTTTCAGAATTATGGGCATTGATCATGCATCCTCAAAAGATTCATAAAGAAAATCCACTGTAGCAGTAATAACACAAGTACAGTATATAAATATAGAGAGACCTGGTTTTCCTCCCCCACAAAATTAGCATTCTTAATCTAGTAAAAACCAAAGGCAAAATTGTCACTTTAACTGAGGCAATATATGAAGTTTTCACTAGTACCTACTTCGTCAAATGAGTCTTTGTTTTTTTTTTGTTTGTTTTGTTTTTTTTAATCAAGGACAGAGGTGTGTGGGTGTCTCAGTTGGTTAAACATCTGACCCATGATCATGATCACACACTTTGTGGGATCAAGCCCCACGTTGGGTTCTGTGCTGACAGCACAGATCCTGCGTGGGACTCTCTCTCTCCCTCTCTGCCCCCCCTTCCTCAAAATAAATAAATAAACTTAAAACAAAAAAGCAAAATCAACAATGATGAAACATGAGAGAATAATATTCTACTCAATATGACATGCTGAGTTACTGGTATCTATCAAAATCTTGACTAGTAATGGAAATTTTTTCAAACTATTTTTTTCTGTCAGCTATAACATTAGTGAGTCAAATGTATTTAAAAGTAGAATGGTCAGCTATTGGCAAAACTATATTTAAGATACAGATTTTGTTGTAAAAAAATAATGCTTAACGAAATAGAAAGTGAAATTGTATTTGTACAGTGGCTAGTAGTCCTTGAGGCAGACTTTCAACCAACTTTCCACCAGAATGTCTATGAAAACCAAACTTTAAACTTCATACCAGTGCCCAGTCAAACCCTTGGAGAGAAATTATTGTTAACATACAGAGAAAATTTACCCTACAGATAGGACTGACAAAATAAGGAAAGCCCACTTCATGTGAAAAAAGGGAATGTAGGAAAGTTTCCTTCATCACTACCTTTGGGCTCAGATAATCTGTAACTTCCAGAATCACTGGGCCACTTCCTTTACTAGATCTATGCTGCTTTTGTGAAGACAAAGTAGATGTTCAACTCCCCACATCCAATCCGAGTCCTCCAGTGAAGGATAAAGAAAGCAGTTTGTAATTGTTGAGTAATGGAATGAATTAATCTTTTTGTATTCCTTTAGACCTACAAACTCACAGAAG
This sequence comes from Herpailurus yagouaroundi, assembly GCF_014898765.1. Lineage (NCBI taxonomy): Eukaryota > Metazoa > Chordata > Mammalia > Carnivora > Felidae > Herpailurus > Herpailurus yagouaroundi. The sequence continues at coordinate 4,711,042 of NW_024412415.1, forward strand.
ATGGACAAGCATCAATTTTGACAGCAAGTTTCCAGGATGTTTAGCCCTGACCAAAAGAACGTTAGAGCTAAAAAACAGGAGCAGAGAGGACCTGGTACAGATGAGTATTAGAGAGGTGGAATGGGCATCTATTAGAGAGCGTCCTTCTGTACTGGTCCAAGGAGCAACACCAGAGAAAGAGACCAGACACTGGAAACTGGGAACTGTGCTCTGAGCTCCTGAATCAATCTCCTTTCCTGCCCTACCTCCAAAGAAGATTCTACCAGCATCCACGTGGACAGTGAGTAGAGCCAAAGAACAGCCCTATACCTTGGGTGTTGACAAATAATGACAATAGAAGACTTTTTCCTTTCCCATGAATAAGAAGAAAGAAAAAGAAAACCAAAAACATAGAGCCTGTGAAAAATACAAACAGGGGAAAGGAAATGCATGCTGAAGACCAGAGTTAAGCCCTCTTGTGAAAATAATCTGGTATAAGAACCAGGACAAACTTGGGGGAAAAAAGCATGTAGCATCTACAATAGCATGTACAAGCATATGATATAGGAACAGAAAGCCATGAGGAAATAACGAGCTGAGACAAACAAAAGGATGAAATGCAAAGATGATAAATTAGATGACAAGGAAATGAACTGCCACAATAGAATTATAAACCACAATGGTTATGAATGTGAGACTGGATCAAGACAGTAAACTCTGATCATGTGACTCCCTTCCCTCTTGTCACAAATGCTGTGAAATAACACACACACACACACACACAGATTGTTTTCAGATAAATGATTTATAACAATGCAGGAAAAGATGTAAGCTAGAAAGGAGATGTTATTGGATTTATAAAAAATTAAAGCTGAAGAAAATTATGGCTCTAAAAATAATATACAGTAATAAGTTATTATGGAGTAAACGTTGCTAGGGAAGAAGAGGTTTCAAAAGCAACAATTAGTGGATACAAGGAACTCTCAAGCTTTCATCATAGAAAGTTGCATATGGAGGAGTTAAATAAATTGAGGCCCATCCTCACTCAAACCATCCTCCAACAACACTCTGTGTATTTATACTCTTATAAGAAAAACACAGCAGAAAATGGAGGCACTAGAGCTGGAGAGGCAGAGCAATGATCCAGGGAGGAAAACACTTCCAGAGGAGATGGGGAACACCTTTGTACTACCAAAAAAACTCTTGTCGGACCACTGCATTTGGTAATATAATCCATGCCACTCTCTGTCATCTGATACAGGCTGCTATAAGCATAATCGGCCAATCATTAAGGGTGCTCACACTCAAAGGTGACTAGGAAAAAAAAAAAAGATGTTTCTAACCATTTGAGAAACACAACACCATGAATAGAAAAGGTCACACATACACACATTCACACACACACACCCAGGAGAGGGAACATCAAAGCACACACACTCAAAGTTTTTAGAGCAAACAATGTAAATTAGGCATAATTGTCTTTAACAGTCTCTAAGAAATTCACTATTGTATCCATGAAAAATAAAAATGAACTCATCTTTAAAACAAGTTTTATTATGAAATCATGTATAATTAATTGCCATGTTCCTCTTACCCACCTTCAACAATCAACAGCCCATGGCTGTTCCTATTTCATCTATATTCCTACTTATCACTTGACCTGGGTTATTTTAAAGAAGTCCTACATATACCATTCAACCCATAAATATTTCAGAGAAATTTTTGTTAACTAACATTTTAATGAGAAAATTAAAAATTCCACAGATGGGCAAAATTACAAAACAGACACAAAGATAAAATTGAATGATTTGGGAGTCCAAATTTTTCAATTCTGCAGGAACAGAATGCAAAAAGATAAAGAGACCATGTGATTATGTAGAAGCTGAAGAAAAGGATTTTCATGCAGGAAATTTAGTAAGGGAGTGCTCACCAAAAAACCAAAACCAAAAACAAAACAAAACAAAACAAAACAAAACAAAAACCAAACAAAAAAAAGAAAAAACTTTTAAGGGAGGAGGGAAGCAGAAAAGATAAAAGGAAGAAGTCAAATAAGAATGTTACCTCAAAAGATGTCTACCTTCACTCTGTTTCATGGAAAACCCTGGAACAAATTGCACCGAAAGTCTGTCTCACCTTGACTTGGGCCTTTTTTTTTTTTTTTTAATTTTTTTTTTCTTTTTTTCAACGTTTTTATTTTCATTTTTGGGACAGAGAGAGACAGAGCATGAACGGGGGAAGGGCAGAGAGAGAGGGAGACACAGAATCGGAAACAGGCTCCAGGCTCTGAGCCGTCAGCCCAGAGCCCGACGCGGGGCTCGAACTCACGGACCGCGAGATTGTGACCTGGCTGAAGTCGGACGCTTAACCGACTGCGCCACCCAGGCGCCCCACTGACTTGGGCTTTTATATCAGCACATTAGTAGCCATTGGCTACTGACTGTTCCACAAGCAAAGCAGCTACAAGTGCCCAAGGAAATTTCTCCAAAGGTTATAGGTATGAATCATCGGCATCACTTCAGGTAGCCACTGAGGTATGTGCTCACGAAACCAGTCAAACTGAACTCGGAATCTGGGTAGGACATCCTCAGTACCAGCCTCTGATAAAAAGTGTGACCAAAAAGTCAAGTGACTAGGAGAATATAGAACCTTCAAAATCTTCTAGCAGAAGTCATTAAAGAAAATGGAAAAAATAAATTATAAATGGCATTTCCCCAAATAAAGATGAATTTTTTCAGAGTGAAAAGACCCACCAATTGCGAATGGAATGAATGCAAAAAATACGCATAATTGGACATTTCTGTTTTAAAATCTTAGAATAACATAGAAAATTCTAAAAGTTTCCCGAGAGGGAAACAGTCTAGCTACTACAGTACAGATTTAATTTTATGATTATGCTCAGATTAAGACACCAAAAAGGATAGTCATCCAAAGGCATGAATGAGCAGAATAAATAACAGATTTACTAGTATGAATCTTTTTGAGTTATATGTATGTTGCTGAACTCAATATTGAGTGATATGAAGCTATATATCACTATGTCTCACCCACAAGGAAAGGATGACAGCTACCAGATTTTTGGTTGATTCCCCAGACTTTCACACTCGATGAAGTATCACTTCTTATAGGCCACTTTGTCTAAGGCCTGCTGGCTAGGGCATCCCAGCAGCACTGACAGAAATCAGAGCACCTGCTCTAAGCAAATGCTGGTTGCTCTTATCTTTTCTGAGCTGTGCTGCTACAACTCAGTATCTATGTCCTAAAGCTATATCAACTTTGCATATGGCAATGATTCTAGTATGAATTCTTATTAAGTGCATGCAGTCCACTAACCACAGTAGTACTGATCTCTTAGATCTACAAAGAAAAAAATCCTATCAGTCAGACAACTTATTTATAATATTGGATATTAAACACAATGGAGCGATGACTTCAAAATCATAAAGGGAAATGATTTAACCTCTAATTTATATGTGACAAACCATCATTCAAAAATGAAGTCTAAGTAAAAGTAATTTTACAGCATGCAAAAATTCAAAAAGGGAAGATGTGAGATACAGGGAACAGTGGGGAATATCATAGTTAAGACTCAATAAATGTTCATTCATAAAGTCAAAATGTAATAACAGTCTAATCCCAGGTGATCTTAATAAGAGAAGTTATAGAGGAGCTAGGGAAGAGAAAAGGAGAGACACAAAAGTATATGAGGTTTCTCTCTTGGTTTGTGGAAAGCTGTATATACTAGTTCAATTTTGACTTTAATAAAAAAAAACATAAATTTTAATGTATGTTTTAAGATGTAAGAATAACCATTGTAAGAGTCGAAAAATGTATGACTGTCAATCAATAGGAAGAAAGAAATAAAATAACAAGTTCAATCAACCCAAAAGAAGACAGGAAAGCAAAACAAGGAATAAAAGAGCAGAACAAATAGAAAATGCAATGTAAATTGTCAAAGATAAGTACAAACATATAATTATCCAAGATAAATAGGATTATTAAATCCCCATATTAAAACAAACAGCATCAAAAAAATAGATATAAGGTGAAAACTTAGAAATATACCAGAGTTAATTTTACATTAATAAAATGTACATTTACTAAGAACACTCAAACAACAGAGTGCTGAAGTGTATAAAAAGGAAGAGATTGAGATTTAAGAAAATATATCGCAAACACACAACATTGTGAGAAGTATGCCTTATCAGTAATCAAGACTAAAGTTGTCAAGCATCAAATGAAGTTTTCCTTGCCCCTAATTCTTTTTGCTTCTCTTCTCCTCTCCATCCAAATTCTTGGATGAAGTCCAAGATTAGCTATAAAGACACAGCTATAGAAAGAAACTTAAAGAACGAGACAGTACATGCATAAAAAGATCATATTATTACAATGATGCAATGGAATTACAATGTGAGAACTACTCAGTTCTATTAAGAAAAATATTTCTTTCCATTGTAGCTATTTCCTTCTAAAGCCTATGCTGAATGGGACTTGAAGGTATGACAACTCCTCTATACTCCCCAAATGATGCTTAAATTTTGGAGAATTTTAGACAAATAGCGAGGAAATTATGAAGAAGGAAAGAGAAAGTGGGATCCCAAAGAAATGAGCTCCTAGTTGCCCAGTCACACAAATTCTCACAGTCATAAAGGATGGGTAAAAATGGGCCAATCTGGACATGTAGGAATCACTAATGATATGTTAACTGTAAATTAAAGCAGGCTCTGTGCGGTCAGTACTAAGCCCAACTCAGGGCTCGATCCCACAAAGTGTCAGATCATTACCTGAGCCACGATTAAGTGTCAGACACATAACTGAAATAATCAAGACCTGCATAAAGAAAACTGCACAACATGATGCAATAACCTAAAAGAAGGTGCAAATAGATGGAAAGATGCACCATGTTTCTAGATGACAAGATGTAATTTTGTAAATATGTCAACTCCTCCCCCAAATTAATTGAATGCTTTTGAAGTTAAAATCCTGACAGTACGTTTTAGAGGACTTATTAAGTTTATTCTAAGATTCATATGTCTAAAAATATTCAAAATTTGCCAAGAAGACTTTGAAAAAGAATAATACATTCATTTGAAAATATTTATTAAGTTTTCTCTATTTTCCAGACATTGTTCTGGGTACTACAGATACACTTGTAAATAAAAATTATAATCCATTTTATGTCAAAACATGGCAAAATCAGTTACATAGCAGTCAAGAAAGAGGAGAAAAGGCTGAATATACTTACTATTTTTTCTATTGATTTTGAAGTACTAATTTATATTAAATAGCAGGAACAAAAAAGTGGATGCAGGTAATGAAAAGCCAATTCACCTAAAACTCTAATAATACTTAATACATATTGAACACTTACCTTCTCAGGCACCAAGCTCTGAATATTAATGCTTTTCTCTTAATCCTCACGTCAACTCTATAAAATAGAAGCTAATACTATCACCATTTACATTTGAGTAAACTGAGTTTTAGGCAAGAACTTTAGCTCTGCCCAAGTAAGTGATGAAGTCTGGATTTGAAATGAAATTCAACTATTTTTAGAGCTTAAGAATTTTATCAGTATGTTCTCCAAAACCCATAATGATAACATAATATAGCAATGTTTTTAAATGTTCAGTCCTAACTACTAATTAAAGAAATGACTACTCAAATGGCAGTGACCAACAACCAAGTTGATTACAATTAAAAGGATACAATGTGGACATGTAAATTTTAAGCCTTTCAGGAAAGATTCTGACAAAAGGTTTTAAGAGTCTTTGATACAGTGTTTTCACCCCTACGAATTTCTCTAGATGAAGCAATCAGCAAAAATTTTAAACTCATTAAATATGAATACTCATTAATAGTGAAAAACATTACAGCATCTTCACAAGATGAATGACAGTATTAAAAAACAAGTTTAAAAAGAATGTTGAACCACATGGGATGTGATAATTATACAATATTAAGTAATGAGAACTGGATACAAAATGACGTATAAAATATAAGCTCACTGCCAAATTTTGCATGAAAAATACATTTATATAAAGCTCAGTATATATACAAAATAATTATATATAAATATTATATTTATAATCAGGGATGTATACAAAAGAATTAATAGTTATTTATATATATTTTTTAATTCCAAAATAATAGGGATTATGAAATCAGTGAAATAATTTGGGGAGAGAGGTATTAATTTTGATCTTGAAATTTTTCTATACTTCCTTAATTTTCTAAAAATGAATATGTATTATTTGGCTAATAAAAACACACAGATACAACTAAATGAAAAATAAAATTGGGTTAGAGTAATAATCATTGTTTTTCACATAGAATCCAATTAAAACTTCTAACTATACTAAGGCAGTGTTGGTAAGACTACATCTGCCTTTCCTAATAGAGGGAAAATGCTAATTAATTTATAGGTAATATTTAAAGTTTATTTTATGTAACATGTCAGCAGATGCAGTTAAAAGAGAAAAGTGTGTTTTATGGTCCTATGGAAGGTAATAAATGTCAGACACATGTAGATACAGTTATAACTTTATGAACACCCAGGGTAATGCACACAAGGAAAACCTTATATGAACACCAAATAAAAAGACATGTTTTCTAAGCACAGTCAGGGGACTGTTTTTAACTCCATGTGTAATATAGGTTAGATAGAGGGTTAAAGACTGCAGTGCAGTGGTCTGACAATGAACCCCCTGCAAGTGTGTGGTTTGATGGGGTGTTAATTGAGTAGCAGGTGAACATAAATAGAAAGCACCAAGGGTGTGTAGGGGGGAGTCTTTTTGTTGATGAGGGAACATAAAAATGCTGAGCTCTGTAATAAGAAATCAAGACAATCTGGGGTTTATTTCTCTGACTTCATTCCATCCTCCATAGTATGGGCCTCTCTAGTTTAAAATGATTGCCATGGAATAATAATATGGCTTTTAAAATGTGTGGGTGATTACAGAACAAGCCAGATAGTCCTGAAGGTTATAAAAACCCAGGAATTTGTTTTGTTTGTGGTTATTTAGTTAGATGTGATGTTTAGTATGGTTGTTACTGTGGCTTCCTGTCATTACTGGTTCATACTATCTCAAGACATACAGTGGCTGGGTCATTCGGTATCTAAGGTGAAATTTCAGAGGATTGCATTAAGATATAGACACCAAAAAAATATAAAACATGAAGAATAGCTCAAGATTTCTAAAGTTCAAGAATTTTTTTTTAAGAAAGGGGATTTTGCTGTATAGTTCACCTAGACAGTTCATATGAGAATATACAAGTAAATTCCTGAGTAAAATAGGTTTTAAGTTCTAATGCTGGTATTTCACTTTTTCCAAGGAATCACCATAAAATAAATGCACACAAGCACCATACTGAAGATTTACCTCTCTCTGAGAAGTATCTTTGGATGCTTGTACACTAGCATAATCTCCAAGAATGTTGCCAATTTGAAAAGAATGAGGTCTCTGCACACTGTATTGTTACATCTAACAAGGTATTAAACACATCTAAAATGTTTTTAAAGCTATTGTAAGTTATTTTTAATAATGATAGCTAATATTTATGATATATTTCCTGTGTATCAGGAACTGTGCTGTTTCACAAATATTGTCTCATTTGACCCTTACAAAATCTTAAGAGGTGAGAACTTTTAATTCATGTTTACAAATGACGATACCAATCTATAGAAACATGAAATATCTTCACTGTAGTCACATCACTAATTAGTTGTGAAGCCATATTTGAACGCAAATAAGCTAATTCCACACAAAGCACAGATCCTAAATTACTATTACTATACTCTCTCTTTATATTTTTTTCAAGTTCCCATGGAATATTCAGTAATAAATATAATAGAGAATCTTCCTCTTCTGAGAGAGCTAAGATAGAATCACAAAAAGTTCACTTCCTAACATGGTCTAAAGCAGTGATTCTCAAACTTTAATGTTCAGAAAAATCACCTCAGGATCTTGTTAAAATGCATACACTGCTTCAGATGGAAACTCAAAGTCTGCATTTCTAATAAGTTTCTACGTGATGTCCTGACTGCTTCTGCAGATCATTCTCTGAGTAGCCAGTATAGAGTATTTTATTTCAAATGGGTAGAAACGATAGAAGTAAAGCTCCTTTTGTTTTTCTGTGCCCTTCTACTCATTCCTTAATTTCTGTGAAGTCATAATGTAGTCTAGAATACCCATCTAAACTTCTTGCCTTTTTATACTTTCTTCTCTCTTCTCAAAGAAGAAAACTAGTATACTAATATAAACATAAATGCTGTAGTCAAATTCTGACAAATAGTTCAGATGCGTATTAAGAAGGAATAATTCTGTGTCTTCTTTGTATTATTTGGTAGATTATTGAAAAGTATCAGAAGAACTCAGCAAGACTAAGAGCCACGAGAAGTGGAATGAGTATTATCTTAGGAGCCAAGATGTTGTCCAGAAACCTGACTTATCTCAGGCTAGTCTCTCACTGTACCCCATTCCTCCATATGCAATTATTAACCATACCCTACAGATTTAACTTCACAAACAGCATCTCTGTTGCTCTGCCATTGCCTTGGGTTAATTCATCATCACTTCTCACTTTACCATACATAGTTACCTAAAATGGTGAGAGAGGAAGCTTCCTGTCTACCTTCTGGACAACAAGACTATTCTCTACAGTGTTCCCAGAGAAACTTTTCTGAATTATTGATCTAATTCCACTTCCTCGCTTTTCATCCTTCATTATGAACTCTCTATAATATTAACGTTCTGACTTCCCAGGTTAGCACACATGGCTCCTTGTGATCAAGCTCCATCTGTCTTGGAGGGTTCATACCTTCCATTACCTCACACAAACCCCTTACTAGAAGCATACTGAATACAGAATACAGCTTTGCTATTGCATCATGGTGTTTTATACCTTCATGCCTTCCCACACACTATTTTTATTTGGAAGTCCTTCTCTTTTCTCTCACTCTCTCCTTTGCAGCCCTTTCTCCTACACACCTAGTCAACTTGCCAAAATTTAGTTCAAGGAGTATTCCAGAAGATCTGTGACTCCCTGAATCATCCCATTAAAGCAGCCATAGCAATGAGTAGAAAAAACAAGACCCCATGGACTACACCTACAATAACACTAGGTTATAAGATAGACACACAAATCCAAAGTACAATTGGGAGAAGCTAAATCAGCAAAATCTATAAGACCCATTTCGTATCAACAACTACATAGGAGAAATTACAGGAAAGGAAAAGGGACCATCAGGTACTCACTAGAAAGCACAGTGTGCCTTTCTGAGAACAGCAGGAGAAAACAGGATAGGATTTTGAAAGTTCCACATTAAGAGGTCCAAAGTATCATCTGATGGTCCTAGACAGTTTGGGAGTCTGGGACTTATAAACTGTAAAAACTGACAAACAAAACAGCCCTTACATCACAAAGTTTAATGTTAGGGAGATTATAAACCAAAGTGAGCATGATAGACTTTGTGGACACAGAAAAGAGAAGAGAAAATTTGGAAGAGTACCATAGAAAGAAGACCTAAGAAACATTAACGCGATTTATTTTCTTCATCAAAGAGCAAGATAGGTAGCTATTCTAGTCTATCCCTCTCTTCTAAAAGTATAGGAAAAGCCATTTTGTTTTAGAATGGACAGAAACCAAAGATTACTACATAATGCCACACAAAATAAGTATAAAAAGGAGAGAGAAATAAAGAGTAAAATAAATCCCTCAGATAATGGAAATATACCAAAAAAAAAAAAAAAAAGGCCCACAAAACATATAAAGAACCTAATGTCCTAATGTTTCAAAATGAGCTTAAATAAATTCAGAAATTACAGAACCTATAAAGAACAAAATAAATTGGAATTTGAAAGCTCAGAAGAGAGATTAGTAAAAAAGAAAATCTGAAAGAGGGGTAAGAGAATTCAGAAAGAATTAAAAATGAAAGAAAAAGTAACTATCACCAATGTTAAGGAACACTAAAACAAACACAACAGAATATCATTAAGAAAATAATTCAGAATACAGGGGCGCCTGGGTGGCGCAGTCGGTTAAGCGTCCGACTTCAGCCAGGTCACGATTTCGCGGTCCGTGAGTTCGAGCCCCGCGTCGGGCTCTGGGCTGATGGCTCAGAGCCTGGAGCCTGTTTCCCATTCTGTGTCTCCCTCTCTCTCTGCCCCTCCCCCGTTCATGCTCTGTCTCTCTCTGTCCCAAAAATAAATAAACGTTGAAAAAAAAAAAAAGTTATGCCTTTCTTCAAAGACATATGCAGGTATTTTCCATAATTATAAAACAAATTTAATTTACCAAAATATAAACTTTATAAATAATAATACAAGTATGAAAATGATCTGTTTGACCAGTGGGAGGCATAACTACACAGACAGAAATGCCTTCAAGTGATATTTAAACAGTAATTTGACTGTACATTCCTGGTGGGATATGCCCCAAGGATTAAAAAAACTACAGCAAAATACAAAGAAAAAAACATAAAACCAAAAAATTAAACACCTTGGAAATCACAGTTAGTAGACATGTTGGTATTGTTATTCTAAGATTTCTGTGTTATAAGTACTGGATAAACAAATGAAAATTATTATATTGGTATTGTTAAAAGCAGGGACTTTTCATAGCAAAAAAAAAAAGGAGACATTACTGTAATATGGACAAGGTTAAGGAAAACTCTGTAGTATTGAATTTGAATTAGAAGTGTCAATATGAACTTCTGATTTCATTTTAAATATATATGTTTCCTAATTCTATCCTCCAGGTTGTCTAGAAAGACAGCATAGCTGAAATGAGTGCCTGTAGCCATCAGAATGCAGGCTGTAAATAGGATACCTCACAAAAAGAATCAGATTCCTTGGAAAAATTGCTGATTCTAGGTCTGGGATGGGAAATGTACAAGATGAGCCTGAACTCCTAATGAGTTAATAAGCTAACTGGAGCAGTTCGATTCTTTTTTTTTTTTTTTTTAATTTTTTTTTTCAACGTTTTTATTTATTTTTGGGACAGAGAGAGACAGAGCATGAACGGGGGAGGGGCAGAGAGAGAGGGAGACACAGAATCGGAAACAGGCTCCAGGCTCCGAGCCATCAGCCCAGAGCCTGACGCGGGGCTCAAACTCACGGACCGCGAAATCGTGACCTGGCTGAAGTCGGACGCTTAACCGACTGCGCCACCCAGGCGCCCCTGGAGCAGTTCTTAAAGACTGGTTACTGACCAGCAGCACCTGGGAACTTGTTTAGAATGCAAATTCTATGCCTCACCTCAAACCTAATAAATCAAAAACTCTGGGGATTGGGCTCAGCAGTCTGGATTTTAACAAGCCTCCGAGTGATGTTGATCAACACTGAAGTTTGAGAACCACTGGCCTAGGGCCATGATTATCATGGCTCTTAACATCAAAAATGAGAAGCAGCCAGACATAGAAATCCTTCTGATAGAAGTACATATTGCCACCTATGAAGTAATATTTCCTCTCCACCAAAAAATAAAAAAAAATAAAAATTGAACCTGAGTCAGATTAAGCTCTAGTTGTAACTATCAAGTTATAGGAAATAGAAAGGAACATGTTAAATTATAATATAATATAAAATGCAACCAACCAAATTAAGATTGAGGGAAATTCTCTAGGTCAAATAACCTGGTTTTTGCAACAAAGAAATGATAGGGTTGGGAGGGAGAATATATGTATATATTATATAAGTGGAGTATATATATCATATATATTTAAAATATTAAAAATATATTTATAAAAATATATAAGGGAGAGAACCTATAAAAAGGAAGGGACCAATATTATGAACCTTATTTGATCCCAATTCAAATAAACTAGATAAAAAAGAAAATTTATAGTATACATAATTTTGAACACTAAATGATCATATCGAGATGTTATAGTTGATTTTTTGGAGGATGGGGATACTGTGCTTATGTTTGGGAGATAAGAACCAAAATATTCAGTGATGAAATTACATATTGTTCAGAAATTACTTCAAAATAATTCTGGGGAGGGAGTGGGGAAGTGGATGAAGTAAATAAAGTTGGCCATTGGGTGATAGAATTGCTGATGGTTGAACCTGAGTGACGTTATTTAAACATTTCGTACAATATTCTATTTTTATATATATGTTTGAATTTTTTAATAACAATTTCACATCAAGCATCGTCTCTTCTAAAAAAATTCTTTCTTTAGGACCACTCTCAGCTTGATTTAGAGAACCTTTTCCTATGCTTTGCATCATTCTGTTTGTAACTCTGTCTTAGCTATGAGCAGTTCCTCGAGGGGTAGTCCTGATTTTGTTTGCCTTACAACCCCAGCAGCTATCACAGTGCCTGAACACGGCATATTTTTCAGTTTGAGGTCCTCACAGGAACCAGAAGGCAGACTCAAACAGCGTAATTGAAAACAGTTTTAACAAAAGAATTATTTACAAGGATGTAATTAGGGCTAAGAGAAATAATAATAAGCAGGGTGACTGGGTGGCACAGTGGGTAAGCACCCAACTCTTGATTTTGGCTCAGGTCATGATCTCACAGTTTGTGAGTTCAAGCACCACATCAGGCTCTGCGCTGATGGTGCAGAGCTTGCTTTGGAATCTGTCTCTCCTTCTCTCTGCCCCTCCCCCACTTGTGCTTGCTCGTTTGCTCTCTCTCAAAATAAATAAACTTAAAAATTTTTAAAAAGAGGGAAACAATAAGGGATGGTCTGGACACTTGGGTCAGGCAACAGCAGGATGCCATTACCTTTTCTCTCCCAGTGTACAAGGGGAAGGAAGATCTACCTGGAACCTAGTGAGAACTGTAGCTTTAGGGAAGGGCTTCTGAAAGAAGCCCCAGCCTTTGTTACAGGAACAAACATAGAGCCCTCCAGGGAGGTTGCTGGGGAAAGATATACCTCAAAGTCACTCCACTGTGGTACCTTCCACTGGCTGAATCCAAAGCAAGAGAGCCTGTTAATGCAGTCAGTAGAGAAAAGGGTGGAAAGTGGCTCTGGAAGGTGAGATACAATGTCACAGAGGCAAGAGGCTTCTGATCATCCTTACAGATTTAGGATTCCAAATCATGATTTTCAAACTGTTTGGTAAGTGTGTGCACATGTACATGTATGTGTGTGTGTGTGTGTGTGTGTGTGTGTGTGTGTGTGTGTGACAAAGAGAGAGAGAGAGAGAGGGAGGGAGGGAGGGAGGGAGGAGGGGCATTTGATGATACCTTTCTTAGATTCTCTTCCTTTCAGTCCACAGAGCAGATTTAGAAAAAATTCAGAGCAATGTGGCAGATTATTAAAATAGCCACAAATATCTCTTCCATCATTATAAAGAAACATTCTTTGTCTTCTCTGCCAGTGTTTGCTCTCTAGTAAAGACAATTTGGATGCACACTGTATTACCTCCAGTGTATTTTTAAGCAGCATGCTAATATCAGAATATCAGTGTAAATACACCTGCAATTGTCAGTTAACCTCATGCTATTATATTTAGACTGCCTGCGGCAGTGTATCAGTACTGTCAGAAGGAAAAAAATAACACAGAATAAGGCATTTTCACATTCTTTTCATAAGTCAAGGCACAAAATGGGCTCATTATCAACATGTGGTTGCCTACAGTTCAACATGAATATGTCTTTAGCTCTCCAATAACTGCTGCAGAGTTGTGTAATTCAGCAAAATGTAAACATGTGTTCCCCAGAAATGATACGCTGCCAGGCAAATGCGATCTTCCCCCCCAGTCCTCCCCTGAAAAAAAAAAAAAACTAATCAAGCTTGAGGCTATCAGGACACAATTCTGTAGGAAAATGTTCTTTCTGAACATCACAATGTTGCTTCTACCCCATCAATTCAAGCTAATGGCCTTATTAAATACACGAGTCCTAAAAAGATTTATCTAAGAAGGGATGTTTTTTCTTATCTCAGATTCTCATGGGACTTTTACCTGCTAATATCTACTAACATCTATGGTAACTTACCTTATTCTGGAAAATACAAAACTCTATGCTTTGGATGATATTTACAACCATATCTCAAAATGCCTCTGCTTACCCTGTGGTAGGGACTTAAATTGTGGGTATTTAGGCTATAGTACTACCTTTGCAAATCCATGTATTGGGGAGAAACACTAAATACCATAATAAAATAATAAAAATATACCATCCTTTATATGCAAAAGATGGTTTAACCCTCCATCAGTAAGATGGAGACCAGACTTTCTTGTTCTAGTAGAGGTGATATGGATTCATATCATACACACAGATACGTTGTTCTTCTTGAAACTAAACAGCATTCAAGTGTATTTTAATTGTCTATGGCTTTCACTCTAAATAGCTACTGAGATACACAAAAATCAAATCTGTGACTTATGCCTAGAGGCTACAAAGCTCCAACCGAGTTCCATATTGCACCCGAGTCAATAGAAATGACTGTTAAGTAGGGTGGTATAATTACTACGGCACACAATCTGCAGCCAGAAACTTGTGGTTTGGGTTCTTTCTGCCACTAATAGGCTGTGGAATGTGGACAGGGCACTACACATAGGTGAGCTTAGTTTTCTCATTTTAAAACTATTTATACTTCTTTCTGCCCTACAGAGCTGTTGTGAGAATCAAACAACATAATGCATGCAAAAGAACTCTATAACGTGCTGAGTACCATATAAGGTGGTTCGTTGCCCTCTGATTTAATAGTTTTATCGGATCTATTAACATTAAGATTTGCCAGTATCAGATTTTTAGTCCTAGTTCTATTTTCATTTCTTTCTGTCCTTCCATTTACCTTCCCTTTCTAGTCTTTCCATTCTTCTTCTTGATTTAAAATAGTAATTCTCAATAAAAATCTCAAACCAAAGTAATATGGAGAAATATTTTTGCAAAGTTTACTCTCTTTCATTACCCTTAAGGGTCAATCTATTTCTAGCGCAGCATTAAAGACTGAAGCCAGAGAGAGCACAAATATAAAGCCAAACTAACAGACATCCTCCGTACTAGGGACTCAAAGAGGCAGATGAAGTAAAAGCCAGCCCAGAATAGCCCATGCATAGAGAGAGTGTCTCAAAGACGTGAGCCAATAGAGTTGGGGGCTGAGACTCCAACATTTTATGAAAAGATATGCCAGAAAGAAGAAAGCAAAGTCATTTTAGAATTTTTTTTAATGTTTTTATTCATTTTTAAGAGACAGAGACAGGGGATGAGCAGGGGAGGGGCAGAAAGAGAGGGAGACACAGAATCCAAAGAAGGCTCCAGGTTCTGAGCTGTCAGCACAGAGCCCAACGCAGGACTTGAAACCATGAAACGTGAGTTCATGACTGGAGCCAAAGTTGGACACTTAACCAACTAAGCCACCTAGGCGCCCCTAGAATGTTTTGGTTCACTAGTGATGTCTCTGGCTAGGGGGAGTGTTAAAGAACTGAGTTAGGCTAAATGCTTTATCAGGAAAAGCACTTGACCAAGACTAAGAAGTAGGTTCCACTTTGTTTTGTCCCAAATCAGTTCTGGTTTGAGCAAGTCATTTGACCTGTCTGGACTTCAGATTCTTCACCTGTAAAAGCTCTAGATTATTTCTACATTCTCAGCAAGCTCTAAAATACAACAGTAGTTATAAGTAATTTATTTCTATTCTCACTACGCAAAACAAGGTCCACTCACCAGAAATGAATTAATTTAATTAAATAATTTTTTTTAAAAAGCTACAATCACCAAAATTTGTGGTTGACATAGTTTTGAAGTCTTCCCATTCATTTGGGGGAAAATCCAAGGCCTCTACATGAAAAGGTTCAGTAAGAGTCAAATTAATATTATTTTTACCTACCTCAAGATGATGCCTTAACAGGAATCCTAACAAACAATGGCAACTTCTGTCTGTAGCAACCAATCTAATGTATTATCAATGGAACATTTCCATGTAGTCTCGTTATCAACAAATCTTTGGCATATGGAACTCTAAACTTTCACGTATAAAAAAAATTATAATCCTTGGAATCTGAAAAACTGTAATTAGAAACTCCTACTGTACCGCATTCCACAGTACTTGCTGGTTTCGCCACATTGGCCAAAGAAGATGAAAGCACCAGACTACTACACAAGTGTCCTTCACTTTGCACAAACTCCAGACTTGGCCTGACGCCTTCTCATCTGCACCTCTTTCCCATAGCATCTCTTTGCACCTTTCTTCCTCTTTCTTGTACCCACAAAAAAATCAGTCACAGTTTTCATATTTATAAACTATTGCAGAGATAATGGCAGATAAGAGTGCTTTTGCTTTATTTCAATGTTGATGTTTCAATCCAGAAAAACAGGGAGTGGCGTTAGTAAAATGAGGATAATGAAGAGTGGGGTGATTTTAAGCAAATGATTTGTCATGCAGAGGAGGCGTTCATAAATACTTCACGTTGATAAAATTAGGAGCAAGTGAGCTAATACCTTGAAGAATACACTTATTAAGCCACGAAAATACTACATAAATACCATTTTGCTATCATTATTTTAAGCATAGAAAAAAATGGAAAGGAGACTGAAAGATTACTAAAGAAATTCTTGTTAATTGCTGGTGCTGCCCCCTTTCCCACGAATATGCATTCAGAGCTAGAAGTCAGTCCTCTTGAGTTTCCTGTCTCCTCATGATGTTATAACCCTTGCTTCCTTTTGAGTCTCTTCATCTTCCCTTCCTTTACCTACATTGGATTCATGCCTAGATAATACCAGTCTCAGCTACACAGTTCAATTTTTGGATCCACAGTCCACAGACAGAGCCTTATACATTCACTGAAAGAAGTTCACATTTAATAAGAAACAAGAAGTCATCTAAAGGTACCTTCTTTCAGCGACTGTTAGTACATGGTGTTTTCAGTTCAGCATCTCAGGCGGTCTGTCAGAAAGCACAGACTTTAGACTCTCAAGTTCCAGTTCTGACTGTTCTCAGAGGCTAAGATGACAAATGTTAGCCCATCAGCTTCTCTCTGACCCTTGGCCTCAGATTCTTCCACAGCAGTGTTGATGTCTCCTGTGCGTATGTATACTTGGTTTCCAAGACCAAGGCTGAGAGGATGGTAGGGAAGATCCACCATCCCAACTGGATTAGATACAGAAAATCAAAAAGCATTTCCTAGTGATAGAGGTCGAGCAGCATCACCTCCCTATATGCAGGATGATTCATCCATTGCTCAAGGTAAGACAGCAGAATCTTGATATTAGTGCTTTACCCATTTATACAATTTCTGGTATCATTATTACTATAAAAAATAAAAATGTTGAATGTTGGTCCCAGGAAGGCCTTAAAAGAATGCTCCTGCTCTGCTACCAGCCTTCCTGCCATATCTGCAAACAATGGATTAAAGTGGATCACAGTGCCCCAGAAAATCCTTCCTGGCTGTCATGGACCATCTTTAAGTGTTAAGAGTAGCTGAATCTTTCTGAAAAACTTGATGCTTCAACAACATAGACGTATCGTTCTCAAAGCCCAGGGAGAACACATGCCTGCTGTTGCAAATACTTGCTGCTTTTCCCCAGTTAGAGGGCTATGGGGATCCAGGGAGGTGGTGAGACAAAGGAAAGGAAACCTCTAAGTCACAACAACAGATTTGTGCCCCTTGGAGGAGAGACTGTTCCAACTGCCTGAGTTCACTGCTGGGCTCTGAATAGAATTACCTGCATGTCAGTCAGTCAAGGTAGTTTAAAATACCTGTGCTCCTAAAGCCAGGATGTCATTACAGATTTAGCACTACTAGCAGTGTTCTCTTTGTCACACAATGAAGCAATATGGCTAATTAACGCTCACTAGGGAGCCTGAAATAATGATGCCTCTCTCTTCCTAGAGCCAATTACCCCAAATATTCAGATTACCTACCTACTATTTCACTGAAAGAAGTGTCTGGAATTTTTTTTTTTTTATTTAATTCAGGCATTATGTATCATGTAACGTCACATTATGTGATGTTGTGTCACAGTCTGACAGCTTACAACGAGGGATGTGCTGAATATATTGGGTAGTTAATACCTGCCTGAATTAACAAGACAACCAACTTTCCAAAGAAAGAAAGTCTGAGAAATATCGGCTGTACCTTCTGGGATATCTGGAGGGAGTACATGTCTGATTTACTCAACCAACCACTGTGTGTCACTGTTGCTACTCGTAAAGACACATAAAAGAGTATTTGTCCTCAGAGATGGCACACACATCTACATGTACACTATAGATGGGTTGGTACAGAATCCTTAATGGAGCACTGTTTAAATGATCTCAACCAATTAGGAATTAAGAATCGAGAGGCAGGATAATATAATGGAAAGGCTACCTATGGGCTTGGGATAGAACAAACCACTTGAGCAACTGATATATGACCTTTCTTCATTTGTTCATCGAATTATTCATTCTATTTATTTCTTTTGTCTATTTATTCACACATTTATTACATACCTGTTCTCTACAGGTATTCAGTTAAGAGACGATGGGATATAAAAAGATCCATTTTCTTTGCTGTTCCCAAACAAGCAGAGCATGACCCTGTCTTGAGCCTGTGCACCAGATGATAGCACTGCCTGGGATGCAATTCCCCAAGAAATCTTCCTAACCTACTCCCTTTACCATCATTAGTATCCAAAATGTTGATTCCTTTGGCCAATGTACTTAAAATGAGCCCTTCCCTGGTGAACATACTTAACATCTCACCCCCTCCTTCCCTCCAGCACTCCTGGTCCTATTTTTCTCCCTTGGAAAAAAAAATGAAACCAGCACTGTCAGAGAAATCCTATTTCAAGAGAGAATCTAAAGAACAGTAAATGATGAGAGGTAGTCAGCTTTGGGAGGAATGGAAAGAAGAGATGGCTCACTCTCCTCCTCAGTAAACCAGGGATAAATGCCAGCTATCCCATATGGGGGAGACTAAATGAGTTGATATATGTAAACTGCCTAGAATGTACTTTCTATATATTCTAATTATCCATTTAGTTAATCAAAACCTTCAGTGCCTTCCCATTTTCTTCTGAACAAATTCAAGATCTTGGATCAATACAAGATGTTCCATACCCCATTTCCTGACCAGAGGGTTTCCTTCAAACCTCTTCATTTCATCACCAACTTCCTCAATGTCTACCAACACACGTACCCCCTCTCTCCTTCATTAAACCATATTTATTTAAGTTCTTATAAAACCCCAGAGCCCTGTCCTCTTTTGATTCTCCAGTGGTTTCCCCCACCTGGAAAACATAGTCTTCACTGAACAAGTCATCCCCGAACAGGCCACCATCCTGTGTGTCCCAAGTACCCTCTACCTTCCTTCATGATGGTATCTACTGTGTAATATTAAAATTGGTACTTTTATGCTCATATCTCGAACTATACCGTAAGATCAATGAGGGTAGAGCTATATTTTTTTATCCATCTTCCTAGCTCGCAATACAGAGCTTGGGATATATTAGACCCAAAATACATTTGGATCAGCAACTGAATCCATCCAATAGATTGTCACTAGATCAATGCTAAACACATAGTTTGTTCATAGTAAATGTTGGCCGTTCCCTTCACTTTGAATGGATTTAAGTAACAATGTGAATATTCAATTTGGATCTCTTAGTTTACATTGCTTATATAAAGTTGTAATTATAGCAAATTACATACTAGTTAATAAAATATTTTGTTTAATGATGCAATAAACATAATTTAAGATTTATTACAAGCAAAAGATGAGATTGCATGAGCAAGAAGTAGGCATAAGGTCACAGATGAGAAATGTAGGATTGTTGTCTTCAATAAGTTTGTAATCTACTAAGGAGGATAGAGATGTGTGAACAGTTAACCAGCTGTAGTTTGAGACAAAATGAATAATCATAATAAGGGCACATATATCAAAACAAGTTGACAGTATTACATAAAAAATGGAAAATAAGAAAAAGGAAAAGATGAACCTTTAAGGGATTGTTATGGGGGTGAGGCTGGAGTGTTAGGCACATTCAAAAGGTCAGAGTCTGGATACATTCAACTATAGAGGTAAAAAGGTAAATGAAGGCTAGGTTGTGGAACAAGGCACAGTAGATTTCACTGGGATATTTATTTCAATATCCCAATCCTAAGGAGTTTGAAGTTTATTTTGTAGGCACATAGAATTTAGTATCAGTGTAGTGACTTGGACCTAAGAACATGTAGATAGTTAAAAGTGAGATGGAAAAGAGGTCATGGAAAGGGCTGGAATCCTGAAGGCAGGGAGGCAGTTTAGGAGGTCATTGTAAAAGGCTGGAGAAATATATAGAGAATATATAGGAAAACAGTAAAACAGAACACTAAGGGGAGGAATGGAAAAGTGTTAGTATTGTAAAGGCAGATCTGAGTCCATGTGGCAAGTGACTGGTGGGATCAACGATGAACCCATTATCCTGGAATAGGAAATGCATACAGTATAGTTTAGGGAGCAATGGGCAGGGGCATATTCATTAATAACTATTCATTCTTGAACATCATTGGCTGGAGTGTTATGGGACATTAGGTGCCACGGGGGCATTCAGATAAACGTCAGACAGTGTGGGCAGTTAGTTATGAATCAAGTTAAGATTTAATAAACAGTATTATGTTTTTGTTAATATAAAGTTACAAGAAACATTTACATGAATATAGTTTTTTCTCTCTCACTTTTGATATATTTCCTTAGGACAAGTTTCCACAAACATACCACATGTCTATTACAAGGACCTCTGCCCAATCCTCTTATCCTTTTACTTCAAGCCAGCAAAATCAACTTCATTGCTTCCTTAGAAACCTTGACATTTGTTTTGCTTTCAGTTTTGTTCCAACATCCCAATATGCCACATTCTTTATGACAGTCTTCAGTAATTTACAGCAATCACTTTCATAATTTTATGACACATTCTCAAGACAAAAATCTCAGTGGTTCAGCCAGTACTTTCAGAACAGTTTCTAAGGCACTGTGATAATCTTGTTCCCAAAACCTCATTAACGTAAGCCAACTCTGTCCAAGAGTACCAAGAGTGAAACATAATGAAATACTAGATTTGTTGGAATAAATCCAGAGCACTACTATGCTATTAGCATATAAAGATATAAATTACTAAGAATCAAGCTTAGATGTGGGATTTGCAAGTTTGCATATTTCTGCTGACAGTATAATGTAAGTGTAGAAGCCATAAATAGCATCTTTGCCTTTCACAAATTTTGGTAAATCCAACAAACATTTCTCTGTGTCTTCCCCTAGTTACTGTAAATGCAGCCTCTCATATTCTAAAGGGGTAACCAGTAAGTATATGAAGCAATTTCTATTTTCATTGGCCACAAGGAAAACCTGGGACAGACATATCCATCCTTGGTGCTGACTCTGATAAAGGTTTCCGTTTTAAACACTAATTCAATAAAAATCTCAAGTAATTTCTGCTAAATACCTTACCTCTGCATGTTAAATTGATCTCTTAAGAAATTATATTTCATATATTTCAAGATTTTTATTCTTGGTTCATCAGAATTGTGTTTGACTTATTTTTCTAATGTCTGGTAAAATTTGCTTCTGCAAAGCTTTCAAATTACTCCTTTTAAAAAGATTAAATAGGAAATTATATCTTTCCAAGAATAAATGAAACGATTTACTTTAGTTCAAAATTCCAAATCAAAAACATTTGAAAGATTTCACAAACTGGCACAGCATGTTCTACTTGGCCTTATAGGAACAAGATGATCCAGGGAGGGAAACAGTTCAGCTCAGATACCACCATAAGTATCACTTGACCAGAGAAGGTAATCTATAAAATCATCTAGCCTAGAGAAAGCATTTGACAAAATACAGCATCCTTTCCTGATATAAACCCACAAGAAAGTTGGGATAGAAGGATCATACCCTAAGATCATAAAAGCCATAAAAGAAAGACCTCCTGCTAATATCATCCTCAATGGGGAAAACCTGATAGCCTTCCCCCTAAGGTCAAGAACATGACAGGGATGTCTACTGTTATTACAGATGCCACTGTTATTCAACATAGGATTGGAAGTCTTAGCCTCTGCAATCAAACAACACAAAGAAATAAAAGGTATCCAAATCGGCCAGGAGGATGTCAAACTTTCACTCTTCACAAATGAAATGATACTCTACGTGGAAAACCCAAAAGATTCCACCAAAAAACTAGAGCTGATCCATGAATTCAGCAAAGTTGCAGGATATAAAATCAATGCACAGAAATCGGTTGAATTCCTATATATCAATAATGAAGCAACAGAAAAAAAATCAAGGAATGGACCCCATTTAAAATTGTACCAAAAAAACATAAAATACCTGGGAATAAACCTAACCAAAGAAGTGAAAAAATCTATACACTGAAAACTACAGAAAGCTTAAGAAAGAAATTGAAGAAGACACAAAAAATAGAAAAATATTCCATGCTCCTGGATTGGAAGAACAAATATTGCTAAAATGTCTACCCAAAGCAATGTACATATTCAACACAATCTCTACCAAAATAACACCAGTATTCTTCACAGAGCTAGAACAAACAATCGTAAAATTTGTATAAAACCAGAAAGATCCTGAATAGCGAAAGCAATCTTGAAAAAGAAAACCAAAGCTGGAAGCATCACAGTCCCAGACGTAAAGATGTATTACAAAGCTGTAATCATTACGACAGTATGGTCCTGACACAAAAACAGACAATCAGCTCATTGGGACAGAATACAGAACCCAGAAATGGACCCACCAATGTCTGGCCAACTAATCTTTGACAAAGCAGGAAAGACTATCCAATGGAATAAAGATTCTTCAGCAAATGGTGCTGGGAAAACTGGGCAGCGACTTGAAAAAAAAAAAAAAAAGAACCTGGACCACTTTCTTACCATGCACAAAAATAAACTCAAAATGTATGAAAGACCTACTCAACACATCTCTGGAGACAAGGGAAACAAAAGAAAAAATGAACTATTGGGACCTCATCAAAATAAAAAGTCTCTGCACAGTGAAGGAAACAATCAGCAACACTAAAAGGCAACCAACGGAATGGGAGAAGACATTTTCAAATGACCTATCAGAAAAAGGGTTAGTATCCAAAATCTATAAAGAACTTACCAAACTCAACACCCAAAAAACAAATAATCCAGTGAAGAAATGGACAAAAGACATGAATAGACACTTCTCTAAATAAGACATCCAGATGACAAACAGACAGACATGAAAAAAAATTCTCAACATCATTCATTATCAGGGAAATACAAATTGAAACCACAATGAGATACCACCTCGCACCTGTCAGAATGGCTAGCATTAACAACTCCGGCAACAACAGATGTTGGCAAGGATGTGGAGAAAGAAGATATCTCTTGCACAGCTGGTGGGAATGCAAACTGGTGCAGCCCCTCTGGAAAATAGTATGGATGTTCCTCAAAAAATTAAAAATAGAACTATCCTATGACCCAGCAATTGCACTACTAGGTATTTATCTAAGGGATAAAGTTGTGCTGTGTCGAAGGGGCACATGAACCCCAATGTTTATAGCAGTGTTACCGACAATAGCTCAAGTATGGAAAGAGCCCAAATGTCCATCAATGGATGAATGGATAAAAAAGATGTGATATATAGGTTGGAGGAGGGAAGATGGCGGCGTAGGAGGACGCTGAGCTCACCGCGCATCCTGCTGATCACTTAGATTCCACCTACACCTGACTAAATAACCCAGAAAACCACCAGAGGATTAGCAGAACGGAGTCGCCGGAGCCAAGCGCAGACGAGAGGCCCACGGAAGAGGGTAGGCAGGGTGGAGAGGCGGTGCGCGCTCCAGAGACTGGCGGGAGGGAGCCGGGGCGGAGGGGCGGCTCGCCGGCCAAGCAGAGCCCCCGAGTCTGGCTTGCAAAAAGCGGAGGGGCCTGACGGACTGTGTTCCGATAGCAAGCGCGACTTAGCGGCTGGGAGGTCATAAGTTAACAGCTCTGCTCAGAAAGCGGGAAGGCTGGAGGACAAAGGGAAGGAGAGCTGCTGAGCCCCCTGACGACAGAGCTCAGTTTGGTGGGGAACAAAGGCGCTCGCCAGCGCCATCTCCCCCGCCCATCCCCCAGCCAAAATCCCAAAGAGAACCAGTTCCTGCCAGGGAACTTGCTCGCTCTGCGCAAACACCCAACTCTGCGCTTCTGTGGAGCCAAACCTCCGGCAGCGGATCGGACTCCCTCCTGCGGCCACAGGGCCCCTCCTGAAATGGATCACCTAAGGAGAAGCAAGCTAAGCCTGCCCCTCCTGCCCCTGTGCACCTTGCCTACCCACCCCAGCTAAGACGCCAGATCCCCAGCATCACAAGCCTGGCAGTGTGCAAGTAGCCCAGACAGGCCACCCCACCCCACAGTGAATCCCGCCCCTAGGAGAGGGGAAGAGAAGGCACGCACCAGTCTGACTGTGGCCCCAGCGGTGGGCTGGGGGCAGACATCAGGTCTGACTGCGGCTCCGCCCACCAACTCAGTTATACACCACAGCACAGGGGAAGTGCCCTGCAGGTCCTCACCACGCCAGGGACTATCCAAAATGACCAAACGGAAGAATTCCCCTCAGAAGAATCTCCAGAATATAACAACAGTGAATGAGCTGATCAAAAAGGATTTAAATAATATAACAGAAAGTGAATTCAGAATAATAGTCATAAAATTAATCGCTGGGCTTGAAAACAGTATAGCTGACAGCAGAGAATCTCTTGCTACAGAGATCAAGGGACTAAGGAACAGTCACGAGGAGCTGAAAAACGCTTTAAACGAAATGCATAACAAAATGGAAACCACCACGGCTCGGATTGAAGAGGCAGAGGAGAGAATAGGTGAACTAGAAGATAAAGTTATGGAAAAAGAGGAAGCTGAGAAAAAGAGAGATAAAAAAATCCAGGAGTATGAGGGGAAAATTAGAGAACTAAGTGATACACTAAAAAGAAATAATATACGCATAATTGGTATCCCAGAGGAGGAAGAGAGAGGGAAAGGTGCTGAAGGGGTACTTGAAGAAATTATAGCTGAGAACTTCCCTGAAGTGGGGAAGGAAAAAGGCATTGAAATCCAAGAGGCACAGAGAACTCCCTTCAGACGTCACTTGAATCGATCTTCTGCACGACATATCATAGTGAAACTGGCAAAATACAAGGATAAAGAGAAAATTCTGAAAGCAGCAAGGGGTAAACGTGCCCTCACATATAAAGGGAGACCTATAAGACTCGTGACTGATCTCTCTTTTGAAACTTGGCAGGCCAGAAAGAATTGGCACGAGATTTTCAGTGTGCTAGACAGAAAAAATATGCAGCCGAGAATCCTTTATCCAGCAAGTCTGTCATTTAGAATAGAAGGAGAGATAAAGGTCTTCCCAAACAAACAAAAACTGAAGGAATTTGTCGCCACTAAACCAGCCCTACAAGAGATCCTAAGGGGGACCCTGTGAGACAAAGTACCAGAGACATCACTACAAGCATAAAACATACAGACATCACAATGACTCTAAACCCATATCTTTCTATAATAACACTGAATGTAAATGGATTAAATGCGCCAACCAAAAGACATAGGGTATCAGAATGGATAAAAAAACAAGACCCATCTATTTGCTGTCTACAAGAGACTCATTTTAGACCTGAGGACACCTTTAGATTGAGAGTGAGGGGATGGAGAACTATTTATCATGCTACTGGAAGCCAAAAGAAAGCTGGAGTAGCCATACTTATATCAGACAAACTAGACTTTAAATTAAAGGCTGTAACAAGAGATGAAGAAGGACATTATATAATAGTGACAGGGTCTATCCATCAGGAAGAGCTAACAATTATAAATGTCTATGCGCCGAATACCGGAGTGCCCAAATATATAAAACAATTACTCATGAACATAAGCAACCTTATTGATAAGAATGTGGTCATTGCAGGGGACTTTAACACCCCACTTACAGAAATGGATAGATCATCTAGACGCACGGTCAATAAAGAAACAAGGGCCCTGAATGAGACATTGGATCAGATGGACTTGACAGATATATTTAGAACTCTGCATCCCAAAGCAACAGAATATACCTTCTTCTCGAGTGCACGTGGAACATTCTCCAAGATAGATCACATACTGGGTCACAAAACAGCCCTTCATAAGTTTACAAGAATTGAAATCATCCCATGCATACTTTCAGACCACAATGCTATGAAGCTTGAAATCAACCACAGAAAAAAGTCTGGAAAACCTCCAAAAGCATGGAGGTTAAAGAACACCCTACTAACGAATGAGTGGGTCAACCAGGCAATTCGAGAAGAAATTAAAAAATATATGGAAACAAACGAAAATGAAAATACAACAATCCAAACGCTTTGGGACGCAGCGAAGGCAGTCCTGAGAGGAAAACACATTGCAATCCAAGCCTATCTCAAGAAACAAGAAAAATCCCAAATACAAAATCTAACAGCACACCTAAAGGAAATAGAAGCAGAACAGCAAAGGCAGCCTAAACCCAGCAGAAGAAGAGAAATAATAAAGATCAGAGCAGAAATAAACAATATAGAATCTAAAAAAACTGTAGAGCAGATCAACGAAACCAAGAGTTGGTTTTTTGAAAAAATAAACAAAATTGACAAACCTCTAGCCAGGCTTCTCAAAAAGAAAAGGGAGATGACCCAAATAGATAGAATCATGAATGAAAATGGAATTATTACAACCAATCCCTCAGAGATACAAACAATTATCAGGGAATACTATGAAAAATTATATGCCAACAAATTGGACAACCTGGAAGAAATGGACAAATTCCTGAACACCCACACTCTTCCAAAACTCAATCAGGAGGAAATAGAAAGCTTGAACAGACCCATAACCAGCGAAGAAATTGAATCGGTTATCAAAAATCTCCCAACAAATAAGAGTCCAGGACCAGATGGCTTCCCAGGGGAGTTCTACCAGACGTTTAAAGCAGAGATAATACCTATCCTTCTCAAGCTATTCCAAGAAATAGAAAGGGAAGGAAAACTTCCAGACTCATTCTATGAAGCCAGTATTACTTTGATTCCTAAACCAGACAGAGACCCAGTAAAAAAAGACAACTACAGGCCAATATCCCTGATGAATATGGATGCAAAAATTCTCAATAAGATACTAGCAAATCGAATTCAACGGCATATAAAAAGAATTATTCACCATGATCAAGTGGGATTCATTCCTGGGATGCAGGGCTGGTTCAACATTCGCAAATCAATCCACGTGATACATCACATTAACAAAAAAAAAGAGAAAAACCATATGATCCTGTCAATCGATGCAGAAAAGGCCTTTGACAAAATCCAGCACCCTTTCTTAATAAAAACCCTTGAGAAAGTCGGGATAGAAGGAACATACTTAAAGATCATAAAAGCCATTTATGAAAAGCCCACAGCTAACATCATCCTCAACGGGGAAAAACTGAGAGCTTTTTCCCTGAGATCAGGAACACGACAGGGATGCCCATTCTCACTGCTGTTGTTTAACATAGTGCTGGAAGTTCTAGCATCAGCAATCAGACAACAAAAGGAAATCAAAGGCATCCAAATTGGCAAAGATGAAGTCAAGCTTTCGCTTTTTGCAGATGACATGATATTATACATGGAAAATCCGATAGACTCCACCAAAAGTCTGCTAGAACTGATACATGAATTCAGCAAAGTGGCAGGATACAAAATCAATGTACAGAAATCAGTTGCATTCTTATACACTAACAATGAAGCAACAGAAAGACAAATAAAGAAACTGATCCCATTCACAATTGCACCAAGAAGCATAAAATACCTAGGAATAAATCTAACCAAAGATGTAAAGGATCTGTATGCTGAAAACTACAGAAAGCTTATGAAGGTAATTGAAGAAGATTTAAAGAAATGGAAAGACATTCCCTGCTCATGGATTGGAAGAATAAGTATTGTCAAAATGTCAATACTACCCAAAGCTATCTACACATTCAATGCAATCCCAATCAAAATTGCACCAGCATTCTTCTCGAAACTAGAACAAGCAATCCTAAAATTCATATGGAACCACAAAAGGCCCCGAATAGCCAAAGTAATTTTGAAGAAGAAGACCAAAGCAGGAGGCATCACAATCCCAGACTTTAGCCTCTGCTACAAAGCTGTCATCATCAAGACAGCATGGTATTGGCACCAAAACAGACACTAAGACCAATGGAATAGAATAGAAACCCCAGAACTAGACCCACAAACGTATGGCCAACTCATCTTTGACAAAGCAGGAAAGAACATCCAATGGAAAAAAGACAGTCTCTTTAACAAATGGTGCTGGGAGAACTGGACAGCAACATGCAGAAGGTTGAAAGTAGACCACTTTCTCACACCATTCACAAAAATAAACTCAAAATGGATAAAGGACCTGAATGTGAGACAGGAAACCATCAAAACCCTAGAGGAGAAAGCAGGAAAAGACCTCTCTGACCTCAGCCGTAGCAATCTCTTACTCGACACATCCCCAAAGGCAAGGGAATTAAAAGCAAAAGTGAATTACTGGGACCTTATGAAGATAAAAAGCTTCTGCACAGCAAAGGAAACAACCAACAAAACTAAAAGGCAACCAACGGAATGGGAAAAGATATTTGAAAATGACATATCGGACAAAGGGCTAGTATCCAAAATCTATAAAGCGCTCACCAAACTCCACACCCAAAAAGCAAATAACCCAGTGAAGAAATGGGCAGAAAACATGAATAGACACTTCTCTAAAGAAGACATCCGGATGGCCAACAGGCACATGAAAAGATGTTCAGCGTCGCTCCTTATCAGGGAAATACAAATCAAAACCACACTCAGGTATCACCTCACGCCAGTCAGAGTGGCCAAAATGAACAAATCAGGAGACTATAGATGCTGGAGAGGATGTGGAGAAACGGGAACCCTCTTGCACTGTTGGTGGGAATGCAAATTGGTGCAGCCGCTCTGGAAAGCAGTGTGGAGGTTCCTCAGAAAATTAAAAATAGACCTACCCTATGACCCAGCAATAGCACTGCTAGGAATTTATCCAAGGGACACAGGAGTACTGATGCATAGGGGCACTTGTACCCCAATGTTCATAGCAGCACTCTCAACAATAGCCAAATTATGGAAAGAGCCTAAATGTCCATCAACTGATGAATGGATAAAGAAATTGTGGTTTATATACACTATGGAATACTACGTGGCAATGAGAAAAAATGAAATATGGCCTTTTGTAGCAACGTGGATGGAACTGGAGAGTGTGATGCTAAGTGAAATAAGCCATACAGAGAAAGACAGATACCATATGGTTTCACTCTTATGTGGATCCTGAGAAACTTAACAGGAACCCATGGGGGAGGGGAAGGAAAAAAAAAAAAAAAGAGGTTAGAGTGGGAGAGAGCCAAAGCATAAGAGACTGTTGAGAACTGAGAACAAACTAAGGGTTGAGGGGGGGGGGGAGGGAGGAGAGGGTGGGTGATGGGTATTGAGGAGGGCACCTTTTGGGATGAGCACTGGGTGTTGTATGGAAACCAATTTGACAATAAATTTCATATATAAATTAAAAAAAAAAGATGTGATATATATATATATATATATATGTATATATATATATATATATATATACACACACACAGTGGAGTATTACTTGGGAATCAAAAAGGATGAAATCTTTCCATGTGCAACTATGTGGATGGAACTAGAGGGTATTATGCTAAGCAAAATTAGTCAGAGAAAGACAAATATCATATGAATTCATTCATATGAGGACTTTAAGATACAAAACAGATAAACATAAGGGAAGAGAAGCAAAAATAATATAAGAACAAGGAGGGGGACAAAACATAAGAGATTCTTAAATATGGAGAACAAACAGAGGGTTCCTAGAGGGGTTGTGGGAGGGGGCTAAATTGGTAAGGGGCCTTAAGAAATCTAGTCCTGGGGCGCCTGGGTGGCGCAGTCGGTTAAGCGTCCGACTTCAACCAGGTCACGATCTCACGGTCTGTGAGTTCGTGCCCCGCGTCGGGCTCTGAGCTGATGGCTCAGAGCCTGGAGCCTGTTTCCGATTCTGTGTCTCCCTCTCTCTCTGCCCCTTGCCCGTTCTTGCTCTGTCTCTCTCTGTCCCAAAAATAAATAAACGTTGAAAAAAAAATTAAAAAAAAAGTAATCTAGTCCTTAAATCATTGTTGCACTATATGCTAACTTAGATGTAAATATAAAAAATTAATTAAAAAAATAAAAAATTAAATTGGACTCTTGGATTAACATGAAAAAAAATGAAATGAAATCATCCTGCCTCACCCCAACAAACTTCCTAGGCCTTTTTGTCATCTCTTGTCTTGCCTGTATATAAGAGCGTTTTGAGAGGTTACTCACTGTGTGATAGCCACCATGAGCAATACAGAGAATATAAAATTAAGACACAGGCTATTTCATCAAAGGCTAATAAAACATTTTTCCCACAATGCTAGCCCTCTGGTTTTCTGCCTAACCAGCTTCTTGTCTTCCACCAATACCTCCTCGATGTCACCTCCTCTATGAAGTCTTCTGTGCTTCTCTTCTCTGCCCAAGAGAAGTAGCATCTTCTACCTAACTACTCCATGATTCTATCCATACTTTCATTAACTTACTCTGAATTTTAATATATCTACCTATCTTAATAAAAATCCCACAGGGCAGGGACTGTGCCTTATTTATTAGAGATAAGAAGCACTCAGTAAATGGAAATTGGTGACAGGGTGAGAGGCAATACCCCCTACAGCATAGCAACAGAAAACTCGAACTATATGGTTATACTGCTTGGGTTCAAATCCAATCTATGCAACTTACTAGCTATGTAACATTGATTTAGACATGAAGGAGTTACTTAATTTCTGTGCCTCATTCTGTCATTCATCATGTAAAATGGGGAATATTATAATAATAACCTCATAGACATATTTGGCAAATGAAAAGAGACAATTCCATAGAATGAAAGTAAGGGAGAAGCTTGTTTAAGTATTCTCTTCTATCTTCTGAAATTAACCATTAATAAAGGTTTCTGCACCTGGGAAAATAAGCTCAATGTACAGTTTTTCTCAAGATTTTGTGAACTATAGATATACCTTTCACAGCATATTAGTAACTCTGTTACTTCTAACAGAGAACTGAACTGCAAAGAAATATTACTTTAAATGACTTTTCTGACTATAAAACCCAACTTGCCAACTGTTTTATATATATATATATCTCATATGTATCATATATATCAAAAAATCATATATATATTATAAAATACAGGAAAATAAGAAAACAAACATTATCCATAATTCTTTAACCAAAACGTTCTTCAAACACCATTATTAAAATTTTATGACTTTTGGGGCACCTGGGTGGCTCAGTCGATATAAGCATCTGACCCGACCTCAGCTCAGGTCATAATCTCACAGTTTGTGAGTTCCAGCCCTTTGTTGAGCTCTGCACTGGCAGAGCGTAGCCTGCTTGGGATTCTCTCTCTCCCTTTCTCTAGGCCCCTCCGTCACTCACCCTCGCTCTATTTCTAAAATAAACAAATAAACCTAAAATAATTTTTTTTAATTTTATGACTATTCTGTTCTTCCTTTGGTTCATAACTCAACTTTATTAGATAGATTTTCATATAACATTAATGAAAAATGTCCCAAGATATTAAATGTTCTTTGAAAACATAATTATCTTTCTATATTTATTTAATTATTCCCCATTATTGGATAATTTAGCAATAATGTTTTGACAAATATCTATGTACTTAACATATTTTCTATACATTAGGTAATGAATTTTATAACATTTTCATATCTTAAACTCACAATAATCCTGGAAAATTGGTCAAATGTTACAATCTTCACACAGGAGAAGAAACAAAAAGATTATGTGTTAAGTGATTTTCTTAGCAAGTGTCTGGTGAAATCAAGACCATAAGCTAAGGCTTCTGATTCAGTTTAGTTTCATTTCCACTATATTACTTCATATGTAAAAATGAAGTCACAAACCTTTAATCATTATAAAATGACCATTGGGGTGTGTGTGTGTGTGTGTGTGTGTGTGTGTGTGTGTGTGTGTTAATGGGTATGTGCTAATCTACTCACATTCTCTTATGATTTGTGATCAATAGCAAAAATATGTGATATGCTCCTAAGGAACCAGAACCCCCATCTTTTGCGCTAATGACCGTTGGGCTCTTATCTGCTGAGCTACTCAGCCAGCTTCTACATGTAGAAATTAAATATATATTGGCAGCATTAAAGCCCCACTGATGGGGCGCCTGGGTGGCGCAGTAGGTTAAGCGTCCGACTTCAGCCAGGTCACGATCTCGCGGTCCGTGAGTTCGAGCCCCGCGTCGGGCTCTGGGCTGATGGCTCAGAGCCTGGAGCCTGTTTCCGATTCTGTGTCTCCCTCTCTCTCTGCCCTTCGCCCGTTCATGCTCTGTCTCTCTCTGTCCCAAAAATAAATAAACATTGAAAAAAAAAAAAAAGCCCCACTGAAGAATGGAAGAGGGAAATCTTCAGTGAAAGAGAAATCAGACAGGGATACCAGGGACTCTGCCTAGAAAAAGATATGACCAGAGGTAGGGATCTATACTGGTTTCTGGTCTGCAGCTGACAGTTTGCATGGATGATCAAGAATTGGAAAGAACAAGATTAGAGCACTGATGATGTAAACACCATAAGGCCAAGATTTTGCTCACTACTATATCCCATATGTTAAGAATAGCTTAACACACCACATACTCTTGAGAAAATATTTGTTGAATGAAGGCATTTAGTAGAAATATGAGGATGTACCTCTCAGAATTGGCCCAGAATTTGAGAATTTGTGTCTTTTATGAATCATCATCTAAAGATATCCACTGCAAAGGAGTAGACACCCTTTAGTGAGAATTTATCAAAACTGTCCCTCTGTCAGCTTTACCCCATTACTACCCAAGGGTTTGTTCAAAACACCCATGAAGAACAAACTGGCCATGGTGGGCAGGGCGTAATATTACGTACACAAGTAACCATAAGAATTTACCGTCCTCAAAGCAGTTTTGTAAACAAATGGTTACTCTGTCTTCCAACAGCAGAAATCAATGGTCAGCCTCCAATACGGTACCAGTTCCTACTAATTGAGTACATTGGACCCTTCTTCTAAACAGGGAATGGAAATTACTTTTCACTGAAAGAGAACAGAAAGGATTGGTCTTTTCTCCCTGACCTACATTTCCAAGCCAAGAATCCATATATCACTTTATACCATTTTCATCATCACAATATTCTTTCACTGTAATAAAAAAAAGTCACTATACAGGAAAAAAAGAAGTAAAACAAGGGGTTGGCACATTGGGATTCACTGATATTTCCATATACCTCAGCATTTGGAAGGAGCTGGACTTACAAAGTTGTGGAACTGGCCAAGTGAATACCTATTTGTGGTACCAGGTAGAATATGACAACTTACAAGCTTGGTGCTGGTCTATGTGATGCCTAAATGATTTGGAATATGCCATAAATTTGTGACTATTTACTATTTTTTCGTATAACCAGAATGAATGAACTGAGAACCAAGGGGCAAAAGTAGGTTTGTAATTCCTCTCACTATTATATCTAATGACCCCCTTGCAAATTTTTGGTCCCCATCACTGCAACTTTGGGCTCTGCTGGTTCAGAGGTATTAGTTTCTAAGGGAAGAATGCTTCCACCAAGGAAGGCAAATGAAAATGAAATGGATGTTGAGACTGCCATTTTCACTGACCCCCAAGAACAAAGACACCGGGTTAAAAGATAATAGCAACAAAATGTTCAAAGCTACAAAGGGAATAGAGGAGTGGTAAATGACACAGAAGACATTTTAAAAAGCTAAATTCTTAGCCAGAAACAAGGAAACCAAAAAGCAACTTCCTTAGCACTGCAGAACTCTCAAAATATTCAGAATTCCATCACACAAGGTAGAAAGTGGAGCAAAAAATGGTAGAATTGATTAAAAATGTGGCTAAGAAAAAAATAAGGTGTCTCAATCTCCATCACCGTGGAGTTGGGCCACTGCCTTGTGTAATCCTGGAAGAGGACAAAACATTTATTTTTTGGATTGAATAGCTGATTATCCCCAACTGGGAATTTCAGGTGTTGAAATTGGGAAGATTAAGACAGTATGTATCCTGAAGGTTGACATTCTCACCTTTTTCAGGTATGAGAATGTGATCAGGCAGACTACCTGACACATGAGGTTGAAAAAGTCTAAAGCCCAAGAGGAAAGACCTAACAAAACTGAGGTCAGGTGTTATCTAAACAAAGCAGCCCAGCCAAATGATCCTAAACTGAAGATGCAAGGATAAGCCTCACCTATGAGCTCAGACGTCCCAGTGAAATTTTGTATTTCTCCTTCTTACATCTGAGTCAACTGCTAACCATTAAAAAAAAAAAAAAAAAAAAAAAAGGCCTCTACTGGAAAAGCTGGAGACCAAGACAAAAAGAAAAGGGTCATATGTACCAGAAACATGGAGGAAAGGAGAACCTCAAAAGTTACCATTAGTATCTTCAGGTAGGTAGGGAAAGATGTTAGCGCTACAAAAGAAGGAAAGGATTCTGTTTAAGTGGGAAGTTTAAGAATAAAAGCTTCTGGAAATTAAAAGCAAGAAAGCAGAAACAGAAAAAAAATTCTAAGGATAAAACATTAAGCCACAGGAATGTCCCAGAAAGAATAAGAAAAGGACAAAACACATAAAATAGGTGTGAAAATTAAGAAAATGAGAGGAGCATTCAAAATAAAAAAAAGACGCAAGAAAGAAAGAAAATAAGAGGAAGTAGTCAAATACATAATTGCAGCATCTTTCCCAGAACTGATGTACATGGAATTCTAAGCATAAATGGTCTTCTGAGAGCAGCAGTGCAGGAAAACAGACCCATGCCAAGGCATATCTTTGTGAAAATTCAAAACAGAAAAGCAAAGAGAAAAGCTTAAAGAGAAAAAAGATGGTTTCAAATAACTATATTGGAAGAATAAGAAGGCAGGAAGTGAGTGTCTGAAAAATCAGTATAAGCATGTTATTTAGAGGGAGGTAAATAAAAAGAATCTAAAAGTGTGAACACGTTTTTTTTTTTTCAAGAATCAGACTAGAAGAAAGAGGGCTAGAGGATTATTGTTTTTCATAAGAAGCTTTGTATAATATTTGCCAGTATGGCTGTGTAGAACTTTGATGAAATTAAAAGCTAAATTAGGGGAGAGACAGGGAGAGAGAGTGTGCATCAAGAGCAAAATCCTCTTGCACGATATCCCACATGATGCTTTCAGCATTTTGTCCTCTTTTTTCCAGCTTTCAAGAACTCCCATTTCAAAATCCTTTTGCTAACATTTACAGTCACTGAAAATATGATTCCATAGCTTCTTTTCTTCAACCTAAATTTTCTGTTTTAAACTGGTATTATCAACCCTTAAATGTACCAGGATATGTATCTTTCACTCTTTTCTCACTGCAATATGGAGAGCTTTCCCATTTTTCTCCCTCCTACTCACATCCAACACACACTGTTAGTACTCTTCTTTGAATCCCTCTGAATTTATAATGTAATGTGATTTGTTATATTACTTTCTAATTCTCACAAGAATTAGTTCTGCTTATGAATGCCTATAATATTCTGTATGCAAACAGGATTTGAAGCCATACACACTATAAATTCCAAAGCATTGTTCATGAATCAAGAATTAATGAATGAATGTACACCTACATTCAAGAGGCTAATAAACAGTAAGTAAATGTTCAACTTAAATTTCACTTTTAAAAAACCTAATATACTTCTTCAGCTTTAAAGAATATGCTGTCCCCAAATTAATTCTTTCCAGATACATTTCTTTGAACTAAGAAGACATTCTTAAGGATTTCTAAACACATTTTAAGGACTGTATAGGCTTAGGAAATGGGAAATCAACATTTCAGAATCCATGTTATGTCCACAACAATAAACTAGAATCATCTGAGTCCATAACAATGAACCACAAGAATTTTATGAATTTTATGATCATGGATAATTTTTACAACATTCTCTAAATATTTTTTCCTGGAATAAAGATTGCAATTAAGAAATAATTTCAAATGCTGTACTAAGACTCTTTCTAGCTGAGAGAGAAAAAGAGATGCATCCACTAATAAGTGAAACAAGAGGCTGGTAATACCCAGTCATTAGAATGGAAATACAAGTGTCTTCTGGCGGGGCACCTTGCCAGAGTGAATAGTTCACTTAGGCTTGGTGACATGCTGGTATCCTTTCTTTCATTATTCTCTTCCTTAGCCAAACCACAAATATCCAGATTCAATCACATCTGCAATCTTCGCCAATGATCATTCTCTTCCACTCACAACACACATACAAAGAACCTAAATTATCAACCCTTCCTATGCTCTGAAATTAAATAAAACTCTCATCTGTATTTTTCTGTCATCTCTAATTTGCTTTATTTAAATATTAGGGTAAGTATAACTGGGTGGCTCAGTTCAGCTCAGGTCATGATCTCATGGTTCATGAGTTCAAGCCCTGCATCAGGTTCTGCGCTGACAGCTCAGAGCCCGGAGCCTGCTTCAGATTCTGTGTCTCCCTCTCTCTCTGTCCCTCCCCTACTCATGCTCTGTCTGTCTTTCCTTCAAAATTAAATAAACATTAAAAAAATTATTTCAATGAGGGTAAAAATTAGGCCCTGGTATTTTAACCAACAAAACTTCCTCCAAATAAAACTCAGAGGATTGTTTTTTGCGTGTGCACTCGCGCGCGCACGCGTGTGTGTGTTTTAACAAGGATGGTAGATTATGAGCCATCAAATTTGACAAAAGCTAGAGTCAGCAGATGTGCAGGACATACGAAGATAACTAGAGCAGAGGTGCCTGAGTGGCTCAGTTGGTTAAGCATCCAACTTCACCTCAGGTCATGATCTCCCAGTTCAGGGTTTGAACCCTGCATAGGGCTCTGCACTGACAGCTCAGAGCCTGGAACCTGCTTCAGATTTTGCATCTCAATCTTTCTCTCTCTGTGTCCCTCCTGTTCTTATGCTCTCTGTCTCTCAAAAATAAATAAATAAACATTTAAAAAATAACTAGAGCAGATTGGTAAGAATGTACAGCAAAATGAGGAAGAGAACATGTCTGAGCCACCCACCTTTGGACTTGGAAACCTTTGTCTAGCACACAATTCAGAAATGTGGTCCCTTGTCAACCACTGTGTCAATATGGAGTCCCTTGTGATAGTTGTACACACCCGAGATTCAACTTTACTGAAAATATAAATGTGATTCTTAGAAAAGTTAAGAAGTTGTCCCATTTATGCTGTCCACTGTTTATACTAAGAACTTTGCTAAGTGATGAATATTTTATCTTGTCTAATGCTTACAGCAAACCTGTAAGGTTATTCCACTTTGCAAATGAGGAAAATGAGGCTCAGAAAAGTCTAGCCATTTCACCAAATTTACATAAATATTAAGTGGAAGAGTCAGGAATGTTAGTGGGATTACACTCTATGTTATAAATGTAGACAGAAAAATGTGCTTTAAGAAGACTTTTAATACTACATTGTACATTGTTCTTGAAAACACAAAACAACTTTCAGGATGGGATGAGCAGAATTTTCCTATCTATTTTACTAATACCTCAAAGAGACTTTGATTCACACAAAGGCAATTGATAACTGAGGTAAAATGATAGCTCACATTATTTAACTTACAGTTAAAAATCAATGCATCAAATGATGCATACAAATGGAAGAATATTCCATGCTTATGGACTGGGAGGAAAATACAAAATGTCCATACTACCAAAGCAATCTACAGGTTTAATGCAATCTCTATAAAAATACCAATAGCATTTTCCACAGAACCAGAAGAAACAATCCAAAAATTTGTACAGAACCACAAAAGGCCCCAAATAGCCAAAGAAATCTTGAAAAAGAAAAAAAAAAACTGCAAGTATCACAATCCCAGATTTCAAGATATATTACAAAGCTATAGTAATCAAAACAGTATGGTTCTGGCATAAAGATACAGAGATCAAGGGAACAGAATAGAGAGCCCATAAATAAACCCACAACTATCTGGTCAATTAATCATCAACAAGGGAAGCAAGAATCTGCAATGGGAAAAAGGTAAGACTCTTCAACAGATGATGTTGGGAAACCTGGACAGCAACATGCAAAGGAATGAAACTGGAACACTTTCTTACACTGTACAAAAAATAAACTCAAAAAAAGATTAAAGACCTAAATGTGAGACCCAAAACTGTAAAAATCTTTGAAGAGAGCAAAGGCAGTGATTTATCTGACACCAGCTATAGCAACATTTTTCTAGATATGCCTCTTAGGCACGGGAAACAAAAGTAAACATAAATTATTAGGACTATATCAATATAAAAAACTTTTACACAACAACAACAAAAATAACAATCAACAAAACTAAAAGACAATCTGCTAAATGGGAGCAGATATTTGTAAATGGCATAGCTGATAAAGGATTAGTATCCAAAACATTTAAAGAACTTATAAAACTCAACACCAAAGAAAACAACAACAAAAACAAAACAAAACAAAACAAAACAAAAAAAACAAATAATTCAATTAACAACTGGGCAGAAGACATGAACAGGCATTTCTCCAAAGAAGACATCCAGATAGCCAATAGATACATAAAAAGATGCTCAACATCACGCATCATAAGGGAAATCCAAATCAAAACCATAATAAGATATCACCTCACATCTGTGAGAATGCCTAAAATCAAAACCACAAGAGACAGTGTTGGAGAGGATGTGGAGAAAAAGGAACCCTGATGCACTGTTGGTGGGAAAACTACTGTAGCCACTGTGAGCACGGAGGTTCCTCAAAAATTAAAAACAGAATTATCATCTGATGCAGTTATTGCACTACTAGGTATTTACCCAAAGACCACACAAACACTAATTTGAAAAGATATATGCACCCCTATGTTTATGACAGCATAATTTTATAATACCAAAATTATAAAAGCAATTCAAGTGTCAGCTGATAGATGAATGGATGAAAAAGATGTGGCACACACACACACACACACACACACACAATGAAATATTACTCAGCCATAAAAAAAGAGTGACATCGGGGCGCCTGGGTGGCGCAGTTGGTTAAGCGGCCGACTTCAGCCAGGTCACGATCTCGCGGTCCGTGAGTTCCAGCCCCGCATCAGGCTCTGGGCCGATGGCTCAGAGCCTGGAGCCTGTTTCCCATTCTGTGTCTCCCTCTCTCTCTGCCCCTCCCCCGTTCATGCTCTGTCTCTCTCTGTCCCAAAAATAAATAAATAAACGTTGAAAAAAAAAAAAAAAAAAAAAAGAGTGACATCTTGCCCTCTGCAACAACATGGATGGATCGAGAGGGCATAAAGCTAAGTGAAATAAGTCAGCCAGAGAAAGACAAATAACATAAAATTTCAATCATATGTGGAATGTAAGAAACAAAACAAAGAAAAGAGACCAACCAAAAAAAGCAGACACTTAAATATAGAGAACAAAATGATGGTTATGAGAGGGGAGGTGGACGGGGGGATGGGTGAAATAGGTGAAGGGGATTAAGAGTACACTTAACCACGATGAATGCTAGTAATGTATAGAATTGCTGAATCACCATAGAGTACACCTGAAGCTACGGTAACAAGTATGTTAATTACACTGAAACAAATATCAAATAATGTATTCGGTTGAAGAAAATTCTTAAATAAATGAATAAATAAAATCTTTTTTGAAAAATCATTGCATCAAAAATGTTTACCACCAAAGCGTGGAGATGATCTCATTCAACTCTCCATTGCAGATGGGTAAGAAACTAAGGGCCTCAGAGTAGAAAGCACTTCCTCAGAGTCACGAACCAGGACTGGCCTGAACCAATGCCGACTTACTTCCTAGAGGTTCAGTGCTCTCCGCCCTGCAGAGGTCACCGCCGGTCACCCTGCACATACACATGCACACGGCTGCACGTGTTTCTGCTCACCTGGATAGTGCTGACATTCAGGGTTTGTTGATTAATGGGAAAATACTTCTCTTTTTAAACTCAAAGTAGGAAATGGCTCTTTTTAATTTTCCACTGTGAACAGCACCAGGGAGAGAATCTGGCAGAGACTGACAGTGGCAGCACCAACACCCTGACACGGATCTGTCAAAGGTGAGATCAGAAAAAAAGCCCAAGATATAAATATTCGGAATCTGCTGCTTGTAACGGGCCACGGATGAGAGATCCACCCCTCTGCCAGCCATCGGCCCCTCCCATCTGTCCCTAATACTGCTACCGTAGTATATATTTCATTCTGAATTCCCAAAGCAAAAGACACATGCGATGTTTCATATTTTTGCTGAGCCAACTAGAAAAATAAAGAGTGGAACTTAGAGAAGGAAGAAATGAGGAATTCTTTGTTCGTGAAAACAACAATATCACATGCTGCTTGCAGCCAATATCACTCTATATTCACAGTCTACATAAGGGATCATGGAATTAGCTTCAGCGCTACAACCCCTGAGGTGAAACTCAGCAGTCCCAACAGCCAAACAGCTCAAAAGTTAACTTAAGGTGGGGAAAAAAGAAAAAAAAAAAATGCTTAAGTCAGCCCAAACTGCCAAAGTAGTGTCACATTAGAACTTCGATGCAGTCAGAGAAAGCATATAGTCTCAGACCCAGAAGAAATTTTAGATAACGAATCCAATCTCCCTGTAACCCACACAGGGAAACTGAGGCTGACAGAGGTTAAATGTTTGGCTCAAAAATCATGCAGAAAGTGTCAGAGCCAAAAATAGAACCCAGATTTCAACATCCCAAAGAACTAACATGTCATATTAAAGGAAACTTGGGAAAAGTTAGGATCCCTTCTTCAGTTGTTTTACGTTGCTACTAAGGTGGGGGACTGCCATACCTCTGCATGGAGTCTCTAGCTATACTATGAAAACTAGACTCTCTTGAGCTAGGCAGCAGGCCCTTGCTTTAGCAGAAGGTAAGGCTCCTCATTTCCAAAGGTCCTAGGATCACAGGGGCCAGAGGCTACCAGTGTGGCACCTGAACAGGACAGAGGAGAGGCACAACAGCTGACAATATTTCTTGTCCTCTAACGAGATTCCTATAAAATTATGACTTGGTGATGACCACTGCAGCTGCCAGACAAGCTTAGAGAGCTTCTACTAGGAAAGAAAAATGTATACATAAGCCAGGACCCACTCTAGGTACTTTCACATTGTTTCAGCATTGTTTCGAGTTGTTAGAACATAGCTAAAACGTAGGAATAAATATCTCTACTGTAATGGACACACACTGAAGGTTGCCTACAAAATGATACCTTTTTGTTTTCATTTCTCAGTACTCACAAAAATTTTCCCACACTGAAAACTCCAGATCCAAACATTCCAGCAGCAAATCATTTTAACTGTTTATAAATGCTACAACAGAAAAAACAAAATAAAAAGATACTAACACATTTAAAGAAGCTGGCATAACCCTGATATCAAAGCCTGATATTGACAGAATTAGAAAAGGACAAAGTGCCATAAAGAAAGATGCAAAAATCCTAAACTAAGTATCAGCAAAACAAATTCAACAAACTATGAAAAGACTCAGAACTAAACCAATTACCACAGGATAAAATAACTCTAAATTTAAGTAAGGTTGGTTTAAGGTTAGAAAACAAATTCATTCATCTATCGAAATTAAAATAAAATAATGAGTTGGGGCACCTGGGTGGCTTAGTTGGTTAAGCATCCAACTTCAGCGCAAGTCATGACTCACAGTTCATGAGTTCGAGCCCTGCGTTGGGCTCTGTGCTGATAGCTCAGAGTCTGGAGCCTGCTTTGTATTCAGTCTCCCTCGCTCTCTGCCCCTCCCCCACTCGTGCTCTGTCTCTCTGTCTTTCAAAAATGAATAAATGTTAAAAAAATTATGAGTTATTAAGAAGCATGTAATCTTTATGTTTTTGGTCTTTTTTTTACATTAAGTTTTTATTTAATTTCTGGTTAGTTA
This sequence comes from Herpailurus yagouaroundi, assembly GCF_014898765.1. Taxonomy (NCBI): domain Eukaryota; kingdom Metazoa; phylum Chordata; class Mammalia; order Carnivora; family Felidae; genus Herpailurus; species Herpailurus yagouaroundi. Next base: position 4,752,912 of record NW_024412415.1, read on the forward strand.
ACATATAAGGTAAAATTGGTTTTAGGTGTAGAATTTAGTGATTCATCACTTACATATAACACAAAGTGTTCATAACAAGAGACTTCTTTAATAGCCATCACCCATTTACCCATCCCCTGACCACCTCCCTTCATCAATCCTGTTCGTTCTCTATAGTAAGGGTCCCTACCCTACAACCTAGCAATTGCACAACTAGGTACTTACATAAAGAATACAAAAATACAGATTTGAAGGGGCACATGCACCCCACTCAATGTTTAAATAACAGCACCTTCAACAATAGCCAAATTATGGAAAGAGCATAAATGTCCATCAACTTATGAATAATGACGGTAGGGTGTATGTATACGTGTGTGTGTGTATGCGTGTGTGTGTATGTATGTGTGTGTGTGTTTGTGTATAGGAATATGTATATATATGTAATTATATATTTGTATATATAATTATTTATATATACATATATAAAGGAATTATGTATATATATAGAGAGAGAGAGGAATATTATTAAGCAATCAAAAAGAATTAAATCTTGCCATTTACAATGATGTGGACAGAGCTAGAACACATTATGTTAAGCAAAATAAGTCAGTCAGAGAAAGTGGAATCTAAGAAGCAAAATAGGGGAAGGGGAAAAAGAGAGAGGGAGGCAGGTGATTTTTAAATAGAGAAAATGAAAATACTAAATTCAAAACCTATTCTTGATTTAAAATAAAACCGTCTTAGCAACTTAGAAACAAAAGAGGATTTCCTTTTTATCTGCAAAAAAAGCACATTTAAAATATTAAAATACTGAAATATAATCCCTTGACATTCTAAATAAGGAAATGCTGTTCTTTAGGTCAAAAATGTGAGATCCTGGCCAATATAGATTTGCAAGAAAGGTATAAGAAAAAAAATAGATATAATTGTTATAAAAATTACATGATTACCAAAAAAATATTTTTAACTCATGGCAGAATGTTAGAATATGTGGGAAAATACTTTGTAAATCTGCTAGTTATGAAATCAATATTTGAAAAATCTATGTCACTCCTATACACTAGTCAGAAATAAAAAATCAAAATTTTAAGAAAGCAAATATTTAGAGCACCATCAAAACTATGAAGTACATAGAAATAAATCTAACAAAAGATGCTTAAGGTGATTCTGGAGAAAATTATAAAACTTAATGGAAAAACACTTATGTAGCTCTAAATATATGAACAGATATACCACATTCATTAAGTGAATGACAATACTGTAGCAATATCAATTTTCACAAAACTGACATATAAATTCAATGTCACAATTGATAATATCACAATACTTTTTGAGGAGTTTAATAAGTTACACCTAAATTTTAAATCAAGTATCACAAAAAGCCAAGACATTCTTGAAGTAAAAGAATAAGGCAGGAGGACTTTCCCTACCTAATATCAGGTCTTACTTACACAAAGCTAAAATATACAGGATGATGTGGTATTTGCATTGGATAGATCAATGGAACAGAACAGTGTGTGTAAAAAGAGCTTCCTAGGTTATGGATATGATATATGACAGAGGTGCTATTTCAGATCTGTGTACAAGAAATAACTCCCCTCCCACACTAAATTGTGCTGCTAATATTCATCTAAAAAGGGAGAATACAGAAAGATTCACATATGTATTTTTTTATTATTTTATTATGTTTTTTTAGAGAGAGAAAGAGCAAGCAGGGGAGAGGGACAAAGGGAGGGAATCTCAAAGAGGGCCCACACCCAGTGTGGAGCCTGATGCGAGGCTCTATCCCACGATCCTGGGATCATGACCCGAGCCAAAATCAAGTTGGATGCTCAAATGACTGAACCACCTAGGTGCTCCTGTATTTTCTTCTATTCAAAAAAAAATGGGGGCACTTGTGTGGCTCAGTCAGTTAAGCATCCGAATTCAGCTCAGTTCATGATTTCATGGCTCATGGGTTTGAGCCTTGCATCGGGGAATGATTATAACATAAGGAATGATTATCACATAAAATATTCTAGGGGTTTTATTCCTTTGGATCCTCCACCTCCCTCTCTCTCTGCCCCTCCCCTGTTCATGCTCACTCTCTCTCTTAAAAATAAATAAACATTAAAAAAAATTAAAGGATAAACTATGAAATAAAACAAAATGTTACCTATAGAAAAGTGAAGGAAAAGAGTAAGGAGATCAAGATTGATACTAGACTTATTTGACTTCAGAACCCTCAATATTTTATAAAATTATGAAACCAAACCAAATTATTTTTAAAGTAATTTCTAACAACTAAAAACAGAAGGAAACAAACCTAATGGCATATCTAGTTGGTACCAAAATCAGTGCAAATAAAGAACTAGCTTCACCCAAAGAGAGGTCTGACCTTTACCCTGGGCTATTGGGGGGTGATTTCTAGGCCCAGAAATGTTCTGCATGACAGGAGTATCTTTGTTTATCTTTGTCTGGGCTATTGACTTATCAGTTCTGGCCTCCAGGAAGGAAAGCCATAGGGGCAATGTGTGACTGAACCTCAATAAAAACACTGGGCACCAAAGGCTCAAGTGACCTTCCATGGCTGGGGACATACTTTGAGTTATTGTCATACACTGTAACCTGGAGGAAGTAATACTGTTAGGACTTCATGGCATAAGGATGACTGGAAACTTCACATTTGGACTTTGCAAGACATCAACATATGTGTCATTCCCCTTGGCTGGTTGTAATTTTTATCCTTTCATTGTAATTAGACTGTAATTTTAAATACAGCACTGTCCAGAGTCCTATGAATCACTGAACATGAGGGTGGTTCTGGGAATGCTCAAATTTATACCCAGGTGATGGGGAATGAGAGTAGCCCTGGGACCCTTGAACTTGGGTCTGGTGTCAGAAGTGCGGTAAGTCTTGTGTGGGCTCTTACCTCACGCTGTGTAGTTTGGCTGAAAACCTGTGCAACCCAAGGAGGTCAACTATAGCAAGTGACTCTAAAACACAGTAATTATCACTAGCACACAAACAAAAAAAAGTACTTCATCTATATTTAGCTAATTATATTAATGGCTGTAGTGTTGCTATTTTTATTCTGTAGTTGATATGTGTATTTCAGGGAATAGAAACATTAGTAATTACACTAGTGCTTTTGAGAACAGGAATTTTAGGTGTACAAAATAGATGCAGAATGGAATTTGAAAACCCTGTGGTCCTAAATTTGATTCAGAAACAACTATGCCTTTGTATGTTAAATTAATACATATTTCATAGCTGTATCTGCTGAAAAGTTAGCAACAATGACTAACCTAGAACCAGGGAGCACTCCTAGACCCTAACACCTATTCTTTTTTAATTACTACTCTTCCTAAAGAGGAATCATGGCTCCTTAGAGAAATGGTTGAATCCAAGTCTGGGTCAGAGAACATACAAACAATACAAGAGTCATGTCAAATAGATTCAGAAGCAAAGTAAAGGGCATGTGTGCATATGGAGTTATGTACATGTTCATTATACCTCTGTTTGTACAGCCAAAACTAGGAAGAAACCCAATGGTTTAATGCTATAATGTTTAAACAGTTTGTGGCAAGTTCAAACAATAAAATATCATTTCACAATGTAAATAAACTAACTGAAGATGCATGTATCAGCACCTTTCGTAAATGTCTTGTTAAGCCAAAGACACAAGGCGCACACACAAAAATACCTAAATTATGATTCCCCATATATAAATCTGAAAACAGGCAAAACTACACTGTGTTATTTAGAAATCAAGGCAAAGGTGAGTAAAGAAACACAAAGGAATGATTATCACATAAAATATTCCATGTTGATTCTGTCAGTATTTTTCTAATTTGAACATGACTTACAATGCTTGATGTTTCTCCTTTTCTAATACCTATTAAAAAGATGTATAGTTTCTTTATTCCATCTCATCTCACAAATATTGATATGTAGATTCCTTGTAATGTTCTATATTTCAAAACATCCATGATAATTTAATCTGACACATAAATTATTTAGATTTTTTTTATTTCAAATGTATAGAGTTTTCTTCTGTAATTTTGTTAAGAATCTCTAATGTTTTTGTATTTTGATCAGAGAACATAAAATGCATGTTATTAGTGCTTTGGTATTTGCTGTATTTAAGACTTGCCTATGTGGCCTACCTATTTGATTCATTTTTGTTAAGTAAATATCCCATGTTTGTGCTTGGAGTAATGCACAGTTATTTCATTGCAGACTAAGCTTGGTATTTGTGTAATTCACCTCTTCCATATCCTTAAATTTTCTGTTATCCATCAGTGTCTGTTGAGGAATGTGCTATGAACTTCTACTATGATTGAGGGTTTGTCCACATCTCCAGATAGTTATTAATTTTTGATTTCTATATTTTGAGGTCTTATTATTACAGGCATGAATGTTCAAGAATTATTATACCTTCCTACTGATGTCGTTGTAGGGAGAAGTTTTAAGTCATGACTCTCTTTATACTTTTTTGCCTTACTATATAAGATGTCTGACACTGATCTTGCTACATAACAACTTTCTTTAGGTGAGTAATCATATAATTTTTTTCATGTTTTACTTTCAATTTTTCTGTGTTAATCTGTTTTAGGTGTATGTTTCTTGATTTGATGTATTTTTATTCAATACCAGAACCTCTCACATTTAGGAAGGTGGTTTAATTTACCTACATTTTCAGTATAGACTTTTATTCTTTTTTTTATATTTCCTATTTATTGCTTTTTAAATCTTACTTTTTTCTTAGTTTTCATTGAACAAATATACTTTGCTTATTTTTTTCTCTTTCCTTGTTTAAATGCTACTAGTTTCCTTTCTATTTTACGGTTATTATCATTACAACATGCATGTTTAATTTACCAATATTGTTCTATACTCTCCTTCCAAATAAATAATTTTTTTAGTTTTTATTTATGTATTTTGAGAGAGAGAGAGAGAGAGAGAGAGAGAGAGAGAGAGAGAGAGAGAGAATCCCAAGCAGGTCCTGCACTGCAGCACAGAGTCTGATGTGGGGCTCAATCTCATGAACTGAGAGCCAAAATCGAGTCAGATGGTTAATGGACTGAGCCACCCAGGGGCTCCCAAATAAATCCTAAACCACTTTAATTCCAATCATCACTCTTTCCTCCATATAATTATTTCCCATTATTCAGTGCCACCTATTTTCAACATCCATGAATAATCATCTTATTGATGCTGTTTTTATTTTTCCACACTTTGTTAATTTACTCTCACTTTATTTCTTGCATTCTACTCTTTTTTTCTGAAATGAATTTTCTTCTTCCTAATGTATGTCCCTGAAAATCATTTCCTTTCTAAGTCACTGAAAAATAAACCTTTTAGTACTTATATTAAAAATACCTATTTTGCCTTATTCTTGATTGAATTAAGTATGGATCTCCAGTTCAAAGATTACTTTTCCATAGCACTCTTAAATTCAGTACATTAGTTTCTGTTCTCATTTTTACCTGATATGAAATATATTACTGCTCTTTTACTCTGTTGATGCTTTGTAGGTAATCTCACTTATTATTCTGGAATATATGTGCATATATATGTATCCACATATATTTCCCCTTTGTTTCCTGTTATCTCTATTACCAATTTCTTTTTAATTTTTTTAATGTTTATTTATTTTTGAGAGAGAGAGAGAGAGAGTGAGCAGGGAGGGGCAGAAAGAGAGGGAGACACAGAATCCAAAGCAGTCTCCAGGCTCTGAGCTGTCAGCACAGAGCCCGACGCCAGGCTTGAAGTTACAACCCGCAAGATCATGACCTGAGCCTAAGTTGGACGCTTAACCGACTGAGCCACCCAGGCACCCCTCCAATTTTTTTTTATTTATCTGACTTGGGATCCTTTTTGGTTCTTTAACTAGAGAAATCATGTTCTTTTCTGTATCCCATTTTCTCTATTTTCTCCTCTGAATTTCATTAAGAATTTTCATACTTTTTGAAACTGTTCTCAATGTCTCTTAATATCCTTACTTACAATTATTTAATTACAGGCTGCATTCCATAAAATTTTCTTAGATTTTTTTCAAGTTTATTAATTCTCTCTTTGATTGTATCTAAATTTCTCATGAAACCATCTTTTGAGTTTTTAATCAATATTTGTATATTAAATATTAGAAGGTTTTATTTGAATCTCTTTCAAATCTATCTGATATTTTCTTTTTTCTCTTTTTTAAATATTTTATTTTTCAGTAATCTCTATACCCAACGTGAGGCTCCAACTTACAACCAGGAGATGAAGAGTGACATGTTCTACCAAAAGAGCCAACCAGGCACCCCCCTGATCTTTTTCATAGTATCCTTTTTCAATGAAGATTTTTATCCCTTTTTAAATTATTTTAAACATTAATTGTAATAGTCTTTTTCTAGATTGCTCCCTTATCACAAGTTTATAGAACTCCAATTTTTCTGTATGTTTGCTGGATACTATGCTGTATTTCACTTGTGAACTCAGCATCAATGGAGATTACTTTCCTCAGGTGAGTCCTGTGCACTGTGAGTTGTGAAATGATCCTCATGGGAGACAATTTATCTTTGAATTTCCCCCTCATCTCTGGTACATGAAGATTTCATTTTCTTTTGAGCCCGGTTAAGCATTTTAAATATTTCACTGCTGTATTATTTTACCCAGAATTTCTGAATGTTTTGAATGGAATGTGGTGCCGTGCCTACTCAATCGGCCATGTTGCAGAAAGCCAATAATTTCAGATAAATCTACCCTGTCATTGTTGTGTTACCACCTTTTGGCTACCCATTCCCTGCCAGTTAAACTCCCAACTCATTATCATGGCTTGTAAGACCTTCTAAGATATGGCTTATTCATACAGGTTATGAGTCTACACCTAAAACCTCACCATGTGCTTCAATATGTAACAATAAATAAAGCTAGCCTGGCTATATCTTAGGAGATAAATTTATATACAAAATAAACCTCATGACATTTATCCAGATGTTTTCATACCAGCAAATTTTAAGAACAATAATGATGATGATAATAATAAATGTGGCTTTGAAGTACTTGGTATGTACCTGGCATTATAGGCTTTACATAGTTTATCAAATTTAACGCTCACCAAAACCCTACATTATTAATCCATTTAACATTGTCTCATTACACCACTATTTACTAATGTCCTTGACCTGACAGTACTTTCTAAAACCCAAAATAACCAAGATTTGTGCCATAGGTCTCAAGCTTCTTAGAAAAGCATTGAACAGTGAAACTAACACATGCCAAGTGTCACTACTGTTCTTCTGAAGATTTGTTTCTTCCTGAAAAGTGAAAAAATGAAGAATAGTTTATAAAGAGACATTTAGAGCAGAATGAATATAGTACATTCTGATATAATGTTCTCAGTGACTGTACTGTCCTTTTCTTCTCTTTACCTCAGTCACTTGATTTCATGACAGTAAGAAATGGCACATCATGTGAAGCCAGAAATATGGTTTCTCAGCATACTTCCAGAATCAAAGACTGCCTATGCTAAGTGTTTTGGTTTATGAAATATTGCTTTTTCTTTACATAACCTTTATTTTGTTTAGCAGATTATTTCAATGACTTGATCAACAGTGAAAAACAATGTCGGAAATAGTATACAATGCAAATAAGCATAGCTCATCAGGACCTGAGAAGAATATATTGGCTCTTAGACATCACAATTTAGACTTTACCTTCAAGATTAACCAATCTAAAATGTGCTTTTGCATATATATGTAAATATATATATAATTATATGTTATGTAATTATATAAATTATATATAACCTAATCTTACATGTGTATGTATGTATACATATATGTATATATATATGTGTGTGTATATATATGTATACATGCAGATAAGCTTAGATTATACACATATATATAAATGTAGATTATATATGCTTAGATATTTATTATACATGTTTGGATATATATCTCCAAATTTATATATTATATTTATATATTTATGTATCATATATAATACCCATATATATTATATATTCATATATCTTAGATATATAAATCTACACATGTTTATGTATACCTAGTTGATTCACTGCCCCATTCTTTGGATGAATTTATTATCTTTTCTCCTTTAAAACCTCAACACCACTCCTCCTCATATTCAGCTAATTAGGTTGTTCCTTATTTCACTGAAAAAATGTAAAGAATGAGAAGAAAATTTTCATGTGCCCCCCACCATCAAATTCAGTTCCCTACCTGAATCTGCCTAAATACCCCACTTAGCCTCCTGTTTTAGTAGGTTTGCAGTCTGTGTGCTCCCTCTAATGCCAAGGCCCCACACACAACCACTGTGTAGTAGGTCCCATCCCCTCTCACCTACTCTGGGACCTTTCTCCTATAATTGTTGTCTCTCTCTCTCCTGAATTATTATTTTTACCCTTCCCTCATATATTATTCTCCACATATCAGCTAGATTAATCTTTTAAGAATACTTACTAAATAAATAAATAAATAAATAAATAAATAAATAAAATTTAAAAAAAATAAAAGGGGGGCACCTGGGTGGCTCAGTCGGTCAAGTGTCCGACTTCGGCTCAGGTCATGATCTTGTGGTTCGTGAGTTCAAGCCCCGCATCAGGCTCTGTGCTGACAGCTCAGAACCTGGAGCCTGTTTCAGATTCTGTGTCTCCCTCTCTCACTCTGACCCTCCCCCGTTCATGCTCTGAGACTCTCTGTCTCAAAAATAAACGTTAAAAAAAAAGAAAACTTAGATTATTTCACCCTGTTCTATGTTTTCTCATACCTAGAATAAAACCCAAAGACCATACCATCTCTATCCCAATTTCCTATCAATTTTCCTTTGGTAGTCTTGTTTCTTATACCCCAAGCTAATTTTCACCTTGAGGCTTTGTTCGTCTCCCCCAATTCTTCACAATTCATATTTCACTTCCTTTTTTCCTTCAAGTCATTTTGAAAATGTCACCCCGAATGAGCTTCCTTGACCCTATTCTATAATGCTAAAAGGTAAGCCATTTGAGGATAAGGGACTTTACATTTTTGTTCACTACTGTATCCACAACCTAGCAGAGAACATGCACAGGGCAGGCACTCAATGAATATTTGCTATCAGAACAAACACATAAACATAATATACATAATATGATCAAATGTATCATATACATTTGATAACATGTATATGAATGAAAAAATCCAAGTATTATAAACAAACACTGAGAGAGTTTATAAGCTTTTTCTATTAAAAAGTTTATGTATATACCTTTTCACACAAAAAATAAGGTAAAAAACTCATATCTTATAAAATTATTTTAAAAATCTCTCATACTATGCTTAGTATTAGGCATAGAGTATCACTTTAATAAAATAGTTCATGCTAAGAAACAAATATATGTAAAATTATTTACTTTGTTCATGACTACTAATGATCCCCAGTTTATACGCAAATTGTTTACTAAGAATATATACAACCAAAAATGGAAACAGAATATTATTCCTCTTTAGTGTACCACTGACTAGTTTTGTGAAGTGTTCAACTAGATGCTAAGGCTCCTTGTACACCACTCTACAACATTCTATAAGAGTACACCATTCTATAAGACTAATTTTTATCACACACTCAAATTATCTGTCATGCAATTATTACTAACAAAAAGGAGAAATGAAATAGTAACCAGGGTGCCTGGGTGGCTCAGTCACTAAAGCCATGACTGTTGATTTCCACTTAGATCATGATCTCACGGTTTGTGAGATCAAGCTCCACTTCAGGCTTCATGTTGACAGCATAGAGCTCGCTTGGGATTCTCTCTCCCTCTCTCTGCCCCTCCCCCTTCACAAAAAAAGAAATATTTAAATAAATAAATAAATAAATAAATAAATATTGACTTGTTGATTCTTTACCTCTTTGACATACTCAAAATGTTCTAGAAAATCTTACATCAATTTTAGAAGGAAAGAAAAAAAGAGTGGAGGGCTCCATCCAACAGCCAATCAGTATTGACATGATATTTTGTTTATCAAAGGGGTGGATAATATTGTAATTCTGTTATTATTTCAGAAAACTAAGTAAAGCCACATGGGATAATTGTATTTTAAGCTTTATATTATTTCTTTTCTTACTTTCTCTCTATCCCTGTAATCAATGAATATATAACAAATAAGCAAAAAACAAAAAACCACCCTACTATTTTTAATACAAATTTCTTCATTTTGAATAAGCCAAACAGATGAGGCTTATAATTATTTTTGTTATAATGCAAAAATTTTCATTCAAACAAAAATATTAACAAATGACAATGGCACATGCCACTTATCATGCCAATCGCTTCACTATCTGCATTATTTTCATATCTTTAACAATGAACAACAGACATTTCATGTTTTCATTTTTGATTTAACGTTACTCCAATACTTGCAGGGGGTGGAATCTACTTTCATTTTCCATCCTGGTACACATCAATTCCAAAGATAGTCTTTTCTAGGACAAATGACAATTTTAACTTTAAGTGAATTTACCATTTTTTACCTAGAACAACCAACCTGAAAAAACACACTTGGTCATGTTATGAGCGGTTTAAGACTACAACATAAACTTCCCATACTGGGAAAAAAGATAACCTGCAAGGTCTCCAGTACTTTCGTGAGCAATGCAGGAGTTTGGAATCCTCCACAGTACTAAGCTGGAAATGGGTTAAATGTGTCCTATGTGCAAAACTTCTCTCATTAGGCATTATGGATGCATCAACCAGAAATTTACTCAAATACTCTAACACTATCTTTGGCCTAGATTACCCCTCTTAAAAATATAAGTTATTTAAATCCTGCCAGTCTTCACCATAACTCCCCCCAATAATGCCAAATTAACACTAAATTTCTGTACTATGTCTTAAAGTAATGTACTTTACAAATTTTTGATCTTCTTTATATTTTATGAAATAATACTTTTTTTTTTTTTTTTTTTTTTTTTTTGCCATTCACTGCTTTAGAGGCATCTGGGGGATTTGTTGCTGAGATGCATGAACTTCCCATTAGGAGGCAAATCTTTATCCTGATATTGATGTGGAGAGAGGTCATTGCAATCAGCTGTTAATTCTTTACCTTCTGGTTGCTTGCAATAAATTCCAGCAATCTGTCTAAGTTCTGGCTGTGCATGTCATGCTCCCTGCAACACCACTTTTCCCAAATTGATGTATATTTTCTGTATTTAGGCCTTTATGAAAACATTACATCTTCATGGTCTGATGATAAAAGGTACAAAGGAACTGATCCCAAGTTCTGAGGTTCTACTACCCTATAATAGATACAAATACACATATTTGTCAGAAAAAGAGCACTCTGATTTGAATGTTGACTTGAAACTCATTCAGATCAAGTATGACCAAGGAGCACCAGCATCATATATTCACATAATTTTCCCACCAAATGTTCAAATACCACTATATGTAGTTTCCCCACACAGACCCTCAGGTAGGAGAAAGAAGAGTTAGAGGTATAAAACACAGTGACTAACCAAAACTTGGAAGTTTCTTTGAAGACTGATGTTTTATTTCGAAAATAAATAAATGTGAATTTACACTCTTACCATCATATACATATTATTAACACTTCATAATATAATATTTTTAATTTAGGATATATTCCTAATTATGAAATTGAGATTTCTGTGGCACATTCCTTTCTATATCAAGAAAATACTTACCAAAGGTCTTTTTTCCAATGAGAAAAAATACTTGTAACTATGTTCTGTAATTGATGCTAATTCTGAAATTTTCATCAGATCTAAGTGAATTACATCTCATAGAACTCATAGTTGCTACATCAACTTTCTTCATTCAACTCTGATTTTAATGTCTATTTGATTATGTCAAGTAACATGAAATCATTTAGAGTCCTACCATATCTATGCTGATTAAGAGAATCAGCAAAATAAGTCAATGTGGTGAGCTACTTTTTATCATAAAGGTGAAAAATGCATTCTCTCCAGGTTTTAATCCTTTACTATGATGTCTTATTTTCTCCAGTTTAATACACACACACACACACACGCACACACACGCACACAGAAGCTACCTTCTCTAGCACGTTCTCCATGCCAAGCCAATGTAATAAAAAGAATGATAATGGCAGCTAACATTTATGTTATATTTACTATGAGGCAGTGATGTGTAATTGCTTTACGTGGATTATCTACTTAATACATTAATCAACTCCATTTGGTAGGTATTATAATTACCTTCATTTTATGTTAGAAAAAAAAAATGAATGTATCACACATACAGAATTCTAACTTAGGCTCTCCAAAGCTCACACTGTAACCATTATGCTATATTACATCCATTTATTGAGAGGAACACACTTTCTTTCTTTTTTATTTTTTTTTTAAGTCTTTAAATTTATTTTTGAGAGACAGAGCATGAGCAGGGGAGGAGCAGAGAGAGAGGGAGAGGGAGAGGGAGAGGGAGAGAGAGAGAGAGAGACAGAATCCAAAACAGGCTCCAGGCTCTGAGCTGTCAGCAAAGAGCCGACCTGGGGCTTGAACGCATGAACCACGAGATCATGACCTGAGCCAAAGCTGGATGCTTAACCAAATGAACTACCCAGGCCCCCCTAGAAGAACACACTTTCAAAGTCACTTTTTCATTACAAATTTGAAGGGATAAACGTGTTTTATATATTACTGTGTTTAGTCTTTCTTCTTTCGCTGTTCATTAGTACAATTTCTAACTTTGCTTTACCTCTTTTTACTCCCTTCTGCCCTTGAAGGGATTCCTTATTCCCTAACCACTTCTCAGGCTTTTGTAAATCAGGGGAAGAGATGGAGAGGAAAGAAGACATGTGTTTCTATGGTGAGTTCTGGAAGAAAACCTCTAGAAATTTTGGGGAGCCAGAAAAAGAAGTATAGTTTATGAGGTAGTATATGAGAAAGAAACAAAAAATACTATATTGCATTCCTTCATTTTGTTCAATAAACACAAGAAATATTCTTTGGAAATTGCTTGCTGTCACTGTGTTCTTTGGACCACACAGTAACAGTGAGATCCAACTGTGAGGGCTTATATAACAAATTTTTCAAAAAAGAAAGTCATTCAAGCTCTTGCTTTAAACAAATCTTACCTTTTAGTGTATCATTATACACACCTAGAAAATCAAAAGGGCAACCTTTGGCTTGGTGTTCTGATTGAACTGTGACGGCTGTCCTTGGGGAGAGAGCAGCAGGACCTCCAAGGCAAGTTTTTCATATCTTGGATTTTGCCCCATCTGGCTCAGTTGCACTTGGTTTTTCCCAGTCAACACCATGATTGTGAAAATGCTTATTGGCTGAGCACTTTTCCACCGCTTGTAACTCTAACACTTTTCTAATTAGCGTATTTTCATACTTGCCATCATCATAAAATAGAGCTTAAGGATGAACATTAATATAAGCTTTCTTGGCTCATATTAAAGACCAGATTAACCTCAGTTTTTTAAAAAGTTGCTGGGGACTATACTAGGACCACAATGAACTACATCATTTGAGCACTCAGTAAGGCCAACTCTTTCAGTATGCCTGTTTCTTTGTGATCCAAAACACATTTGACCAGATCTACCACATAGAGTATCATAAAATGTTTCCATTATGTGAGTTCCACTTTGAGGAATAATTCTGAAATTGCCTTTGAAAGAGACTTCAAGCAAATTTTTGTTGCTGTTTACTGGGAAAGTAGCTCTAGTAGATGCTGTGGATCCCCTCCCTTCTCCGCCCTCTGGGTATTCATCTCTATACACTAAAGACTGCTTACCGGAAACACCTGCAACTCTCTTCCTGAGCTCTTTTTTCTGACTTTAGGAGCACACTCACTGAGGGAGCAAGACCATCTGTAAGTGCCTCTGTCAAACATGACAGATAGAAGTTAGTTAAATATTCTACTTTTTTGGCCTCTCAATTCATGCTGACTCTGAGATGTGATCTATAATGCATTCCAGAAATCCTAGTGGGACAGAGTCCCAGTTTTCCACATTTGATAATTGGCTTGATAATACTCTTTCCCTTTATTAGTTTCCTTCATTTCCTTGACTCACTTCTCCACTTCCTAGCAATGTCTCCAGGATTACCTCCTAACTAAACCACTTACACTCAAATATTTGTCTTCAGGTAGGCTTAAGGAAGAACCTAAATAAGATGATACTCATGCTCACAGTTTTATAAGCAAATATTTGATTGATTGGTGACTGCAATCGCATAAAGAATATGAACAGAATTGTAGGAACCAGTGATGTTTCATGTAATCAAAGTGCTTCTTTAATGCTGCTTTGCAATGGGATTAACTCAGTTTTCACTAATCAAGGAACATATATATAATTAACCGTTTGGATCTCTGTAAGTGTGATGAAAAAAATCACATATTTACACTCAAATATGTGTTACTTTGGCAGACAAGCCTTCATGGTATAAGCCAATCACTTCAGCCTAGTCTCTTTCTACCACAGTGTATCATCCTGTTCATGAGGACAATTCTATAACAGTAAAGCACCACAAACCCACAAAACATGTAAGTACCATATATTTATCCACTACATAAATGCTGTCTTCATTGGTTTTCTACTTTTGCATGAATGTAATAAAACTTTTTAAAGAGTTTAAAAAATCAGGACACCTACCTCTGATGTCTAGTAAGACTGCCAATCTAAGGAGATGCATTGTTTTTTGTTTGTTTGTTTGTTTTTTTTACTATGGCATCTGTTATTCACAAAACATTACTGGGAACTGCATATATATGGTGGGGGGAGGTGTCATGCACATACAAGCTTGAGAAGCATGCCCTACAACAATCTAGTGGTTCCCCTCAGAAAAGTACTGATCTGTGTGTCCCCGTCATCCTCAAAAAATTAAAGCCTTTTTTAAAAAAATTTTTTTATGTATCTATTTTGAAAGAGAGAAAGGCAGAGTCAGTGGGGGAGGGACAGAAAGAGAGGGATAGAGAGAATCCCAAGCAGGCTTCATGCTGTCACCACAGAGCCCAATGCGGGGCTCAAACTCATGAACCATGAGATCATGACCTGGGCTGAAGTCAATATCAGATGCTTAACTGACTGAGCCACCCAGGCACCCCAAGCTGAAGGTAACTTGAAACTATAGTTAGAACTTTTTTCTGTGTGTCAGCCACATTTCTTTGTTTTATTCATGTGGTGAAATACAAAACATCACGCTTAGGCAGCTTCAGTTGAAAATAAAATTAGTAAGCACCTCTTTATTAATCTTCACCATTCCATATCAACTCTTCTATTCTTGCCTAGACCCACCCTTCCCTGTGTTAAGTTCCACGGCAGGTGTAATTACTTAGATTCTCAACAGGAACATTTGCCAGGGATAAAATCTCCCCCCAGAACCTGGGTCCATATGTGAGAGCATACATCAGACACAACTCTTGTTCATAATCAGGGGCCTTGACAGCTAAGAATGACTACAGTAAACAAAAACTTTAAGAAATTGATAAAGGAACAAGAATCTAATGAAAGTGGCTAATCAGAGAATTTTTCAGGAGATGCATGCGCATTATTTTTTTATTAAATCTTAAATCCTGCTAATTTTTGAAGTTGACTGGATCTGCAAAAAGCGTTGATTATTAACAACTGCTTTGATCGCAGTTTTATTATGAGGAAATAGGTAGATTAATTCAAGTTAGGAGGATAAAATATTGTCCAAAATAGAATCTTAGGGAGCCACTGATTAACTGCTAAGAATTAGTTGTAATTATGATATTGTTTACTCCATTTGATTGCTGTTCAGTCTGTTAGTTTACAATTGTGAAGAAGAAATAAGGTCAGGATCATACTCTTAATTCTTTGTTTGTTCAGTAAAATTTTGCCTTCCTTCTTTCTCCCTTCCATGCCTTCTAAAATAATGACACTTATGTGACTGAGAATTAAAGGAAATTAAAAGCCCCTCTTCTGGGTTAAACAGTATTCCCCACTCCAAATTCATATGTTGAAGTCCTAACTCCCAGTATCTCAGAATGTGACTTTATTTACAAATGTTTGCAAAGGTAATCAAGTTCAAATAAGGTCATGAAAGTGAGCCCTAATCCAATACGACTGGTGTCCTTATAGAAGAAGAAAATTTGAAGACACACAGAGAACACCAGAAGAACACCAAGGCAGAAGTGGGGTGAAGCATCTATCAGCCAAGGTATGACAAAGATGGCCAGCAAAACACCAGAAGAGGAGGGAGGCATAGAACAGATTCTCCCTCACAGCCCTCAGAAGGAACCAATCCTGGGGACACGAGGACCTCAGACTTCCAGCCTTCAGAACTATGAGACAATACATTTCTTCTGTGTAAGCCACCCAGTTCATGGTACTTTGTCCTGGTAGACCCATGCCACCCCAAATGGGCTGCCTTTGCCACCTCCTCAGAGTGAACAGAGGGGAAGAACTGTACTAGAGTAGGAATCTAGAAACCTGGCTTACGACAGGTACTTGAATATATCATTTAATTGCACCAAATCTCAATTTGTCTGAAAACTAAGGGTACCATCACACTCAAAAATTCTAAAGTGCAAAAATCAGCACAGATTTTTTTCAAGGGAGAGTATTTGTGTATTTAATTGTACTTCATCTGCTCTAGAGAAATACAGACTTTATAAAACAGTTAGTGGTTGACTATATGTATTACAAAAGAGGCTCTTAACACAAAAACTAGATTAAATGCAACTTTTCTCTAATGGTGGGTTCCCTGTCTCCTTTAAAGCACAATTCTATTTACTAAGATTTAATTTATACAAACCTTTTTAAAGTATCTCCTATAGTGAAGATACATGCATGTAGCAGTAAAATTTATTCCCATCACTTTTTATACTCTGTACTTGGGCTGCAGGATTAGCCATGTTATCTATTCTCAAAGAATTTCCTGTTAAACCCACTGGCCATGCTTCCCCAGATGAGTAGCAAGTGGTACTAGGTATTTTTACAAAAAAAAAAAAAATGTGATGAGGAAATGGTTTCCTCGAAAAAGTTTCCCCATATATAATCATCTTCACCATATGGGCCACCTTAATGCTTGTTTTAACCTAAGAATCATTATAATCTGAGCCTAGGACATGGAGTCAGTACTGACTGAGATACCCTCAGCCATCTTCAAGACAATACGGAATGGGCCAAAACTTTAACTGCTCTAGGGGTTAAATGATTAAGAGAAAAGTATCTAATTTAGTGTACTGTATCTGTCAATGAAATGATCATAAAGAAAAAATTTTTCATCCTTAATCTCAGCATCATTTTCTAAGTAGTCATACATGTATGTGGAGTCGGGATAGTCCTTATTTTCTTTATAAGCTCAAAAACCAGCCTTCATCACAAAGAAGAAGTGATCTTGAGTGTGTGGAACTTTTCCTTCTGGGAATCCAGACCTCTCCCTCAAGAAATAATAACAGACCTATTATTATGCATAGAATTCTCTGATTAAAGTGAGACTGGAACCCCTTGCTATCACAACTGTGCATTAATTAAAACCTCTAAAGGAGGGGGAAAAAATTCTGATGAGTATAACCATGAAGTTCTTCCTAAATGAAGAGGCAAACTCTTGCCTGCTTTCAAGTTGTAAGTGCCTTGTCTGGCTAAGGGCTGCATACATTTGGTTCAGGTAACCACTTCAGTTCACCTGATACCGTTGTTGTTTCAATGTTTGCCCAAATAGCCTTTTATGTTGCAATCAAGTAATAGATACAAGATTGACAAGTAACAAAGAAAAAGAGCTTTCAGTCAACACGGACTAAAATCCATTATTGTGGTGTGTACACTGTGCAGGGGACCTGTAAACACATCTTCATTGATCTTGCAGAAAGATAGAAATATCTCCCCTTGCATGGCTCAATCAAGGCCCTTTTCACAAAGGTAAAGTGCAAACAATATTGAAGAAGCAGAAAGAAACTGACATTACAGTCAAACGGTAAATAATGGGTGAGCTCAGGAAACCTATCTATAACATTTCAAATTCCTGTCAGCTCAAATGAAATGTATAACCTCTCTATTGCAACCTCAGAAAGATCAGAACATGGGGGACTGTGCGTTCCTCTTATTGCCATCCCCCTTTTACCAACTGACCAAATCGATAGGGGAAAAAACATATCATTTACGGTTTTGCATTTTCATATGTATCTCAGTGGAGAAGATTGAAAAAGATCTCATCTGTGAAGGTCAAAAATTCACTCTGTTACGCCTCCCACCACCCCCAGTTGGGATCTGTTACCATTTATATGAACAAATTTTGTTGATTACAAAATAGGGGGGAAAATTAGCATGCAGCGGGAGTAGAGCTGGGTCTTCCTGCCAATTCGAAATTTTATTAGAATAGCCCACTGCATCAATTCTAAACTTCCACTTTCATTTATGTTTAAATACTTGTAATTAGGAGAAGCTATTTGGGAGCTGTAGACACCAATAAATAGTTTGAATGGATTTCTAAAAAGGTTGGCAGGATGGTCGGAAGCTCAGCATAGTTTATAAACAGATTCATCTGTTATGTAAATCTCCATCCATAATCATTATTTATCCATTATGGCTAATCAGCATTCCAAGAAAGGAAAAGTGAAAAGAATTGGTAATGTCTTTTTTTTTTTAATTTTTTTCAACGTTTTTTATTTATTTTGGGGACAGAGAGAGACAGAGCATGAATGGGGGAGGGGCAGAGAGAGAGGGAGACACAGAATCGGAAACAGGCTCCAGGCTCTGAGCCATCAGCCCAGAGCCCGATGAGGGGCTCGAACTCAACGGACCGCGAGATCGTGACCTGGCTGAAGTCGGACGCTTAACTGACTGCGCCACCCAGGCGCCCCAAGAATTGGTAATGTCTTAAAAACAATTGCTCTTATACCTGCAGATTCCTTAAATTTAGCCATCAACTGACTAGACATTTAATCTTATGTTCCTTTTTTTAAAAAATGCCTACGATAAATCAATACTGTGCATTTAAAAACAATGTTCTCATTTAGATACAGAATAATCAAATAAGAAACAAATTGCATTACCCTTTTATACCACTTACTATTCTGCCTCTTCCTTTTCCTCCTTCCCTTCCCAAACATAAAATTCCAAAGAAAACAAAGACTCATTTAACTCAGGATGAGGTATAAGTTATGCCCAAGTGTAGGGAGCAAACGTGATGTGATAAGCTCAATACCTGATAGTATTGTATAGAGAGCGTTAATGAGGTGCTAACACAGCTCAGGGCGTGGTCCTTTGATGTAGGCATATAATAAGAGTCCCAAGCAAATACTCAGCATAAAGCAGCACAATTCTATCTTTAGGACTCCAGGCAGAAGTTTATTACAAGAAAACAAAACCAGGTCTTAAGTAAACTGAATCCTTGCCCCAGTGTTTCATGCTTTACCCTACATTTCAGATGCTTGGGAACTTTATGTTCCTTTAATAAATAGTTGCTTACTGATCTATTATGTTCTGCACTAGGCTGAATACCAGCTTGTATTGGAAAACACGAGCCAGCACACTTGCACAAATTTAAGTCCCTGTCAGGAATGGGAGATGAGTAATTTCTTTTTCAAGATCCAGGACCAATGAAAAGGAGTATGCACATTCCGGAATTTATATAAACTCAGCTAAAATTTGTGGTAAAATTGTGCAAATTAATATTGTATATAGTGTACATTTTCTTCTGACTCCCTAACCCCACTCTCTACTATATGAACATGTTCCCAGCCTCTATTCTCCCCAGAACTTTTGGGCTAGCTTTCAAAATCAAACTATCCTCCAAGTCCCAGTGAAATGCTAACCCCATCCATGGTTAGTTTCCATAATTCTTCACTCAGAAACACTCTCTTCATTTGACATTCCATCATGACCTGCCTCTGCCTCCAGTAACCTACTTATCTGTCACTGAACAGGTGTATTTTGGCTCACAATTCACCTTTCCTGCATGGCAGGAGCTGGGTTTTATTTCTTTTTATGCCTACCCACAGCAGTTATAAGCCACCGTAAGCATAGTAGTTGTAAAATAAATACCTACTGAACTGAATCATACATGTGTGTAAATTCAATGCTAAACAAAAAGAAAAGAGACTTCCTCAATTTTAACTAAAGCTCCAAAGCATTAGCTCAAAGGGGAGGGGGGGAGGTAGGATTCTGAAAAGTTATATCAATAACAGTAGTTTTATAAATAGAAATGATTAGCAAAAACACCCCAATTTTTTCTCAGATTTTCTAACCAACGTTTAATTCTGAATAGCCAAATTCTAAAATAATCTGAGTTGAACTCTGATGTCACCATTTGTGATGGTTTTTATCATGGGTAAGACATAAATAAGACTTTACAGAAATATTTATTGCCAATATGTATTTATGTGTCATGGTTGAGAATACAGCTCTGTTCAAATTGGTCCTGGAGGATAGGATGAGTTTAACTTTCAAGTGAGGCTTAAATGGTCCCAATTTCGAGAGTAGGAATCCAATAGCCAGAAACTATGCAGACCCTCAAAACGTAAATCTTATTTCATCACATTTCCCCTACATACAGTCTAAATAAATCTCTCAGCCAACTACTCTCTCATTTCTCTCTTCCACGCCAACTCATATGCCTTGAACAGCATCCCAGGTCTGAAACACACAGCCATGTGCTTTCCCTCAATTTAGAACTATTTTAAAGACCATCTTTAAGAAGCTTATTTCAATGAACTAGATGGCCAACCACTAAAGATGATTTATGGCACCTATTTCCTGGACTAGTAACACTTAAGATCTAAGAATTAAAGAGGATATAAAGAGATGATGGGTTGGCTAACTCTTTCCAGCACATAGTAAAGCAGTGCAGTGATAAACACTGCTTGGCCCTTCAGAGGACAGGGGCACTTTGGTGTCATCCTGTGTTCTAATTACAAATTTGCATTCCCAGGGTAATATTAAATCCACCAAGAGTAAATTAAAAAAAAAAACTGGCTTAAAGTTTTTGGTTTCCTTCCTTCCTTCCTTCCTTCCTTCCTTCCTTTCAATTTCCTACCAAACCTCCATATCTTAAGACATCCAGGAAACAGCAGCCCAAAACAATAGAAAACCTTGACATTCATACATTTAGCATTCAAGGTTTCAACTACCGGTAAGCAGCCCCAAAGATATGTGGCATATAGAAATAGTTTTGCCAAAAATTGTAGTGTGAGAATGACTTCCTTGACTAGTGAGTGAGTCTAGCTGACTTCATTCATCATCACGTAGACAGTTAATCTCCTCTTGTTATTTGTAAGAGTTTATGGAGTATATTTTATTCTATATTTTTAGTGTGATTTGGGGAAATCATTCTACTACATATTAGGGACTCATTTCTCATTTGCATGTTTAACAAAGGTCCTACTAAAATTTATAACCTGGAGGGGCGCCTGGGTGGCACAGTCGGTTGAGCGTCCGACTTCAGCCAGGTCACGATCTTGCGGTCCGTGAGTTCGAGCCCCGCGTCAGGCTCTGGGCTGATGGCTCAGAGCCTGGAGCCTGTTTCCGATTCTGTGTCTCCCTCTCTCTCTGCCCCTCCCCCGTTCATGCTCTGTCTCTCTCTGTCCCAAAAATAAATAAATGTTGAAAAAAAATTTTTTTTAATAAAATAAAAATAAAATAAAATTTATAACCTGGAATAGATAAAGAAGATGTGGTTTATATTTACAATGGAATACTACTTGGCAATGAGAAAGAATGAAATCCTGCCATTTGCAGTAATGTGGATGGAACTGGAGGATATTATGCCAAGTGAAATAAGTCAGTCAGAGAAAGATAGATATCATATGTTTTCACTCCTATGTGAAACTTGAAAAACTTAACAAAAGACCATAGGGGAAGGGAAGGAGAAAAAATAGTTACAAACAGACAGGGAAGGAGGCAAACCAAAATAGACTCTTTAAATACAGAGAACAAACTGAGGGTTGATGGGGGGTGGGAGTGCAGGGGAGAGGGAAAATGGGTGATGGGCATTGAGGAGGGCACTTGCTGGGATGAGCACTGGGTATTGTATATAAGTGATGAATCATGGGACTCTACCCCTAAAACCAAGAGCACACTGTATCCACTGTATGTTAGCCAACTTGACAATAAATTATACTTAAAATAATAATAAATAAAAAATAAAATTACAAATTACAAATCAAAAAAGTAAAAAAATAATAAAAAAAATTTATAATCTGACTAGAAATAATTGATGTCCCAAAACACCACGATGACAAATGTCCTAAGTTCCCTTATACTCTTAGGATAGAATTCCATGAGCAATACATTCTACCTTTTCTCCTATCTACTATTGTGTCTGTAAACATCCTCTTAGGGACAAAATCCCAACCATTAACTTGTTTCAGACAGTTGGAGGCTGACCCTCCTCTCTTAATTTCCTCTACCACCTTTTCTCTGGAGTTAAAAGCTATATCCAGTATTTCTCATATTCACCCAATGATCTATCCCTTAAAAATTTTCATGATGAGAGTGGAGAACTTCAGATTCTCAACACAATGGAGAAACAGACTGCAATAGGGAATAGACTGACCCTCCTATCTGAAACAACAACAGCAAGAAACAAGCAAAATATATAAAATGATGGTTTTCAGATATTGTGTATCAGGCATTACAGGACAAAAGAGGACAATTAGATGAGATGAGACCTAAGATTGCTCTAGTTTATTACTTGGATGAAATTTCTAACCCAGTTACAACAAATGGGAAACCAGAACTACATACTAAGTATTCATGGGTTGAGAAGACAGAACTGGGAGTGTGCAGAATTCAAAGCAACTAGACTACACACGGCAGAGTACCAGAGAAAAGACAGCTATACAGAGAGCATGCCAAATCTTCAGAGGATCTCAGGAAATGATCAGTGCATGATATGAAAGCACTAACTACCTAAGGCCAGGAAAAATTCTACCCTTCAAAAACCTGAGAGAACAATCCCCAGAGCTCCCACAGGACCAGGAATACTTCATTTTATGACAAGGTAGAGTATTAAAACCTTGTAAATCACCAGGTATCAAGTAGAGTGCTCAGAAATGTATTGTCTGAATAGTAGGATAGTAGGACAAAATTAACCCTAAAATAACGGCTGCTGTGGATGTGGGCTTAAAAACCTTAAAAGAAAGACTCAGGGGACAAAAAAGAATCTAACTATTTCAAGTAATTTAACTACATCCCATAGCAAAGCTTATCAATATTTATAGAAATACAAAAATATCGAACACCCAACAAGTGTAAAACTTACACTGTCTGGCATTCCTTTAAAATTTACCAGGCATGCAAAGAAGCAAGAAACTATAGTTCATAATCAACTACTCAAAGCCTATCCAAAACTGAAACAGATGTCAAAATTAGTAGACAAGGACATTAAAATAGTATTTGATAACAATATTTCATATCCCCAAAAAGGGATATACATTTAAAGGAGACACACAAAAGACCAAAATCAAACTTCTAGAAGTGAAAATAACATCTGAAATGAAAACATATACAGCAAATGAAATTAACAACAGATTACAGATTCAACTGTGCAAAATTTAAAAAAAAATAGTGAACTTGAAGACAAGGCAAAATAGAAACCCTGTAAAATGAAACTTAGAGAAAAAAAAGACACACACACACACACACACACACACACACACACACACACACACACATTTAAAGACAGCATCAAGGAGCTATGGAGCAACTTTGTGTAGCCCAATATTTATGTAACTGGAATCAATGACAAGCCAAAGACAGAAAAGATATCTCAGGAAATAATGACCAAAGTATGTTTCTAGTTGCTTTTAAGACTTTTTAAACACTGATTTTAAGAAATTTGATTATGTAAAAGCTCATGTTAAATATCAGCTAGGGTCTTAGGGAAAATGTCTGTAGTAGCAGTAAGAATAAACTTTGAACTCTCCAAGACAAAGCAGGACATGTCAAATGCTGAGTGACCAGCTCCTGGCAAGAGAAAGAATTGCCTTCCTTGGTGTAGCACTTCCTTAGCAACTTACAGCACAACCTTAGTAGGTTAGCCTCGGGGTAAAACATCGTTATGAAAAAGATTTAATACTGGTGGTTCATATTCTACATAATTCTGCACAAGTTCAGGTCTCAAAGAATTTTTACTTAAGAAGTTCTGAATTTTCATTTTTTTATATTCTTCCGAGTACCCAAGCTTTGCTCCTCCCTTAAGTTTACCTAGGGGAAATTTGCTTGAATACAAATAACTGGTTGTGTTTAGACTAACATGAATACAGTTCAGGAGCACTCCAGCCATAGGGGCCTTGGTACTGTTTCTTAAGCATCCCATGCATGCTGCCACATGAGCATGCTGCATATGCCATTCTCTCCGGATCACTGGTTCCTTCACTTAATTCAAGTGAGAAGGCCCATACTTGATTCTTTGTTCAAGAGGAAACTTTTCAAATGTCGTACCTCTTCCCAACCACTGTATCTAAATCACTCTTTATGCACTTATCTAGCTCTATGCATGTTCACTGAACTTATTAGCATCTGATATTATGTCATATATCCAGTTGTTAATTTGTTATTCTAGAGCAGGGATTTTTAAACTAAGGCCTACAAGCCAAACTGAGATCAACAACAACAACAACAACAACAACAACAGAGATCCTATGTGGCTTTCAAACCTAAAATATTTACTATATGATCCTTTTAGAAAGTGGTTGCCAACCCCTACACTAGAAGGTAAATTTCATGGAGCAGGAATTTCATCTGCTTTGTTCACTGTTACAGATTGGGAATTTTCTCTCTCCCAAATTCAAATGTTGAAGTTCTACCCCTCCTTAACTCAGAATGGACTGTATTTGGAGATCGGGATTAAAGGGATAAGGGTGGGCCCTTATCCATAATTGATGGCTTTATAAGAAGAGGAAATCTGTGCATAGACACACAAAGGGAAGAGCATGTGAAGACACAAGAAGACAGCCATCTACAAGCCAAGGAGAGACACCTGAGAAGTATCCAATCCTGCATAACGGAGGCATGCAATATTTATTTCCGAATGAATAAATTTAGTTAAAATTAGAAATCACTTTTCTCACACACACACACACACACACACACACACACACACACACACACACACACACAAACATGTTCTTTGACTCAATTCAACCAACTTTCTCTTGAGAAATCATTTAAAATTTTTTTAATGTTTATTTATTTTTGAGAGAGACAGAGACAGAGTGTGGGTGGAGGAGGAGCAGAAAGGGAGGGAGACACAGAATCCAAAGCAGGCTCCAGGCTCCAAGCCATCAGCACACAGCCCAACGCGGGACTTGAACCTAATGAACAGTGAGATCATGACCCGAGCCAAAGTCGGATACTTAACTGACTGAGCCACCCAGGCGCCCCGGGAAATCATTTTAGAACTGTAGATGATGCCTACTTTGTAAATTGTGTGGGTTTTTATGACTCCTAAATTTTTGTTGGTGAACTAGCACTGAGTTTAGAGAAAATACATTTTGTTTTGACTCATCACCATCACATTACTCTAAAATCCGTATGAGCTGTCTATTTATAAAAAATAATCTTTTCTCATTTCCTAGTAAAGATAGAGAAAAAAATCTAAAGAGCAATGAGTCTTTTTATGTTCCATGGATTTAAGCAAGTTGAAATAAGTGTAATCAAAATCATGGTGCGTAAGATTTCAAAAATACCAGAATGTAATTTAATGGCAAGACTACCCTGCAAACCTCAGTTTTGTGCACTGTATTCTAGTACTCATACCACCCTGAAGTGCACAGAATCCCCAGTCTCATTATTAAGCACAAGTCCTGTGTGAGCTGCACTCTCAGCATATTCTCACAATTGCTGCAAAACTAGGGAAATTGGTAGTAAAAAGATCAGAGAGCTTCAATGCTAAAATGATGAATGGCTCTGGAAATGATAATATGGAATTACCTTTTAAAAAGTAGATTTCCATGCAAACAAAAGCACAAATATACATATATGTGTGTGTATACACACACACACACACACACACACACACACACACACCCATTAAAACTCAACTTGTTTCAAAAAAATAATAAACTCAACTTGGTTAAAAGGAGAAGATCCAATTCATAAAAGTCCATTCAATAAGTGGATGTCACATTACTCTCTGAACTCAGAGAGACCTCTGCCCCCTTAGCTATCAGCCACCTTTTGTTTTTACTTCTTTCTCTTTCAACTTAGAGCCCATGATCCAATACTTTGAGCATTTTCTTTCCATCTTCCTCAAATCTCCTGCCATATCAATGATTTGTCCCACTTACCTGGAAAACCTTCAAACTTGAGTCAACTCAAAGATCACCAACTCATACCTCCAAGTATGACCAAGTAATTGGTAACAATATCAATATCAGGGCTTCAACCTCAGTTGGGCCCTCAATGCTGCCCAACAATCCCTGGTCAGCTGTCTACCTACTACTCTCCTAAAATGTCTAACCCCACTGCAGATACCCCTCTCTTTCAGCTGAAGGCCTTATCTCACAGAGAAAAGAGAAGTCCTTGAATTTTCAGCAAATTTGCAAATGTGTCTACACCTCTTCCGAGACTCCTTTATTTCCTTCTGGTATAATGGAAAAGGGACTATTTCTCCACCTAATCTCTGAAGCCCATCACTTTCAATAATCTCAGAGACATGGCTCAATTAATAATTCTGTCTCCATCACCTCTATCTTCAAACACTTGAAGGTTTGTCCTCCAGAAGAAAAAATATATGAATCCTTTGCTGTTTCATAGGGCAGAACATGGATCAAAGAATGGAAGTTTCAGGGAGTCAGATTTTTTTTACCTAAAATAAAATGCATAACAAAAATATAACAGATTATACTATTGGAGATAATCTAAGAGAAGATGCATGAAATCAAGAAATAACTGTAACAGTAGTCACTATTTGCTGAGTACCTGTAGCTTATCAGACACTGTGCTAGGCACGTAAATACTTAATGCAACAACTCTATGAAACTGTCATGATCATTGGGATTTTTATAAAGAAGCTGAGGCTCATGGAAGAAGGTCTCTTGCCTATGGTCACATACTTGGTAAAACGGAGAAGTGGGATTTGAAGCCATGTGTTTCTGACCTTAGATTCCCTAATAGTGCCACAACACCATTCTTTAAGCCCATACTCCACCCCAGGGGGAAGGGAAGTCTAAAGAAATTATTCCTGAAGCTTTCAATTCTAAGAATTTTTAATCTTCAACCCATTACTCTAAGACTGTTAGGGAAATTTAATTATGAATGTCTCACAGAAAGACAGCCTTGTGAGCTTGAAATTGGGAGACTGACAGGTAAATAAATATCGTGCTCTCTACAGCAAAAATAAAGCCACCAGAATCTAGCATCATAAAACAAATTTCTTGGTAACTTTTAAGAACACTAACAAATGAGACATATTATTTCACATATTTTAATCACTTCCACCTCCTTAGTGTTTCTGTACCCTTTGTTGTCTTGTTGCTTACAAAAAGTAAATTTTGTTTCAGATTGCTGTATAAAAGAAAGATTACAATTTGAAGAATGGATTAATTGTGAATTTGTGATCTATGTTCAGCCTCTTAAGAGCAGAGTATTGAATTCCAACTGGAATTCACTACAGAAGCGAGATGCTTCACCAGATTCTAAAAAGAGAGGTGAGGGGTGCCTCGGTGGCTTAGTTGGCTGAGCATCTGACTTCGGCTCAGGTCACAATTTCGCAGTTTGTGGGTTTGAGCCTTACATCGGGCTCTGTGCAAACAAATCAGAGCCGGGAGCCTGCTTCTGATTCTGTGTCTCCCTCTCTCGGCCCCTCCCCCCGGTCACACTCTGTCTCTCTCACTCTCAAGAATAAACTTAAAAAAAAAAAAAAAAACTTTAAAAAGCAAGGTGACATTTCCCTGGCCTTTGTCATACCTCCGGTAGGTTAGGACTCTCCTACCCAAATAAGCCTGGACTAAGAAAAATTGTTAGTGGAAATCTTGTGTAGAAAGTCTCATCACATGAATATAACCTTATTTTAAAAGAGAGGACAGCCTTCAGACACTTTATTAGCATTTCAGTTACACATTACATTGACAAAGCTCCCCAGACCCCTCTATAGTTAATGTCTTCAATAACATTATCTCTTTAGTTTACATTCCAACAAGGTGATTTAACCAGTGGAGGAAAAAAGTGTAACTTTTCAACTACATTCTTTTCAATCTCAGACTTTCTTCCATGTGCTGTGTCACCCTCCCAGATCACATTTCTGTACCTTTTCGTTAAGCTTTAATACAAAGTCTAACTTGTCTTGAGTCTCTGATAATACACTGCTGAACTCAATTCCCCCCTGAAACAGTTCTAAGAATCTCCTTTCACCCCCAAAAAGCAAACAAACAACACAAAAAAATAATAAAAAACAAAACAAAAAATCCCACTGCATTTATATGAACTACTAAATATTATCTAAACTTTTAACCAGAAAAAATAAAATTCTAATGTTGGTCTAAAAATTACCTTTCTAACTTTCATTTCTGGTAGTCTAGCAGACTAAATATCCCAAATGACCTTCCCAGCTCTAACAATTAAAATGATAAAAATAGTCTTGGGCAGAAATTTATTCCTGAGCTGACATGAAAGAATACTCCAGAAGCTAAAAGCGAAGTGAAAAAGAGGATTCTGGTAGGTAAGCAAATACCAAAGGCTCCATTGGTCAGAGTTTTCCACTGATTCCTAATGATCTTGAGCTCCTCTGTAATGGCCGCACTATGCCTGAGAGGCAATCGATAAAACATGGTCCTCACCACAGGGGAGGATGGGTAACTGCCGCATATACGTAGGATCCTAAACGTCACTGCACTTAGTGAAAGGATGACAAGAAGTAAACAGGAGAAAGCCAGAAAACAATTGTTTATAAGGATCCTGGTGAAGTGGAAGGAATGAAATCTGCCTTCTGAAGCACATACATGTAGATCCTTCTCACGGCTTTATAGGTCTGAATTCCTGATACCTTTGTAGTCAAAAAACTTCAAATAAAGTTTTACTTAAAGTGATCTCACGTCGGTAATGCTACCACACAGCTCTCAAGAGCGAAGGGAAATCCATTCTTGAATAACTTATTTTATTTCGGACCTCAAACCTCCCACAGATACAGGTCCAAGGAAATTAGGTACTTAAAGTTTAAAACCTAAAAACACGTAACAAATCTTTCTGAGTGAGAGTAAGCTGAAAGAGCAGCTAGCGGAGTCCAGTCTATTAACATTTCAGATGCTGTAATTATCAGATAGGTTATAAGACTCTATGTTTAATATCCCTAAAGAATATTTAAAGCTTGACAGTAGAATAAGGAATAAGAAACTCTAAAGAGGAACAAAACAGACTTGAAAAAAAAGAAATAGCACTTGTATCAATAAAAATATAATTGAAATCAAATGTTACTTTTCTAATCTTACGTTCCATCAGATTTCTAATTGCTCTCTAAATGTTCCCTGAACCTTCTTGTCTCTGTTCTTTTTCTTTTTTTTTAATTGAAGCATAGTTGACACACAATGTTACCTTAGTTTCAGGTGTACAGCAGAGTGATTGGACAATTCCATAGTATACTGTGCTCACCAGGGTAGCGGCCATCTGTCACCATACAATGTTATTACAATACCACTGAACATATTCCCTGTGCAGTACCTTTCACCCTTGTGACTTACTCATTCCACAGGGGGAGCCCTGTACCTCCCACACACTATCACTCATTTTGCCCAGCCTCTACCCCCAGGACTCTGTTTCTTGCCTCTGCTCTTTTGCTCCCTTTAATCTCCTCTAAACTATAGTTTTCTTGCTCTGCATTTTGAACTCACATCCATTGATTAAGGTTCAGTTCCAATGTCAGTGCTTCCATTTATCAGCAATAAACATCTTTTTTACTTTCCCAATTACAAATAAACAACTTGAGGGAAAGGAACCATGATATAAGCAATTCCATCCTAACACACCTGGATGAGTATCTCGCCCACAATAAATGTTCAAACTATTTTGATAGAATTGAATTAGGTGAAAACATATTTTATTCTTGGTATACAGTTTCATTCTACAGCCATAAAAACTTAGGCAATGAGCAGCAGAGAGACCCACTTGGCCTAAGCCTCATTGTGAATTATGTACAAAAGAGAATCGAAAACTGACTACATCCTTCTGTTGTGCAACTTGGCCAGATTTATGATAGTGGGAAACACAGCCTCTTTCTTGCATCAAAGTAAGTCCCCATTTTTCTCAGTTTATGTGATGATATTATTATGTCAATAATTTAAAAACCTATTTAAGACCAATTCTGTTAAAGGTAAGTAGTGGGTTTTTTAAATCACTAATACAAGTGACTGAATTGAATTTGGTCTGAAAAATATTTTTTGTACTTTTGGGGAGAGGTGAAATGATACAAGGTAGATGGGAGGTACAGTGGGAACGAAAAAGAGGATAACTTGGGATGAGACCCTGCTCAGAGAATCTAGAAGACTTTAAAGTGTAGGTTGACTCTGCATCAGACAGTAACAGGGAAGGTATTAAATGGAAAGAAAAGAGTTAAGTGGAAAATACACATAATGGCAAAAAGGAAGAGAGAGGGAGAGGATGAGAAAAGCCACAACAGGGATTAAATATGGTGAATATCTTTTGGAGAAAGGAAAACATTCACTGAAAAAACAATGTGGACGGTCTTATAAACATCAGGTAAATAGTCAACTATTTTTAAATACTCTCTTTCTCTTGGATAATGCCAAAGTGGTTTCAATTTTTAAAAAGGAAATTTGGCATGAAAGGGTTCTGTAACATGGCCTGCCCACTTATGGGGTTTAGGGTAAAAAATGTAAACCAGCTGTGATATTGAGGTTTAAGAATCATCTGTTGTCCATATTCAGTAGCTTTTCCCATGGAATTACAAAAAGAACTGTATGATGGATAGTCTACATCCTAATTATGTAATTACACAGTAGAAAAGAACAGCTGAAGAGGAGCCATTTCATCCTTATGTCCCATGTCTGCATAATCTATGTCTCACATAATGGATGGAGCTCTTACTACTATACAGTAAACCATAATTTTATTATAAAAGAATGAAATGTTGGCTTTCATATGGGATTAGAATATGTATGGTCAAACCAGTAGAGATAAAAGTAGAACTAATCTAAAGCTGCAACCTGAACATCAACCAAATCCAAAAGAGTTACTATTAAGATTTTAATATATTTTTAGGGGGAAAATGTCCTTAACTTAGTTCGTCTGCTCTTTTCAAGTGCAGCCAGTCCCAAAGCAGGAATAAGAAACTGTATCCCAGCAGATAAAGATATTAAGGGCCAATGCCAAAACTTTCCAGGTGTGAACCTAATGGAAGTTTCTGAAATGAATCGAAAATCTAAGTGCTGAGCTCAGCATAGGTAATCAATCATCTATTTTAGCAACTATTTCTGTGCCCTTGATGTCAAGAAAGGTTATATATGCGGTATCTCTCAGAGAAATCTCTTCCTTCCAGGTTACCAGAAAGCAATTCTAAATGTGGAAATGTTATCACCACTATTAGTTATTCAAGAACGGCAGAATGTAAAGTCAAAGAAATAAAACCATTCACAAGCTCAGCCACCCTGGAAATATGACATAAATGGAAAATATTATTTACAAAGTGTTGGAGGGAGAGTAGATGGGAAAAAATTACAAGGTGGACTGCAGAAGCCTCACTGTGCAAACCAAGTAGCAGGTGACTTTTAAAGACACCTGTAGCAGAAACATTTGCTGACCTTAATTCCTAATCTTTATTAAAACCGCAATGGACTCCAGGGCTATTTGGGTAGGTAGTAAACAGAGAAGGGGAAACTAGCCAAAATAAACAAAAGTGAAATATACGTTGGCAAAATCTGCTACTTAATCCTTCCAGGGTGAAACCACCCAAGTAAAAAGAAGGACTTCTTTTTCCCTTCTCTGCTCATTTTTCTTCTTTGTGTTTTGGCTTTCTCCAACGTGTGGGGTTTCTGGCCAGCCAGAAAACCTCTCCTCACACAGCCTATGTCTTTGCTTACTGCAGCAACATGTCTTTCACTGCTACATCATGTGACATGCTTAGGCTTGGAAATGGATTCGGATTTAGTCCCGGGCCACCAGTACAAATTGCAGACAACAGCTTGCTCAAACTCTGGGGGAAAGACGCTGACTTACTGTAATTGATAAGGTCATTCCTGCTGGATGATCCTCTAGTGAAGTAAAGGTAGCTACCGTGCTTAGCAGAGAACTGGGAACATCAGTTCCAGAGAAATGGCTTCACATTTCACAAGACATCTAAGAATTATATCACTCCCTGTAGTCCGCCGTATAATAAGAAGTCTGTAGCTTTCATTCGGTAAAAATTATTAATCATTTGTGGCTGAAAAATGAATCAGTGAAGTTAACCTACATTGTCATGTTTGATTTATCTGGAGGTAAACAACATTCTAAGAGGATTTAGTGGGCTAGTGTTTAGTAAAAGGGTATGTCCAGGTCGTGCCACTACATAGATTGAATGTCCAAACATTTAAAAGCTCCTTCATCATTGGGCTGAATACAAAAATGACAGCCATCATTTTGTGCCCTTAGAATGTCCTGGCTATTTGTAACAGACTTTCAGTAGTGAATCTACCCTCCCATCAGGCTGGGGTTAAATAAATGACAAGTTATTTTTCTAGTTTAAGATTAATATTGAGATGCCCTGTTATAAATATGTTCTTCTGAATAGAACATTAAATTACAATTATTTGGAGAAGTACGAGAGGGATGAAATAGAGAGGTGAATAAATTTTTTTGTTCCTTTCACTTTATTTCATTAGGTTGGTATCTCTATACCCCATCATAATATTTTTCTGTCAATACAGTGATTGCTACAGTAACCACCTGTGCTACACAAGCACCTGCCTTTAAAATGCAATTTTTAGCAAAGATTTAAATTGCAAACTAGAATTCCAAGGCCCCCTGCCAAAACAAACTCACTTTCCTTTTGAAGAGTATGTTGTCTCCCAAGGAAGGTTTTCCTGTACAGTGCTCTGTATTTTGGCTTAATAGTAAATCTCTCTTTTTTGGCTCTCTCATGAAATTATTTTCTCTTATCAACCGCCTCAGGGCAATATCTTCATCAAGATCTCAAAACAGCAAATTGGGAGGCACTTTCCAAATGCTAAAAACAAACTTCTTGGAATCATCATATATTTGAGAGATCACACTGTTCCCTATACCCTCTCATCAAAACGAAGACCGCTCTGAAAAATCTGAGAAGCCCTATTCTCCACCTCATGTCTTGCAGTTCCAACAGTGAGGTGGTGTACATGGAATGAGACCAGACTTGGGAGAGAGACCAGTTTGAATCTCTGCTTGGTCATAAGAAGTATCAACCCACCATGCTACTTCTTTTAATATAAACTTGTTAATCTAGGTAGTGCTAAGAGATGAAAATTGAATTCAACTTTTCCTAATATAAATTCATAGAGAAACCCAAAAAATACCTTAAGTGGGGATACTGACTTTCTGATATCTCATACTGAAATGGTTGTCATAAAATGGATGTTTTATGATTAAAAAAATGATCCACGGAGACCCCAGAAAGTGCTTATGAGAGAGAATACAAATGCAAGTGAGGAGAGTTCACTGAATTCAGTTGTTAGACAGGGAGAATTCTTACTGGACACTCCATGGGATTAAAGTCCTTTATCACCATTATATTCTACCATAAGATACACACACCAGTAGGAGCTCAATAAACAGCTGACAATCAGAAACATTTTAAAAGAAAGCAGAGGACTTTGTGTTTGACATGGAACAGGACTAAAATCCCTTGAATTACTGAGCGTTATCATTTGCCACGTTCTGCTTTATGACTACTGCGAGACGCTCGTTTGTAGGTCTTTTGTGTACCCACACATCTTGCTGGGTACACCAAGAATGTAAGGCCCTAACTGTGCTTTACTGGGAACATGTCTTAGGGTTGTATCTGCAGCAGTCTTTCAGGGATGAAGTAATATCTCCCCCAGGACAAACAGTGTGTTTGCTTAGTGTTTACTGTACAACAGCAGGTCCCACAAGCTCAGTGTCCCTCAACCGCAGAACAAAACTTCTACATGTACAGTATCTACCTTGCCACCTCATGCCACCTCCCTAGGACTGGGGGAGACTGGGGTAAAGAGAACTAACACAAACATGCTGCCATTTGCTGTGTAGCATATAAGAAAATCCTTTGTCTCAGAAATCTCATGCATTCTACCAGCATCCATGAAACAGCAACAGACGAAGTTACTAGTTTGTAAGTAGGGTAAAATTAAGTCCCAGACACAACAACAATATATTCTGTGTTTCCTACCTGTAGCTGTAATCTTCTTGAGGACAGTATTTGTGTTGGATTTATTTTTGTACCACTTGAACAAAATGCTTGCATGGAATAATCACTAAGAAATATGCACTGAATAGTTACATGGTTAAATATGAATGAACTTATTCACCAACATTACAACAGCAGTTTTTGTGTTCAGCCTTACATGAAAGAACTTACGACAGACTCTAAAATAGACCTAGAAGAACAAATGTTGTTAAACTGTCCATACTACACAAAGCAATCCACAGATTTAAAGCAATCCCTATCAAAATGCCAAAAGCATTTTTCACAGAACTGGAACAATCTGAAAATTTGTATGGAACCACAAAATTCCTGTCTTCAAGTTATATTACAAAGCTGTAGTAAACAAAACAGCATGAAACTGACACAAAAATAGACACAAAGATCAAAAGAAAAGAATAGAAAGCTCAGAAGTAAACCCACAATTATATGGTCAATTAATCTTCAACAAAAGAGGCAATAAAGAGCAATGGGAAAAAGACAGTGTCTTCAACAAATGATTCTGGGAAAACTGGACACTCCATGGGATTAAAGAATGAAACAGGACCACTTTCTTACACCATACACAAAAATAAACTCAAAATGGATTAAGGAGCTAAGTGTGAGACCTGAAACTATAAAAATCCTTGAAGAGAACACAGGCAATAATTTTCTCACATCAGCTGTAGCAACATTTTTTCAGATATGTCTCTCAGGCAAGAGAAACTAAAGCAAAAGTAAACTATTGAAATTACATTAAAAAAAAAAAAAGCTTCTGCACAACAAAAGAAATAACCAACAAAACAAAAAGACAACTTCCTAAACACGAGAAGATATTTGCAAATGACATATCCAATAAAGGGTTAGTATCCAAAATACAATAAAACTTATACGCCTCAACACCAAAAAACCCAAATAATTCAATTAAAAATGGGCAGAAAACATGAGCAGACAATGCTCCAAAGACGACATCCAGATGGATAATGGACACATGAAAAAATGCTCAACACCCCTCATCAGGGAAATGTAAATCAAAACTAAAATGAGATATCACTTCACACTTGTCAGAATGGCTAAAATCAAAAATACAAGAAACAAGTGTTGGTGACGATGTGGAGAAAAAGGAACCCTCGTGCAATGTTGGTGGGAATACAAACTGGTACAGCCATTGTGAAAGAAGACAGTATGATAAACGTTCCTCAAAAAAGGAGAAACAGAATTACCATATGATCCACTAATCATACTATTGGGTATTTACCCAAAGAATATAAAAACACTAATTTGAAGGGAAATATGCACCCCTCTGTTTATTGCAGAATTATTTACAATAGCCATATAATAGAAGCAGCCCAAGTGTCCATTAATAGATGAACAGTTAAAGAAGGGGTGTGTATGGAATATTACTCCAGCACAAAAAAGAATGAGATCTTGCTATTGGCAACAACATGGATGGAGCTACACAGCATAAGGCCAACTGAAATAGGTCAGTCAGAGAAAGACAAATACCATAGGATTTCACTCATATGTGGAAACTAAGAAACAAAAGAAATGAACACAAGGGAAAACAAAGAGAGATAAAACCAAAAACAGACTCTTAACTACAGGGAACAAACTGACAGTTACCAGAGGGGAGGTGAGTGGGGAGATGGGTTAAATATGTGGTGGGGATTAAGAGCACACTTATCCTGATGAGCAGTGAGTAATGTATAGAATTGTAGAATCACTATATTGTACACCTGAAACTAATACAACACTGTATGTTAACTACACTGGAATTAATTTTTTAATTAATTAATTAATTAATTATAGTAAACCTGGAGTCCATATGAAAGATAAAAAGTGGGGAAAAATGACAAAAATATACAGTGACCCAACTGGATATCAATAAGCTTAATTCTTATACCCAAACAGAAGATAACAATACTTCACATCTGAATAATGATTTATGTCTTCCTAAGCTCTTCCACATTTCTTATTTTGCACTTCAAAACATATAAGTAGGAAAAGCATTATTGTCCCCACATGGATGAGAAAGTGCGTTTGGAAGACAAACCCAAGATCAATCAGCTGGTAAGAAGCTAAGAAAGTTCTGCAACTTAGGTCTTTACTCCTCAGAGTTAGGGCTCATTCTAAAATGTGGCATTACCCACAATATCTTAATTTACCCATACTGCTTCTTCTGAAGGCTTCTACTCATGCACTGATTAAACTTCATAGACATAACCTGAACAGTGTTTTCAGATTTTTTTCTGGTGTGTGGTTGGGAAGGAATATAACTTCATTATCTTAATAGGAAAAACAGGCCTGCAAATCTCCGCAAGTATGCTGTGTTTTGAATATCGTATCTTCTCACATATACTGAACTCAATAATTTGAAAACCTACCCAATGAACTCAAGATTTTCTTTTAAAGTTAGGCATAAGTCTCACAGTGTTGCATCTATTAAAAATTATATATCTGATAATAGATTAATTTTTTTATTGTCTTATTTGGGAATGAGGCCAGGATTATACCATGATTAACACAAAGCTTGTTAGTTTTAAATGTCCAAAATTCTTTTTCTAAATGCTCTACACTCATGTGTGAACTCTGAAAGGATTGCTCTTTTGCACTGTTTTCCATCTTTTAAAATCATCTTATTTTATGATAACATATTGTATTGTATGCTAAGTGAAATAAACTGCCTAACAGGCAAGCAAAATGCACCTAAATGTTATACACATCAGAAGTCATTCACATTTCCACGTTTTTCCCAAAGAAAAACTTTGAAGTATTAGCAGTTAAAACTTTCCTTCAGTGCTGTCTTGCCCTATGCAGTGCTATCTTCTCCAGAGTATTTGGGATTTTTATCTGACATGTGAGAAAAAACAACCAGTTTTTAAATAGTTGAGTAGTTCTGCTTTAGTGATGCAGCTGGCTGCAAAAATAATCAGCTTGATATATCAATATCATATTTCATAATTCCTAACTTCTATGTAATTGATAAACTCCAACATTTGGGGCTGGGAGAAATAACATATTTTCATGTGATATGGGGCAGGAAAGAGAGAGGAGTAAGATCATGAAAACTCTGTCAACAGAGGCTACCGATGCCCTCAATGGATCCAGTGGGTGACAGAACATCAATAGGCTATTTAAGGGGCTCATTCAGCTCCCATTTGATTTATGCATTGCCTGTAGAAGGTCATAAATGGACCCTGAGTTCACCTGTTTTTAGAAAAACACTATCCATACATTCATATGTACAATTGGCCAAGTTTTTGGCTGTACGTGTCTTTGTCATGCTTAGTTGTGTCACATATCTAAAATAAAAAATACATAATGAATTTCTTATTTTACCCAACCGCTAGAGAAAAAATACTCTGTAATAATATACAACTGATATATGATAGAGAATTTTCTAGAGAAAGAGAAGAGAAATGGAGAAATTAAGAGTGTAAATGAATAAACAAGAGATAGAGTAAACAAGGAGACAGACAGGAAAACTATCTTTCATGGCTCTCCAGCAAAATGACCTTATGTTCCTAACTATATCACACTCCTGTTTCTGCTTAATTCCAAGTTTATTCCCAAGTTAGTGGCCAGGTACAGACAATTTTTACCTAACATACAACCTCATGGGATTTCATTTCTATTCTTCTCTCAGCTACCACCCAATATGTCGGCAATAAAATCAACCACACAACAGTCCAATTCCAATTTCAGGGTAACCCTGAATGAATGGTGGCCTAGGTATTATCTTCATATTAAAAAAAATAATAACTTAAGTCTGAGAAGACATAATTAATCTTCATAATTACATTAAATCAAACAAAATCCAGTGGTAAGATTCCCTTAAGTGAAACATTAAAGCATCGCTTAAAGAGAATCACAGTATCAGCCGGTAGCAATGCACAGAACTCCAGAAAGGTGAAGAGTACCCCCCCAAAAAAAAAAAAAAAAAAACTCTCTTCTTAAAGTCCATTTATTTTCCATTTACAATCAACTTGGAAATCTACTTCTCTATTCCTAAGATTAAAGAGTTCTAGGAATATTGTTACATTGCATAATATATAGCTACTTATCAACAATCTTGTCATGTGATAGCAAAGGAGGGACGAAGAACTAGATGAATGATAATTTTCCTCTTTCTAGGAACATGAACAAACAGCTTCACATATCATCTTTCTTGTGACATGGCAGAATGGAATTGTAACTAAAAAAATTATGACTCCAAAGGAGAGAAAAGAAATTAAAATTAGTTGGTAAATGTGATGTAATTCTGTTGATATCAAAAGTAAGGTAAATTCTGCTATAAACACTGCATCCAGCATATGACATAACTGCCTTTCCTCTGGTGGTGTAAACCCGAGTTGTCACCTTGCAACATGGGGGTTAATCAAGAAAGCAGACTTACGCCACTTGTGACTCCAGCCATGAACTAGATGTTATGGAAAACACAAATGAAACAAACAAAACAAAAACAACAACAAAAAACAACAAAAACAGACCTAGTTTATCAAGGAGCTTAAAATCTGGAAGTGCCAGGCTTTGTCTCCTCTGATTATTCCTCTTTCCTACACAGCCCTGTGAGTGATCTCCTTCTAGCTGAGGAGCCCTCTGGTTCCTCTCTCAGAATTCAAATGGAGTCTGTTATTTCCACAGCTACATCAAGGAAACACACTTATTTTTGTTTTTAAGTAAATAAGGAGGTATTCTCTGATATCTATTACTCTTTCCCAATCATTACAGCAGAAAATCATCCTACAACTTCAGTCTCTGTTTGCTTTTCCCACGTCTTGCCATTTACCATGCTGACCTTAGGTGAGAAAATTCTCAGGTATTCTGCTTTTCTTCCAGAGGAAAATAAGACATTTGTAGAACAACAGCAGATTCAGGATATATGATGAGTTGCAAGTACAATGCCTTCACGAGACATTTTCCTCCCTGAAAGTGAGCGGGATAACTCTAGTTTTCCTACATGAAAATGCTCATGCAGCATGAGCAAACAAAGCATAATAAGTGCCAAATAAAAATGGAACCAATGAATAAACTCATAGAGTATTTGAATGCCTGTGTGTTCCCTTTTGAGATGTCCAGATCACCCAGCAAACACAATACAAGCTTTTATAGACTTATAATAAAGTGGTTACAAGTAATGGACATTTTTTCAAAAGATCTAACAACAGTATTCCAAAAATATTTATTCAAAGTTTTCAT
The DNA here is from genome assembly GCF_014898765.1 of Herpailurus yagouaroundi. NCBI lineage: Eukaryota > Metazoa > Chordata > Mammalia > Carnivora > Felidae > Herpailurus > Herpailurus yagouaroundi. The sequence goes on from NW_024412415.1 coordinate 4,792,356, forward strand.
TACTGTATTTCTTTCCAGCACTGCTAAAAATTAAACAGTGCATTAATGACAAATTAAATCAAAGTCCATGACTCCATTTCCTAAATTTCACAATTAATCGGACCAAAAATAACATATTAATTTCTGTAGGATGACGAGAAATAACACATATAAACATTCCACATTATCAATAAATTCATGGTTCATTTTCACAAATGGAGTTTGTTTCAATTCTCAGCTGCTGGATGATGATTTGACTTGGAGCAAAGGCAATGTAATTGAGTAACAGCTGAGATGCGCTTGTGTGAGTGGGGCTGAAAGATCCATTGCAGGATTTCCAAGAGTGTGAATTACAATTCCAATGATATCAGAGGCAACTAATTCTGTTCTTTAGAAGTGCAGACATAAAAGAAGTTTGAGGTTTTCTTTTTTCGGGCTTTAATTGAGGGCTAGGTTGTAATTCATTTTCATCCCTGAGTGAGTGGTAAAAACATACACAGCAGGTAATTCACACCACCTCAAAAACTGTTGGTGCAGTAAGAAGACTAATCAGGGTAAGCTTCCAGTAGCAAATTATCAGCTACAAATTAAAACCTTGCCTCATGCTTGCTAAAAGCAACCTTCCTTTTCACCAACACATACATGTGAATATTAGTAACTGTTGGATTGCAGCAGGATGGGAAGATTAGGGATCCTACCTGCTTGCATTAAACAGAGCCTTGGAAAGGTGTGAAATAAACTAGACTTCAAACAATGGTAAATTTTGGGTTTAAAAATGAAAAGTCACCATAATCCCAGGTGGTGTAGTGTTTATTCTGAGAATGGAAATGTAATGTCACACTCAAAGTAGTAAACTTAGATTCTGAACAGAGTTTGAAACAGGTTTGCAATTTAAGTCCTTCTGGGTAAGCATTCTATTGAACCATATTCCTCAAAATAAATACAAAAGACTGCCGACAACCATAGGAATTAATTAAATCTCTGATGTTAATTAATCTCAAGGAAATAGAAAAGGATGGTAAGTTAAAAATTCTTTGATTTTTCTGGTTCTAAGCCATAAACTCATTGTAATCTTAAAGTGTATTTTTAGCATTTAACTTTCTCTGTGATTCTTACTTAGATGATGCTGAAAATTGTTTCAAGAAAGCTGCAAAGTGGCAATGATAATACATAAAGAGTTCAAAATGGCTGCACATATCTGATAAATATATACGCTCTATACATAATTATGTTATTGGCTTAAATGACCATAATTGCACCTTTTGGACTGAGATCCTGGTTTATTTCCAACTCCCTCTGAACAAAGCTGTTATAAAACCAACGCAGACATGAGAACACAAATAGTAAAAACAGTGTGCTTTACTAGGGCTCATTTTCTAATACACCAAAATCTTGTCTATTTTAATTCAGTAAAATCAAAGGAAGAGAAAAGTACCTTGTTGTGGATTAGCCAAATCAAACTTTCCTTTAAAAAAAAACAACACACCCTATGTGTGGACCTACCACAGCACTTTGTTTTTCAATCAAGCATCTCTATCTTTAAAGGGCACCAAAAGAATCTTTCTGGAAACCCAGATAAATCACTCAAGAGTCGCTGAGCTGATTTCCTGAATGCCAAAATTCAAGCCTGAAGCAAATTTAAACACTACCATTGACATCTCTGGAGGGGGTGAAGGAGGTAGTGAAAAGAGTTTTAAAAATGGAAATCGTGAAACAGCCTTGTGTACCACTGCAACACTCTTACTAGGAAGCTAGTGAGTCACTCACATCTTTAAACTCAGAGGTGTGATGCATGTTGGACACTGATTGTGAAACATATCTGTATCTATATCATCTATATCTATATCTATATCTATATCTATATCTATCTATCGTTATTGATAGTCCGGCTTTCATCTGTATGATAAACCATTTCCTAGGATTCCACTTTGAGAATCACTTCCAGACAGGCACAGAGATCCTTCTGACTGCCTGCATCATAGAAATTCAGCCCAGCGTGTGTGTGTGTGTGTGTGTGTGTGTGTGTGTGTGTGTGTGTGTATGTGTGTGTGTGTATTCAGCTTAGTTTATCATTATCGCTTCATTTTAGGCAAAATTATCATAAATGAGGAAGGGTCAAGAGCTCTTGGTCCTTTTTCAAGAGATCTCTGTTTACTTTTTAACACTTAGCTGCTTTGTCCACAGTTATACCTAAAGAAACAAATATCTTCTAAATGCTTCCTCTAAGTAAGTTAATGTGCTCTGACAAGAGGATTTTCTTGGCAAAGTGTATGCTTGTCAGAAGAGTATGTCCAAAATCTTATCAGATTTGCAATCCCAGTTTGGTTCTCCAAAGAAACGTAAGGCCAACCGAGAGCTCACCATGAGGTATGTGCAGTGGCTGATGGGAAACCACACTCCCTCCAGTACAACCACCTCCGCAGCTGAGCTGGTGCTCTTGGGATTAGACTCCAGTGCAAGCAGAAAACAAAACCAACCTGGGATGTCCGCCTTTCTCATTTTAAGGGTCCCTGAACATTTCTGGGAAGAGTTAAGTGATACATAAGACTCATTAAATCTACTAAGATAACTATTTGATGTGTTACTCAATAGATGAAAACACAAAACTGTTCTTTAAAAATCAGTTAAATTGCCTGAAGGAACAACAAATTCATAGATCAGCCCATTCTTTATGTACTAAAGTGCAATTTATGGGGCTAAACGAAAGTAAATGTCATACCTTTAATTTCATAAAAAGTTATGTACAAGTCTATTATTCCACATAATCACATAACAGAGAACTGCTACCTTTATGCTCAGTGGGGTGCCATTTTATAGACTTTAAAATTCGCTAAGTTCAAGCAGCTTTCGTTCTAAATAATACATGTGCTAAATATGTCACATTAAAAGTGCTTTTGGCATGTAAATGATCCGTTTTCTCATAGAAATGCTTTTAAAAGAATCTGAGCTCACTTTTTTTTTTTTTTTTTTTTTTTTTTTTGGAAATTCTAAGTGCATTGAATTTCATTGTCCTACAGAACCATGCAGAGTTGAGCGAAGTGAACTGCAGGGACAAACCAGCCGTTGTCAGCCTGTGTACTTATGTATCATTTGAACTGTCAGAAGTATATAGAGTTCTATTTGCTTCAACATTATTTTCTGTTCCAATGCAGGCAAAATTTTCTCTTTCGCTCTCTCTTTTTCCCCCAGAACTCAGCGTTGGCAGGCAGTTCCAGGTCTAAAAAGTTAGACATTTACTGTTAAAACATAAGGCACGTGTATGAACAAGTTTCCTGTGTATTCATTTAATTCTTCAAACTCTTTGCTATTTCTTCTGTTCTTTAATGCTGAGCAATAAAGCTGAGGTTTTAAGGGTGATTTAAGGTGCTTACCCACCAAAAAACTAATTCAAAAGTCTTGTGCATAATATGAATAAACTGAAAGAATAATCTCTCTCTCTTGCAGCTTCATTATACTGCTGCAAACGGAGAAGCCTGCCCAGCCGTACACACAACCTACGAAGGGAGAGTCTTTCAGAACTTCTGGATTGATTACTCCTTCTCCCTCTTTTGTAATGCCATGTAGTAGAATTTGATGATATCAGCTATCTTCTGCTTTTAGAGATCTTTGCTCTCAGTTATTAAAATAGAGCAATGTAAATGCAGCTTGATATTCATTATGCAGTTTGTACAAGTTATTTCTCATAGACAATTTAGCTTCAGGGTTCTCCTAGAATTTTAACTTCACCATCCCTTCCCCATATGAAGAAAAAAATGTCTCAAGAAATAACTGAGAAATATGTATAAAAGGCCTGAGATCAGTTATAAGCAAAAAAGTTGGTTTTATAATTCATAGTGTAATCCTAAAATGTATAAGTAAGAGTTTAAAATAAGAGTAGGGTCACCAGATTTAGTAAATGAAAATGTAAGACAGCCCAGTGAAGTTTGAATTTCAGATAAACAACAAATAAGTATGTCCCATGCCATATTTAGAACATACTTATAACTAAAAAAGAATTCAGTTTATCTGATAGTCAAATTTAACTGGACATCTTATAAATTATGACAACTCTATGAACTTAGTTAAAAAGTCTACCTTAAAAAATACAAAACTTTTATATGAACAGATCTATTTAAATACTTACATAAGTTAGGCAATCATTTTCTATTATACCTACACAATTTACCCACACTGATACCAGTACACACCTTTTAGCTTTAGAAATGGATTCCTAAAGAATAGGTTCAAATCTTTTAATTGCATGTGATTAGCCAAGAGTGCAGACAAGCAAATGCAGTAAGAGAAGAGTTCCCTATTATTTGTTCATCTGGAATGTGAAAAATTGCAAGGGTGTCTGTTTTGTGGATATCCAATGATTCCTTCTCTCAACTTCTCCATTTTATCACTTAAATATGTTTGTATGAAAATTTGTTTCCTCTAAATGTATGATTGGATTTCAATTTCCTAGTTAAATCAGACTATTCTATTAATGGGAATTGCTTTGGGGAAGAAGGCTTACGTTTAAAGAACACTTCTTATGAGCCATGTACTTCCATTTTCTTCACTTTATTTAATCATTGCAAGAACCCAAAAAGCTACATACCGATTATTATCCTCATTTACAAAGCTAGCACAAGTTACAGAATAAATATGGGCGGTGGTATGACTGGTAGCCAAGCAAACTGAATGGCAAAGTCCATACTCTTTCCACTATGAAAGGCTGCCTCGGCATAGTGGGCTGAATCTTATTTCCTTCTGTCTCTTACAAGAGAAGATTAGACTTGGGGAAACCAGGTCGGTAAAATAGGATACACGTCTTGCACTAACTCAACACTGTTAGGAGAAACATTTACTTTTCCTATAGCTGTTCTTTTAGCAAACCTAAAGTAGATGAGTTAATGAAAAATTTTCTACAACTAGGACCTTGGAATGAGAACATTTCTTCTTACATTTTTTCTGCCCTTTAGGTTCATTTCCATAACACAGAGTAGTAAGAATTAGATACCTATGGAGCCCAATGTTAAAAGAAAAGTCTTAAACCACATCTACATTAAGCCTGCAACTTGTGCATAAGCCCCAGAAGCTACTTCTTTGGACCAGTCCCCTCTACAACCACTGGGAATTATTCATTAGCATTCACAGTGAGGAAAAACACATGAGTAACACCACTGCATTTTGTAAAATGCAATTTTTGGCAGGCTGACTAAAATCTTGGCAAGCATTACCATTTTCCCAAAATGTATTTGCATATAGGCTTACTGATTTTTATTACTCTACCTGGACGCTCTCCAAATTCTCCCCGTCCCTAAACTTAAATAAAGCACTTCAGTAAAGGTTTCTTACAAATGAAAAAGCACTATTAGAACAGGTGGAAACATGAAACTAGTACTTTATGTATTATAAAAGAAAAGCCCTAAAATATATTCAGAGGCATTTATTTACTATGTTTTTAAACTACATTTATTCTTGATAAAGTAAAAGTGTTTAACAGGTTACCAGAAAGAAAATCTTCCTAGAGAGTGATTCAAAGCATTCTACAAGGAGGGTACAATTCCTAACAAAGTTGTGTGGGGACAAAGAAGAGACCCTGTAATTTTTGTTCTAATACTACCACCAATCATTGAAAGATTATAATAAGCTAATGCCCACGATTCACAAAACAGATCTGAATATAGAAATATCTGATATGTAAATAGTATATTATACATATGTCAAATACATATATTATTTTTTTCAGAGTTTGTTATGCCACTAGGCAAACAGATATACAAAAGAAACAGTGACAAACAGTACATTTGCTCTTTCTCGACTATATTTACAAAAGCAAACATAACTGAAACAGAATGAGACATTAAAAATACGACTCCAAGTCTTTTGATAGTGTAGAGAGGGATAATGACAGAGTCCACCAGAATGCCAGTCTTGCTTCTCCCTTCTTGTTGATGCCATCACATCAACAAACTTTTGAGCAACTTAGAGAATATTTGAGAGGATGAATTGAATTGATGACGTCGCTGACCTTACAAAAGGCAGTGTTACAGCTCTCTGATATGTCTAAAGATGTTAACTGCACAAAACAATTCTCTTTTTATATAAAGAGTTTCCAAATCCATTGTGAAATGATGGAAATCTTTTTCTTTGAATAATTTTTCTTACCAAGCAGTTTTACCAGGAGATAACAGTCTGGATTTAAAGGGCTTCAGCACGGTTTTTTGATTAAAATGCTGTGCCACTTTATAATTTGTCTTTTGAAAATACTGTCTAACTTTTTAAAATACAGACTGCGTGGTTTTTTTTCCATAATTCATTTTATGCATTCAAAGACCGTGAGAGCAGGGTTGTATTTTTTAAGAAAAATAGGTGCAACAATATATTTAGTCTATTTTACAATGCTGATAAGAATTTAAGCACAAGGACTCATGAATTTTCAGAGAGATGGTATTTTCCTTCACACTGCTGAATGGTCAAGTTGCCCTCAAATTGTAGTCAATTTTGCCCTTTGAGGAAAGGGTTAAGTGTACTCATAAGTAAAGTTATATGCATAGTGTGTGTGTGTGTGTGTGTGTGTGTGTGTGTGTACACAGACATATATACACAGACATATATACACATACATATATACACAGACATACATACACAGCCTTTGTGGCCAGGAAAAAATTAAGATGACTGTGGCATTTAGAAGTTTGAACACTGATGTAATTTGTTTTTGTACCAAGCTAGAATTAATCTAACATGTATTATCATGAAGTTTCCCAGACTTCAGCTTTATTACTGCAAAATGGATACTCCTTCATGAACAAGGATGGCATTTGTTAAACCCAAGAATCAATTTAAACTGCAACAAGAAGGTGTCAAGTTAGATCTAAAGGAAAATCTCCTGCCAGTGTGGTTATCAGTAGGTTGCCTAAAGAGTTTATAAAATTTTATCTTTAAGAGAACTTTCTCTGGGTACCACTGCTTGGGCAATCTTACCATTAAGCTAGGAGATGACCCATCTTTCACTGAGGTTCAAGTTCCTTATAAATAAAAAGAATGTTGGAGGTTTTGTTGTTGTTGGTTTTGTTTATAATTACCTGTTTTAAAGAATGAAGAAAATTAAGTAAATATCTGTCCTTTATCTGCAATTTGAAACTTAAAATTTTCAGAAAACCAAGACGGTTGTAACTCATTTGGTAGCAACACAGACCTAAACCGATATGAATATGTACACATTTCACTGCAGAAATATTAATATAGTGATTACAGGCACTGCCCAGATGCCACTAACAGTGTTAGAAAATGTATAAGACATACGCATTGTATATAGTTTCTAAAAGTCAAAAACTGTGATTCTAAAATACATCTGGCCTCAAGGAGTTTAGATACAAAGACTGTGGGCCCATGTGGACATTAAGAAACCATTCTTCTTTCCTTGGCCTTTTAGGAAATTAAAATATTTAAATCACAGTTAAGTAGATGGTTAGAATGGCTTGACCTAAAGTCACTTAGTTCATCTGTTGAAGTCTTCATTTCAATGATTATTTATAAAGGTGGGAAAGAATAAAGTTGCTTATAAAAGTATACTTAAAGAGGTCTGAAAGTCAAAACAGTCTAAATAAATTGTTGGGCAATATGCCAAAAAAAAATTACAAGACGTTATTGGAGTCAAGCTGGCAAGTTATTGGAGCACACTGATATGGCTGTCTGCAAAAAATAGAGGGCACGGCTTGTAAAAAACAATCTCACCTAGAACCTGACTACAACAGAATTGGTATTTACTTATTCACTTACAGTATCCACAAAACAGACCTACTTGCATTGATCATGGATTTTTCTAGCAGAGTGTTGTTAAGGATGAATGAATGTGTTTAAAGAATGGTGTATTAATAGTAGTGATGTCCCTCTCTGTCCGGTCCTGAATAGGTTTTGCTCAACAAGACAATTCCTATTTTTTAGCTAATAAGAATAACACTGCTTGGCATCAGACGAAACACAAAACAAGGAAGGGTTTAGACACTTGCAGTCCCTGAGGTCTTGTAACAAAGGGCAGGGATTGCATCTCCTGGGTCCTGGCCTCATTCTTACATCAATGATTATGTTCAACCTCCCTAAATCCCTTCAGTGCACTGCTTCATTTCTTATTCTCAACTGTTGTGTCATGAGCACCTGCCAAGTTTCTCTTAAATTCCTCTTGGATGAATTTTCAGGCAGTTTCCAAAGTATCTCCCTTTTGTGATAAGGACTCTGCAATGTATTTCAGGTGAGGCATTTAAAATCCCACTCATAATTGTTTGAAATCTTCCCTCATTCAAGCTGTCAGAGTTTGACAGCCCTGGTTCTGTTGTTATGCACTATTAAATGGGAGCTGCTCTCCAGCCTAGGGGTACCTCTCTTTTCAGTGGTGGGAAAATGGGTGAAGCTTATTGGGGATCCTTGGGGAAGGCAACACAGTACAAATGGGAGTTTCAGCAGGAGGAATAAAAATAAGAAGTCCCTTTCAGAAAGCTCGAACCTACAAAATTTTTAAATGTGTTGACAATGTTGCATTTTGATGCTCCCATTTCTATTTCCGAGTTTCAAAATAACTTTAAAGTGTGCAATTTTATAGGTCAGGATATAAGAGAGGCACACAATGTGTTTGTGTGTTAAGTTTGGGGCTTTCTTAAAAGCCACAGAACAGTAAATGTTTTGAAGATACTATTTTCTGCATTTAGGTGAGGGTAGAGATAGGGGGAAAGATACAACGGCTTTTTCATCTGATTTCTATTTCCGATAAATACCCTAATGACTTGTGCTGTAAGATTCAGAGGTCATTAGAAGGCAGTATTACTAATCTAGATGGAAACAAATTTCAGTCTGGGACAGTAATATATCTTACAGCTCGTAAACACATTGTATCCAATTACCTTGATATGCTTTACATGATAAGAGCAATTACAAAATATCCGGAAGAATTGATGTGCTGAGGGTAATTATTTTAATTTATTCACACCTAGATACTGAGTTAAGATATGAGGTATACTTCCATCAGCAGTTCCTTCTTCTGGAGATATGCATTCATTTATTCACTCATTCAGGAAACATATCATTAGTGTTTTTCAGATATTGTACTAAAAAGGTACTATAGAATACACAACAAAAAAGTATACACTCTATCCTAAAGAGCTTTCATTCTAGGAGAAATGAAGCTGTATACATAAATAACAATAACAGTACAAAATGGAATAAGTACTGTAAGAGGGGTACAAACTACCCCTATTACAGAAAGCCATGGGAATGAAGAGAACATTTCTAGCTAGGGAAGCTTCTGGGAAGAGGTAAACTTGAGCTAGATGTGAAATTTGAGTAGCAGGGGGCAGCGGAAGGAGACATACTTGAAAGGAAGAGAGGAATCCAGGCTGAAGGATGATGTGAGCCAAGACAAGAAAACTGGGAAGGACAGGGCATACACAGGGAACAACAATTGACAATGTGGTGTGGACCAAAGGTAGAGAAAATAAAGGTGAGTGGAGGGAGAGAAGGCTGAGGAAGCTGGCAGCAAGCCAGATCATGGGGAAAGCTTGGCAAAGCGCAAAGCTAAGGAGTTTGAACTTTATTAATAAGCACTGGGGAGCCATTAAAGGTTTTTGAGAATAAAGTGACATGAGGATATTAAAAAGATTAATCAGTCAGCAGTGTGATGAATAGACTGGAAAGGCGAAAAAAACCGAAGCAGAAGAAGAGCCAGGCAGCCACCCAGTCGTGCCGAGTGAGGTGAGACCAGGGAGGGAGGACCCAGAGCAGTGGCAGCAAGAGTGGGCGGCCGTGGGCTGGAGAGGCTGAGATCTGAGCGTGTGGGCAGGCTGAGCTGAGGCGAAGGGCTCGGCGGAAAAGGAGAAGTGGAACACACAAAGAACGTGTGGGGAAATGAAGAAGAACGTATGACTCAAGGTGGGGGCAGCCAGCACACAATGGGAGCAAACTGGATTTCCTGAGTGGGAGTGCTGGTACTCGGCCAAGAGTGAGGACAAGGGGCACAATCAGAGATTTTACAGAGAAGGAACAATGTGCCGAACAAACAATGTGAAGAGAAGATTGGAGAAGACTCTAGAAGCCAAACGTGGAGATAGACAAGTTAATATGCCCTACTCAAGGTGATAGTGCATGCAGTTATGCTAGAAGCTGTAAGGGAAATGGGTAACTAAGAGTGTGGCAAATTAGAAATTCCAACAGGGGCGCCTGGGTGGCGCAGTCTGTTAAGCGTCTGACTTCAGCCAGGTCACGATCTCGCGGTCCGCGAGTTCAAGCCCCGCGTCAGGCTCTGGGCTGATGGCTCGGAGCCTGGAGCCTGTTTCCGATTCTGTGTCTTCCTCTCTCTCTGCCCCTCCCCCGTTCATGCTCTGTCTCTCTCTGTCCCAAAAATAAATAAAAACGTTGAAAAAAAAAAGAAAAAAAAAAAAAAGAAATTCCAACAAAAAAAAGAAAACCCTGTGTCATAAATATAGGCAGCTCTACAGAAAGTGGCAACATCATGAAAGTCAAAAAAAATTAGAAAACTACTTAACAATTTGGTATAAATGAGGTGAAACTGTTTTATATGAACTTTCCCTACTAAATTGGTTGTCACTGTGTATATCATATATATGAGATATGTGTGTATAGTATATACGTAATAGGGCACACCTTACTTTACTATTAAGTGACACATATTAAGTGACTCTAACATGTGATCCACATTTTCTTCCCACATAAAACTCCCTGTTCACTAGAAAGGCTCTCTGTTCACAAGAAAGGTATCACAAGCAAACAGTGTGGTCAGTGGGGAGCAGTGATGATGCCTTTAGGTAACATTCTCTGAAACCTATTGCTCAAAGACAGGTGTGGAAGGCAAAAGTCTTCCTCCTCTTCACAGACTTGATACTTGTCCTCCAGCTGCAGGGGAATAGGTTTATTAATTTAAGCCCTCCTTACCACTGAAACACAGCTGGCCCTCCATTTTTTTCTTTAATTTTCACAACTATGGGTTTCCACTCTAAGTACAAATGCATGATATGAGAAGCAGAAGGAAAGGACTTTGCCTTCCACTGTACATTTTCTAGGAGATGAGCATGACTATGTTTTCAGAAAGATGTAAATTTCATCAAGCATAATGACCTTAAAGGAGAGGCTATAATGACTATGTATTTGTTTTCTATAAATACACATACTGCATATTATATAATTTGCACTTCACTTTTGGAAGAAGCAGATTTTTTTCAAGCAGCTAATGTACAAATAGCTACCAATTGTAAAATTCTCTACTATACCTACAGGTAATATCCTGTATCTTCCCTCTTTCCAGTCCCTGTCATCTCCCGCACACATGCACTCTTTTGATTTCATGGTATACATCAACTGATTTCATTGTTAAAAATAAGGAAAAGAAAAGCTTTATGTTTCTCAGTGTTGACTCTGATACCATATACAATGAAAATAAATTATAAGTTATACATTTAGTGGTACCTTGTACAAGAATACTACACACACACACACGTACGCACTGACACACACTGGTGCTTAGCAGTGCCTTGGAATAAGAAACAAAGTAGATTAGCACATGGAGAACTGGCAGCCAAGAAATGTAAAATGAGTTACATTTAAAGAAGAGATTAAAAGAAAAATCCCTATTAGAAAATCCTTCTGCCTCTCTTTGGAAAGTAAACAGTTAACTTAGCATACCTACACTGCTTAAACCCTACCCTTCCTTGATGTAGCTCTTGGGAGAAGAACTCTGGGACTTTGGAGTATCCTGACAAGAGTCTCTTTGTATATCTGAAGCTTAGGGCCATAATAGTTTAGGCTAACAATGGGATTTATGGTGAATGCCTATTTTTGCGTGCCTGGGCTTTGAGTCACACTGTAGCAGTTTGACCTCTAGCAGCCTGGAGACTGAATAGCTAAATTCAGTCGGGATGGTGTTACATGCCTACATAACTAACCCTGCACACCAAGGCTTTGGTGAGCTTCCCTGGTTGGAAAGACTTTCCAAGTTTTACACACTTAGTGCTAGGAAAACTCAGTACAAGCCATGTGACTCCATTGGGATAGGACAACTGGAAGCTGATTCCTGGTTTCTTCTGGACTCTGCCCTAAGCATCTTTTTCCTTTATATTGTAATCTGATGTGTTTTTTGTTGTGACAAAAAGTAACAGTGCATATAACAGCTTTCCAAGTTCTGTGAGTCCTGCTAGATCAACAATGAACCTGACAGTAGTCTTAGGAAGCCCCAAGACAATATATTTTCTATTCCTCTTCCCTAATGTATTTTTTCATCATGGCGTTTAACACTACCAAAATTATTCAATTACATTTTGTATGGCATTTATACCTTATCATATTATACATATTTTTCATATTATTTCTTTTTTTAAAAATTTTTAATGTCTATTTATTTTTGAGAGAGAGAGAAGGAGTGCCAACTGGAAGGAGCGAGGTGGGGGGGGGGGGGGAGACACAGAATCCAAAGCAGGCTCCAGACTCTGAGACGTCAGCACACAGCCTGATGCGGAGCTCAAACCCATGAACCATGAGATCATGACCTGAACCAAAGTCAGATGCTTAAACAACTGAGTCCCCCAGGCGCCCCTTTTTCATATTATTTCAATTATACTCTCTCCCCATGCCCCATCCAAACATACAAACACACAATTAAATATAGATTTCTTTGAGGGTAGGTACTTTGTCTTTTTCACTACTAAATCTCTAGCACACAGAACAGTAGCTAGCACATACAGGTACTCAGTAAATACCTGGGGACTGACTGAATGAATGAATGAAACAAATACATGGTTATATACGAAAAGACAAATCACAGTCTAGTTTGCCAAGCACCATCACCATGTATAAACAGACCTTCCCACTGGGAAAAGGTAAGTCTCAGTCTCCTAATGACTTTTAGCTTGGCTATTAGCAACTTGGGAAACTTGTCACTTTACTTGCTTTTCCTGTCCCTGCAAAGGAAAGCACACCCAAAGTGCTTAATTAGAATAAGGACTAAATGTGAATTATTCTTAGTATTCGGCATAATGGGTGAGCAAAATTCCCCTAATAATTACTTTGCTACATAACTATCATCTTTAGGTAAGCTCAACCCACTGCTCCATGTTTACTACAGGCTTTTGGTTAAAAAAAAAGGCTAATTAAAAATTAATTACAATTAGAGTAAAGACCCTGTTTTGTGTTAAAAGAGTAAGGCAAAAGGTTAATAATCTTTTCTGAAGTCCATATTAATTCTTCCATTTCTTCACCTGCTAAACCTCTAGTTCCTCTTCAAGACCCACAGTGAAGCTCACCCCTTCCCACCTCAGTGTGAGCTCTTTTACAGCTCTTACAGAATGTGCCTCCCTCAGTACTACCAAAGAGCTCTTCACATCTCACCAGGCCACAGGTCACATTGCTGTGACAAAATATTTGTTTACCTGACTCTCCAATATAGAAGATTGGGAGCTCATCATGGTTAGGATAGTACTTAATTGATGTTTCTGGTTTGCAAGAACTCCCCTATGCCCTGGCACATAGAAGGCACTCACTAACTGCTGGCTACATAAATGAGCTAGTGAATAAATAAGGAAAAGAATAAATGAACACAGACTGATCTTAAGCTCAAGCAGAAAACCAAACCAGGTAAGAGAAATTATACACAGTTCTATTTGCAAAGTCTTCTAAATAATTCTTCCTCTTAAAGAGAATGGATGAGCAAAGTGCGGGACCAAATTTTATCCATGAAAAGTTTGATGTTTTCCAGGCGATAAACCCTCACTTGTTTGATATTGTGAGGGTGAAGAATAAAACAGATGTTCTTTTATTTTATTTTTTTTTCCACGTTTATTTTATTTTTGGGACAGAGAGAGACAGAGCATGAACGGGGGAGGGGCAGAGAGAGAGGGAGACACAGAATCGGAAACAGGCTCCAGGCTCCGAGCCATCAGCCCAGAGCCTGACGCGGGGCTCGAACTCACGGACCGCGAGATCGTGACCTGGCTGAAGTCGGACGCTTAACAGACTGCGCCACCCAGGCGCCCCAAAACAGATGTTCTATTCACTGGCACATGGAATAATAATAATAAAACACTTGGGGTAACTGTAATGATATGTGTAGTTTGAATTTTTATTAAAATTGGCAAGAAGTTATTCAATGATACTAATGACAAGAGTCAACTTCAAAATATTCAGGGCCTAGTCTATCAACCATCAAACTTAGGTGCCTTTACTTACTGAAATGATCTTTCTAGGAGGACTGTTTGGGAGATGCCGTCACTTCTCTCAACCCATATTTAAAAAGTGCCTATCACAGGAGAGACTTTGTACTAAGCTCTCCATGGGCTACAGAGAAGAAAAAGCCATGGTGACTGCTATCAAGGAAATCTGAATAAAGCAGGTTTTCCTCAGATGCCAAAAAGGGGGCAACACTATTACTATACCAAAGCATATATATAATAAGATATTCTGGAATAGAGACTCACACACTCACTCTTGGTTTAGTTGTAAAAACTATGTTAAAAAGTGTTTTTGTTCTGAGAGTCTCATTTTCATGCTTTGAGCATCAGGAGCTACAAATCATTTCATGAAGTAAACCATGTGCAGATGTCACCTTCCCATCAGTTTCTAACCCCCATTAACCATCAGATGATGGAAGCAAGTTTCAAAAAAGAGTGGTGGGGGAGACACTTTATCATTTGCAACCCAGGTGAGATCGCCTCTGAGTCACACTGAAGCTTTAAAGGAGGACGGGCAGGGAAAAGAAGGTAAATTGGAGGGAGCTGGCTATGGCTAGGAAAACGGAGGCAGCCTCGGAGATGTCCCCTGAAAGGCATGGCCAGTGCACAGAAGTCTCCTCACAGCAGTCCTATCTATCCCATTTGAGTCTGAGACTGTAGCTAGAGGGAACAGAATCCAACCTCTAGCAGGAAGAAATATGTAATAATAACACCTGAAATGCATTAAGTGCTTACTATATGCCAAGAAGTGAAGAAGTACTGAATCTTCAAAACCATGTTCTAAAAAGTGTATTTTATAGTTAATAAAACAGATTTTTAAGAGTTAACTATTTTACCTCCATCACACAACCAGGAAATGGTACCAACTTCTTTGATTCCAGAACCTGTATTTCTGAAGAAGAAATCTGGCTGAGTGTCAAGGGCAAGACTCCAGTTCCAACTGATTCATAAAGCAGAGGTCTAGTCACAATGGCAAGAATGGAAAAGTCAGAGAAAATCATGTAATTCCCTGGGTACAAATATCTAGGACTTGCAAATTTAGGGCAACAAAACCAATTTTAATTCCCCAGAAGTAAATTACAATGAAAATGAAGGGTGGGGGTGGGGAAGGGGGGAAACTGGAATTAAATACAGCATACAACATTTGGGAAATACCTAGCATGAAGAATATTTTCCTTCAGTTGTTTAACACTGGAAATAAATAAGGTCTTTATATCTCCTCTTTTAAACATCTTTAAAAAATCAGATTCTCATATGAAATGGTATAAGAAAACTTACATGGGGAAAGAAAACAAACAGGGGAGGCAATTAAGGTATAAATTCTATAAAACAGTAATCATCAATTTGATGACCAGCCAAAGAAGAGACTGAACAGAGACACAGGAAAATTACTAGCTTTCATTGAATATAAAATGCTACCATAAGTCTTCATAAAGAAACTAAATTGATAGGGGTTCCTGGGCAGCTCAGTCAGTTAAGTGCAGTACTCCTGATTTCAGCTCAGGTCATGATCTCACGGTCATATGATCAAGTCCTGAGTGGGGCTCGGGCTCTGCACTTGGGATGGAGCTTCTTTAAGATTCTCTCTCCCCTCTTGTACCCCTCCCACACTTGTGTTTTCTCACTACTCTCTCTCAAAAACAAAAAAAAACAAAACAAAAACAATACATATATACATATGTATACATGTATGTACTGAATTGGTAAATTGGCCTTGCTTATTATCTTCTTCCTTCTTAGGAAAAAATAAAAGAGTCACAAAAAGTAAATAAAGGATTACATAGCTGAATTTGAGTTCTCAGCCCATTTTAGGCAAGCACTGCATTTCACAAAATGGCTTCTGCTCCCAGCATGCTCTTCATCCATTACCCCACTGAAATCTAGTGAGAAAGAGCTATCATTCTGCCACTAGATGGCACTGCCACAAACTGGGATGGACAGTACTGCGGGGGCCCCAAACTTATAAATAAAACAATTTTAAGAGAAAGCAATAAAGATTAAATATATACCAAAATGCAATAAACATTAGAGTGATGCAGAGAATAGTGCAACAAACAAACAAAATACACTGAGATAGTATTGTCCCACTGGGACATACATCACTAAAGATTCTGCTTTATGACTAGATTCTCTCTAGATACACGAAGATATAATGTTATTTGTCCAACATATTTTGGTTCTCAATATTTTTCCTTTCAAGCTATTGAAGTTAATATTTAACAAACACATTTTCTGCCAAGTTTTAATGTGATATCATCCTCTGAAGAAACAAAGTCCAGAAATAATTTCTCTTTTTGGCAATATTTATTAGTATTTTGACACAAAACCTGAATTATTATTGAAAGTAAATAGGAAATCAAGGACTCAGATGTCTTGAGTTTTTTTCAGGTGCTCTCAAGGTTAACATGTGCTCTGCAGCAATGAAAAGGCAGATAAATAAAGGCTATCCGGTGTCACACAATCTGTAATATTTCCTATAACTGTGACTATTTTTTAAATAAAATTTTCTAGCTGACAAATTTAATTTCCCCTTTTGGTTTTGTTTATACTTTGGACTCCCTGGTGTCATGGAAGTGAACACAAAAGTAGGTGTTCCATGTCTCTCTACTTCCTTTTTGACTCTTTATCTCTCATTTATAGCTATGAACTTCCCATAAAATCTTTTTCTCTTAAAAAAATTATATATACATTTTATATGTATATCTCCAAAAGAGTCTTAATTTTGTGAGGAAAAAGAAAGAGGGGGGATTAACAGAGTCCTATTCAGGAAGTTTCTAAAACACCTACTGGAACAATATGGAAGATAGTAAGTTCCGTCTTCACACCGCTGGCTGTATTCAAAAGAACTAAAGGAAATGAACCTACCTCCAATCTGTCAGGCACTCGCAAGTAGCTGCAAGCCCTTGGGGACTGAGGGATCTCATTTGAGATGGCACACCAAAGCTGAAAACTGGCCTAGGCCCAACAGCCTCAGCCTTGAATGAGTGTGTGTGTGTGTGTGTGTGTGTGTGTGCGCGCGCGCGCACATCTAAAAAAAAAAAAAACACATATAGAGAGCCAATAAATGTAATATGAACTCCACAAATACCCTGGTCTAAATCTAAATAGGAAATATAATTAGGTCATTGTTACCTTTCAGTCAGGGCAAAGGTGAAAATCACAATAATTTTGCAAAAACACACTCAAATGAGGAAACAGAAGGGTGTGACAGGGGGTAGACAGTCTACCAAAACAGAAAAACTGTTTACAATAAACATCCCAGGCGCACAGTAAGGCTGTGAAACCCAAAGTGAATTTTTCCATCCTCTAGCTATGTCCTTGCCTTTAATGTGAAGGTCTGGACTTTAATTAGGGCTCTTCTGAGTGGGCAGTGGAGAGATGGTGAAAAGGGCTATTTATGAGCATTTGCTTCTGTTCCGAGGGAAAAACATCCCAGCCAGTTGCTGAGAGTTTGACTCCTTCCAGAGCTTTACCATTTCTCTACACTGTTTGTTCTCAGAATACAGATAGACCTAGGAAAATCTAAAACCCCACAGAAGCATTCCTCCACAATGAGCCTCTACACTGAAGCATATGATATTTGACAGCCTTTTGTGAGTAGCAGAGTCCGTGGATTTTTTTTCTCCAGCAGTGATATCCTTTCACCTCATTATAAAATATAACCTGTCATAGCTAAATTGAGGAGTTTTTCAACAGGGCTGGAAAACTCATCTTTAATTACTGTATAGGAGAATGCTTCTGAATTATCAACTATGCAGAAAAAGGCTGAAAGGCAATGTGATCACTGTAAGAAACAGATGCTCCTTGATAAAGAAGCCATGTTGTTGGGTTTTCAGTTTCTCAGGTGATGGTGCTTTGATATGGATGGCTTTGAAATCCATATAAGATGAAAAAGAAAAAGAAACACTTTCATTAGGCTAGTGGTATTATGTATACACTTAACTGTCCATGCACAGATTGGTTTTAAGGATTCTACTGGGTCACCAGTCTGAGATTAAAAATATCTATATGTGCACTTGAAGACAATTTCTAATGGAAGGATTCTGTATACCTACTTAATGTGTTGGTTACTACAGGAGGTGGTGACAGACCAGGTTCTAAATTCAGGCTCTACCACTAACCAACTGCTGACCTTGGCAATTACGGACTCACTCTGAGCTTCAGTTATCTTACCTGCAAAAGGGAGAGCATCATCATACCTGCACTATATGACTATTGAGAAGATTAATGAGATAATGAAAGTGAAGAATTTAGCTAAGTACATAGTGCATTACAGCTATTCAGTAAATGGTGGCTATTATTATTAGAAGCAATCTGCCTTGAAATTCTCATAGTTTTGGATGCAAATTAAAATACATTTTTAAAGCAAGACTGACTACTAGACAGTGTCCCTCTTGTGCAGGGGTCATAGGACAAAATACCTCAGGTGTACACCTCCAGTTGCAGAAACAGGACATAGTTGTAATGGAGTCAAACCAACAGACTCTTGGGCATCTGACACACTGAGTACTATTTTATTTAATGTTCTCTCAAAGTCAGTATTTCTGGAAGCAGATTCTGCAGAAGATCAGTCAGCTATTTCTCAGAGAAAAGAAAATGTTTCCTATGGACAAATGACTCTGGATAATAGTACATGCAACATCTCAGTCTTGGAAATTCACAATGCACATTAGCATATTAAAGGCTTTAAGAAGATCTGCAGTGGAGAAACTATCTTTATTTTGATTGACACAGATTCCCCAAAACCAATCTGAATGCAACTCTTTTTTTCATCCAATGACTACTGATGTACTAATAATTCGTTAGGTACTATTACATGCCAGCCACAGCGTCAAGCATTTTACATGTATTATTTTATTAAATCACAATAACAATACTATGAAATAGGTACCATTATTAATTCTGTTTTACTTCCCAGGATTAGACAGCCAGTAAGTGACAGCAGGATTCAAATCCTACACTCTGGCACTAAAGTCATATTCTGAACCAGCACTTTACATTATCTCTTCACAATGTGAGGCATATCATGTCCAGTCAGAATGTTTTCACTTACAAATCACAGAAACCCCAACCAAAACCAATATAATCAATAAAAGGAGTTCATATTCTCATTTAACTAAAAAAGCAGCATGAGCTTCAGGCACCAAGAGTATAATTCTGGTCCCGGAAATTCACTCATTTCTGTACCCCTCCTTATGCCAGTTTCATCCTTAAGTGGGCTTGCCTAATTGTAGTCACTCCCAGGTAGTCTTTATTTACCAACAAATAGGAGAGAAAGCTTCTTTTCCTCAACCATCAAATAAAATTACTGGCTTCTGATTAAGTCACAGGTCCACCATGGGTCATTTTTCCTACGGCCATGTGTTGTCCTGATTATTTTAAGTTTAATTATTCCTCAATTGATGAAGGTGAAGTGTATTGGCTGATATCAATCAGGCCCCATTGCTGAAGCTAAGAGTATGGCCAATTCCAAACCACATAACAGGGAAATATGCTCCTTTTGAGAAAGAGGAAGAGTAAATGGAGTCCTATAGATTGTGCTTTGAGTAAGACTTCCAATCAAAGCTGAGACAAGTGTTGTGTGGAATATCTTTCAAAAATACCACTCCATACTTTTCTTATTCTTATACTCTTTGATCTTATACTCTTTATGGCAAAATGGAAAAAAAGGGTAACCAAGGAGGCTGAACTCTCTAAAGAAATACAACATAATCCAAGACTTGACTTTCTCCTGACAATTCTGGATCTGCTTCTACTCATCACTTCTGATGGTAGCTACAACAGAGGTATATTATAGAACTATTGTGTCAATTTTTAGATGAAACACCTGAAGCAGAGGAAGCTAATTAGACTTTTTCCAGACCAAAGGGAAAAGTCTCTCAACTCTATTTATTATTTTTATATAAGAACAGCTAAGTATGTTGTCTATAGCCTACAAAAACTCAAAAGATATGGAAATACAGAGTAAAAGTAAAAATCGCCTGCCTGTTTTTGTATTCTTTCCATTCTCCGTCTCAGATGTCATCAGTTTGGTATATAAACCTCCCAAACTTTGTCTAGCTTTACATATATTTATGTATAAAAAAAATCTTTTGCAACATAAATAGGAATATGTCACTCTTGTTTTCTCTGTCTCCATTCAAATATATATCTGAAGAGCTCTTCATCAGTAAAAAAAAGATCTTCATTCTATCCTACTGGTGTATGGAGTGTCACAGTAGAGGTGAACCATCACTGTTCTCCCAGTTGTTCACTGACAGAAATTTAAGGGTTTCTAACGTTTTCCTATCTAAAAGAAAGCTCAAATGGCCATTGCTGTATATGCTACTTCATGCCCATGTGGAAGTTTTTCTCTACAAAAGAAAGCCATCAATGAAACTGTTTGGTTAAAGGAGTTTGAGCACTTAAAATTTTGATAGAATTTGCCAAATTGCCCTCCAAAAAGGCTGTTCCAATTTATACTCCCACCAACAGTGTCTAAGAGTACCTGTTTCCCCACTGGATATTAGCAATCTTTTTGCATTCAATTTCAAAGACTAATCAACAGGACTCCAGTTAACTCTGTGATGAAAGTGGCTCCCTAAGAGCTTTAAGAATGTATCATTAGACAGGAAAGAAAACAATTATTTTGTGTGAGCCCACTCTGCGATTGGTATTATAATAATAATAAAGAAAACTCTCTTGATTGAACAGCTATTTACTTTGGACTTACAGACATTAACTACCTGCCTTACACTGTTCTTAAGAGGTCAACAAAGGTCACTTCTCCCCATTTTGCAGATGCAAGTTTTAAAGTAAAAAAAAAAAAATAAGTACAATTTTCCATCAGGCTGTGTACAATAACAGAAAAAAAGAATCTACTTCTTTTGAGTCCCCACCTCATTTCTTGGTGATGAAGCAGCCTCTCAAACCCAGAAACAAAACTCTGACCTGTATCCCCTTTGAAGCCAGCCAAAATCCAGCTACTTGCATTAGAAGCATATTTCTGCTTTAACTTTCACTTAAAGCTGGATGATAATTTAGAAATACATTGGGGCTTAAGCCAATGAAACTTCAAGTTCAGTTCCCAGCCATGTGGCGGCCTTTGCTCCCTCTGGCAAAGGCTACTAGCGTTCTTTCATCGACTAACGGGTGATCTGAAGGGAAATGAGCAGAAAATAAGGTGCCATCTGCAGAACTCAATATTTACTTCTCTCTGTGTTCCTGGAGAGTCATGGAGAATTCACAGGCTTGCGAACTTGAAATCTCTGTATAGTAGGCGGCAGAAACATTGGCAACTTACTTAGGGCACTTTTGCGATCATCGCTTTGAGCGAAACCCTAGATATATGCCCCAGAGGGAAGCCATGTGGGCTTTAATGCACGTCTTGTTCCCTTGCAGAGAAGTCACAACTTACCCAAACATACTCGTTCACAGACAATCTAAATGAAATCTCCAGATTGATGACAGCTGGCCTAGGAAAGGCAAGAACACCCTGAGAGTGAGCTACTTGCACCCTTTGAGATAAATACATTTTTCTGATGACTCAGTTGTTCTTTATATTTCAATCACAGGTCAATGAATTGTAATGGCACCAATACAAATACAAAGCCGTTGGAATGTTTGTGACAAAGTGGCTTTCCAGACCAGAAATGAAATTTTTCTTAAACTAGCAATACTTTGCTAGTTTAAGAGTAAATGTCAGTAACCTTATCTTTCTACAAAGACTCTCCTTTTTTCTCTCCTTCCTGCTTCCGTATCTTAACTTAGAGGCACAATCCTGTTCTACATCGACCCAGGCTCCATCAGCATCCAGTATTCCCTGTCTAAAGCTTTGACACATTTGTCACAACAGCTAAGGTTGAGGAAAAGAGTTGAAACAATTTCACAAGGCTTGTTATGACTCACATGGCCCCTGTGTAGTCCTCTTAACATCCTTTGTTCCCATCCTTCCAATAAAACATGAGCACCAGCCGTTTCCCTCTCACAGTGTGAGCCAGAAAGGCTGGAGCCTTTGAGCTCTGGTTCCAGTCTACAGATCATTAGAGCAGATGATATTGTTCTGTACATCAAGCCTTTCATGCCAGCTTCTAAATGAGGGAGAAAGACTGCAGTGATGACAATGATCTATCTTTGGACCCTTTTAATAAACCCACCCCTTTTAATAAAGATACCTCTTTTAATACATTAAAAAAAATTTTTTTGAGATCTTGGGACCATATGGGGAGAGGACTGGAGGTAGAGCTGAGAAGGGAGAGGGTGACCAGAGAAAACAAGGTGGAGGAGGGAATAAGAACAATAAAGAATACATATTTGGTTTCCTGGGCATATTATCCTGCTGCTCTGTCTCCCACTAAGATCTATAGATTTGCAGTTCTTTAGAAGTTGTCAGATAGCTCCAACTGTTTTCTAAAGTTTAACTATCACAAATTGATGGGCCCTGAGTTAAGATGGAAACATCTGTGGTTGAATATATCTATAAGAGACCAGCACAATGACATCTTGCATTTTCAGAGGGCCTTTCTCTCAAAGCTCAAAGTGTGTTATAGATTTGATCTAATTATTCCTGCACACCATTAATGGCACCTAGGAAGAAAGCAGGGGACAAGCAGGCAGTACTTTGGGGGTGAGGGTTTAACTACTATTGTTATTTTTTGCCCAGGGAAAATAAAACATGGAATGTATAAAAATGCCTTAAGTTTTTGTTTTTTTTTTTTTTACTTCCTAGCTGTTGTAGCCTTTTGTTCAAATGAAAACTGTTCCTAACATAAAAAAACATAAACACACCCCTTCCCTAGAACATTTACTGCTGAACTGCCCTTGCCAAAACTGTCTCAAGGCCCTGACTGCCTATGCTTTTTCTCGACTACACTCTACTCTCAAATCCACAGAGCACAGGATTAAAAAGATAAAACCACTTTC
The DNA here is from genome assembly GCF_014898765.1 of Herpailurus yagouaroundi. Classification (NCBI taxonomy): domain Eukaryota; kingdom Metazoa; phylum Chordata; class Mammalia; order Carnivora; family Felidae; genus Herpailurus; species Herpailurus yagouaroundi. The sequence continues at coordinate 4,815,431 of NW_024412415.1, forward strand.
CCAGGGGAGGCAACAAAGAAACTTACAACGCGGAACATGAGCCACTCTCACAAATATCACTCCAAACAGGCAACACAGTCTTTCAAGAATAGCAGAGAGCTAGCCTCTGTTTCTGCGAAAAATGCAAGCATGTCTTCCAGAGACTATCATAATGTGCAACCTACCAGATCATTTTCTTAACACATTCTCCTATGGGGAAAAATGTTTACCTAGAGGGCTGTTAATGACTGAATGCTACTATTATATTTGCCAGCCACAGAATTATGACTCTGGTTATCCTGGGCATTCTGAATACACAGACTCACCTTACCAACACGACTTATTATTACCATCTTTTATATCTTCATCACAGACTCTAAAGATGTCCAGTTTTCCAAAGAATGTCTGCAAACACCATTTTTGGACTTTCAAATATGACAATAGGGAGTAACACCCCTACTCCCACCCTGACTGAAAGATGCCTCTTCTTAAGCTGCTAAGACAGTGTTGGTAGTAGTAGCAAGTACATTTGTACATTTAAAGAGATATGAACTAAAAATATGGCCCTATGGGTCTGTTATGACTTAGCAGAAAATGCCTTTCTGTGACAGCTAAGTGATATGACAGACTGGAGCACATCCCAAGCAACCCACATCTTCTATTGGTGCCAAGGGAAGATTTGTGCCCTAAAATAAACATGAAGTGATAAAAATGTGAGAAATTCTGTGGAAAACAATTCAAGTGTCCTCAGGTACTTTTTCTTGTCCTAAGTAATGGAATGTTTAACTATATTTTGTATGTTCTCTCCACCTAGACTGACCTCCAAATACGCAGGTCAACAAAAATATGCACTTCAAAACAACCACCAGCATATTAGGATAAAATTAGCTATGTCTGGTCTTTTGTTGTTCGTATCAGTGCTAAAAATAATTTAAAAATAGATTTTAAAAAATTCTGTGCTGATGATAATGCCTCATGTTTTCATGATTTGTGTCAAAATGCTTTGTAGTTATAAGTCATGCTCTCTTAGCCTGGAGTGTCTCTGGAGTGTCTAAGTGTTTCACCAATAGGCCAAAGCAGAGACAAAAGAAATTCTAAATCAAGAAGAAAATGAAAGGTCAAAAGGTAGAATATTATAAAAGGAAGTGGATGTGGAGGAAAGATAGGAAGGATGAGAAAGAGGTGAGTTTGAAAGGATCAAGTGCCCATAATGTCACTATTGTGATAGGGTAGCCTATCAACCAATGATTACAGACCACCAATTAACTGTAAGAAAAAGAGACTGCTATTCTCTATCCACCCATCTACATAAAGAGAATTAGGGAGATTATGTTGTTTTCACAACCCATAGTCATTATAAAACAAAAATATGTTACAAATTAAAAAAATATATAGACTTCAGTATGTTTGAAGATTATAGCTAGCATTTGCCCCACTGTTGTTGTCCTACTAATTTTTTCTTCACATTATTTCTGCTCCTCAAACCCACAGCAAGGCAATAAATAGCATTGGCCTTGGAATCTATCCATTTGTAGTTCTTTTTTCTCTCTAGATCTTGAGGCTCTTGTCAATCTCCTAACATTTAATTGGTGGTCCATAACTAGGATAAGTGACCCTGACACAGTGGGGACACTGCTTGACAATTATCAGCTCTGGTGGCCCACATGTTCTGGCTTCCATTCTACCCGAGACAGGAGATCTGATTATGTCAGCATAGTAGTCAGGGTTTTCCAGAGAAACAGAATCAATAGAATATATTTTAATAATATAATAAAATATCTGTATCTATATATCATATACATATATACACACATATATATAATAGATGATATTTATGTATAAAATATATAGATACAATCTCTTTATACCTGTATGTGTGTCATCTACATATAAATACACAATATATATACAAAAAGATAAGGAGTTAGCCCATGTAATTATGGAGGCTGAGAAGTCCCACAATCTACCATCGGCAAGCTGGAAACCCAGGAAAACCAGTGGTGCAATTCTGAAAAAGGAAGGGCCAATGGTGCAAGTCCCAATCTGAGGACAGGTTGGGACCTGCTCCAGCTCCACCAATCAGAAAGAGAAAAAAAATTCTCCCTTCCTCTGCCTTTTTATTCTATTCAACCCCTCAAAGGATTGGATGGTACACACCTATATTGGGAAGACCAATCTGCTTTACTCAGTCTACTGATTCAAATGCTAATCTCATCCAGAAACCCTCACAGGCACACCCAGAAATAATATTTAGCCAAAAATCTGGGTACCCTGTGATCTAGTCAAGTTAACACACATAATTAACCACCACAGTGAGTTTTTCACCATCCACAATGGGGGTCAGATTAGTGCTTGCTTATAGCAAGTCTATAAATGTTTGCATTTGGCACTATACCCTAGTAAATATCTGTGACCATGTTAGTTAGAATGATCTGACTTGATGCACATACCAATTACAGAAAAAAAATGACAGACTGGGGGCCACTTTTATCAATAAGTTATTTTTAATTTCAAGGGCTTCTTTCTAGAATAACACTGACCTAATCAAAGAATTGGCAAGGCATCTACACCATAGATCTTATGTAGCTTACATAATAAGATTCGAAATGAAATTATATAACTTCATGTGCCTGAGCCATGGAAGATATTTAATAGAATTAAACAGTAAGTATCTAAGGGTCTATATGTTTAAACTTTTTTAAATGTTTACTTTGGAGAGAGAGACAGAGTGCAAGGAGGGGAGAGGCAAAGAGAGAGGGAGACACAGAATCTGAAGCGGGCTCCAGGCTCTGAGCTGTCAGTACAGAGCCTGACATGGGGCTTGAATGCACGAACCACAAAATCACGACCTGAGCTGAAGTGGGACACTTTACCAACTGAGCCACCCAGGTGCTCCCAGAGGGCCTATATATTTAGACAGGGAAATATCTTTTCAGATTATTCAATTGGTTAATTTTCTAATAAAAAAAAGTTAGAACAGAGTACTAAAGGTCAACAGAAAAAAGCACCAGACACAGCACTAAGCATCAAATTAGAGATACAAAACAGGGTTCAAGAAAGTCCTAAACAAACAGAAGCCATTCCCAGGGCAATAATAAATTGGTGGTAGACATTTTGAAGAATGCATTGGAAAGAAACAAAACTTTAGAAATACAGTCAATTTAGACTACATATTTACTAAAGTCTGAACTTTGAGAAATTTCCAACTATAAATGAAGAAATTTCTCAACTATTAAAAGTTTTAATTCAAGGAAACAATTATTTTTATAGAAGAGCAGAAGCAAAAATATAATTGTATACAGAGAAAGAATTCAGAACAAAAATAGAAATAAGTAACAAAATGGAGACATTTTCTGCATGCCCACTCAGTTAAGCATTTCACTTATGCTTTAAAAAGTGGAATCAGGGGCGCCTGGGTGGCTCAGTCGGTTAAGCGGCCGACTTTGGCTCAGGTCATGATCTCACGGTCCGTGAGTTTGAGCCCCACGTCGGACTCTGTGCTGACAGCTCAGAGCCTGGAGCCTGTTTCAGATTCTGTGTCTCCCTCTCTCTCTCTGACCCTGCCCCGTTCATGCTCTGTCTCTCCCTGTCTCAAAAATAAATAAACATTAAAAAAATAAAATAAAAAGTGGAATCAGAGGTTGATATAAAACCGTGAGTAGATTACTTTTGATTTGCCTATCTGCATTCATGAATAAGTTAATCTTTGCTAAATGGAATGCAGTGTGAATAATGAACCAGAAACTATAAGAAATTATATTTTAAAAAGAACTAAATAGAAATCTTGAAAACTAAACTGACCAAAAAATTTTAAAAGCTCAATAAATACGCTAGTCAGCTTTGATATAGCTGAAGAGAGAATAAGAGAACTGGAATATAAAAATGAAAAAGCTAGCCATTCTATAGCACAGAGAAGAAAGGGAAAGCAAAAGGAAATGAGAAAGAAGTTCTATAAGACAAAATAAGGTCTAACATACATCTAATTTGTGTTAAGGAAGAATTTTTTTAAGTGCGGAAAGTACAGTATATAATGGGAATGTCATAAAAATTCCCCAAAACTGATGAATGATCCCCAAAGAATCATCAGTTTTAAATAGTTCTGTGAATGACAACTAGCACATATTAAAAGGAATGTACACCTAGACTCATTGTTTTAAAATTGAAAAACCAAAGATAAAGATAAAAATCCCAAAGCAATGAGAGAAAACAGAGTTTACAAATAAATGAAGAAGATGGATAGCAGATTTCTTTGTTTTTATTTTTGAGAGAGAGAAGGAGAGAGAGTGCATGGGGAGGGGCAGAGAGAGAGTGAGATAGAGGATCCAAAGCAGAGCCCCCTCCCCCCCCACCCCGAACAGCAGAGAGCTTGATGTGGGGCTTGAACTCAGCAACTGCAAGATCATGACCTAAGCAGAAGTCAGACACTTAACCAATTGAGCCACCCAGGCACCCCAGACAGCTGACTTCTTAAGTTAAGAAGGGAACAAGAGCAAAATATAATGGAAAAAATCTTTAAAGGGCTTAGAGAAAAACCTAACAACCCAGAATTCTATACTCAGTGAAATTTCCTTTGAAAAATGAGAGTAAAATGGAAATCCTCCTTTCAAACAAAAACTAAAGAACACACAGGTTCTCAATAAGGACATTTCTGAAAGTTCTTCTTCAATAATAAGCACTAGGGACACACACAAAAAATGACACAGAATGTAAGAAGTAATGATAGCAAAGAAACATGTAAACATGTCAATAGAGATTAACAAAGAAGAACTGACTAAAATACTAATAATGTTGAACTTTTTTAACAAAGAGAAAACTGAAATGAAAACAAAATAGTATATAAGTCAGGAGGGTGATCAGGATAAATTTTTCTAGGCTGCTTATACTGTTTGGGAGAAGGACAAAGATGTTAACTTTAAACTGTACTAAATATTCCTGTTTTAATTTTCAGAATAATACCTAAAAGACTATACAGAGACCACATAACATTCAAGCTTGTAGAAAGGTAAAAAGAAGGAAGAAACATCAGTCCAAATAATATAGGAAAAGAGACATTAGGGGAAAAAAAGTGAGGGGCACCTGGTTGGCTCAGTTGGTTAAACATCTGACTTCAGCTCAGGTCATGATCTCATGGTTTGTGGGTTCAAGCCCCAAATCAGGCTCGGTGCTGAGAGCTCAGAGCCTAGAGCCTGCTTAGGATTCTGTTTCTCCCTCTCCCTCTGCCCCTCTCCTGCTCACGCTCGCGCTCTCTCTCTCTCTCTCTCTCTCTCTCAAAAGTAAAAATAAACGTTAAAAAAAACTTTTTTGTGAGAAAACACAAAATAAGATGGTAAAAAATAATCTCTATAAATCATTAATCACAGAAAATATAAGTGAACTATAGTCTTCAATTAAAAGAATAAGATTGTCAGGGTATGGCCACAAAACTTATATGAGTTATGACTGAAACATACAGAGATATTAAAAGATAGATAATGGAGGGGCGCCTGGGTGGTGCAGTCGGTTAAGCGTCCGGCTTCAGCCAGGTCACGATCTCGCGGTCCGTGAGTTCAAGCCCCGCGTCAGGCTCTGGGCTGATGGCTCAGAGCCTGGAGCCTGTTTCCGATTCTCTGTCTCCCTCTCTCTCTGACCCTCCCCCGTTCATGCTCTGTCTCTCCCTGTCCCAAAAATAAATAAACGTTGAAAAAAAAGAAAAAAAAAAGATAGATAATGGAAAAGATATTCCAAGCAAATACTAGCCAAATGGCAATTTTATAGCTGTATTATTAAATAGAATTTAAGGCAAAAAGCCTTGCTAGTATAAAGTCTCTATAGAAAAATAAGGGTCCCTTTACCAAGAAGACACTAAAGTTCTAAACACTATATACCTAATAACCTAAAATATTTTAAGAACATTAATTTAAAAAATGAAAGTAAAAACATAATAGAGAAAGTCAAAGAATCAACCTCTGGCTTTTTGAAAGACAAATAAAATTGACAACTCTTTAACAAGACAGATTATAAGGAGAGAAGCACAAATAATCAATAGTATGAATGAAACTGAAACATAATTAGAGATTCAGTAGACATGAGATAAATAATAGAATATTACAGATGAGTTTCTACCATTAAATATAAAAATTTAAACATAAACATGCCTATGGAAATGTAATTCAAAGAAACTGACTCTAGAAGAAATAGAAACTCAATAATCATATAAACAATTATAGAGATTAAAACATCTTCTACCAAAAAAAAAAAAATAGGCCTAGATTATTTAACAGGAATGCTCCACAAAATATTCAGGGAACAGACCATTTTAATCTGATACCAACACTTTCATAAAAGAGAAAAAGCAGCCACAATTCTCAAATTATTTCATTTTGCCAGTATATCTTTGATATCAAAACCAGATAAACATAGTATGAAAAGCATTAAAGGAAAATTGCAAGCCAATTCAATTACAACAAGGATGCAAAAGCAACTAAACAAAATGCAAAATGGTAAATATGAAAAATAATACATCATGACCAACAGAGATTTATGCAAGTAATGAATGGTTGTTGTAACATCATAAAATTAATTATGTGAATTCCCGATGCTGTCTTACTGTTATAGGTGGCTATAAATCCAGTTTTGACTAATGAAAAGTTACCAGAGGCAACATGTGACATTTCTAGACAGATGTATTTAATTCCCATCTTAGATATTCCAAAGCTATCTTCTGTCATATTGATCATGGAATCATGAGTTTATATACAATGTTAAGTCATTTCATGAAGGACAATCATTCTGGTCAGTTTTCCAAATCTGTAACAGATTTTTCACAGGAGAAAACAAAATAGTTTCTGTTCTGCTACATCACTGAGTTTTCTGGGTTGTTTCTCACCTAACATAACCTAGTCCAATCAGATTGGTATAGCTATAATAACTAATATAGCTCTGAGAAAGACAAATGAGCCAATAAAACAAAATAGAATGCCCAGAAACAGATCCACTTGAATGTGGAAAATTAATATATGATAGGCAGTGCAGATCCGTGAAGAAAAGATGAGCTATGAAATAAAATATCCCAGACAATTAGTATTTCATCTAGGAAAGTGAAATTGAATCACTGTATCATGCTACTTACAATAATCAATCTCTACGGAGGATAGACATATGTGAAATAAAAAGGAGAAACTTTAGAATAAAACATAAGAGTTTATCTTTATAACTCCAAACTATATAAGAATTACTTAAATATGGCACAAAAACAGACACATAGACCAATGGAATAGAATAGAAACCCCAGAACTAGACCCACAAACGTATGGCCAACTCATCTTTGACAAAGCAGGAAAGAACATCCAATGGAAAAAAGACAGTCTCTTTAACAAATGGTGCTGGGAGAACTGGACAGCAACATGCAGAAGGTTGAAAGTAGACCACTTTCTCACACCATTCACAAAAATAAACTCAAAATGGATAAAGGACCTGAATGTGAGACAGGAAACCATCAAAACCTTAGAGGAGAAAGCAGGAAAAGACCTCTCTGACCTCAGCCGTAGCAATCTCTTACTCGACACATCCCCAAAGGCAAGGGAATTAAAAGCAAAAGTGAATTACTGGGACCTTATGAAGATAAAAAGCTTCTGCACAGCAAAGGAAACAACCAACAAAACCAAAAGGCAACCAACGGAATGGGAAAAGATATTTGCAAATGACATATCGGACAAAGGGCTAGTATCCAAAATCTATAAAGAGCTCACCAAACTCCACACCCGAAAAGCAAATAACCCAGTGAAGAAATGGGCAGAAAACATGAATAGACACTTCTCTAAAGAAGACATCCGGATGGCCAACAGGCACATGAAAAGATGTTCAGCGTCGCTCCTTATCAGGGAAATACAAATCAAAACCACACTCAGGTATCACCTCACGCCAGTCAGAGTGGCCAAAATGAACAAATCAGGAGACTATAGATGCTGGAGAGGATGTGGAGAAACGGGAACCCTCTTCCACTGTTGGTGGGAATGCAAATTGGTGCAGCCGCTCTGGAAAGCAGTGTGGAGGTTCCTCAGAAAATTAAAAATAGACCTACCCTATGACCCAGCAATAGCACTGCTAGGAATTTATCCAAGGGACACAGGAGTACTGATGCATAGGGGCACTTGTACCCCAATGTTCATAGCAGCACTCTCAACAATAGCCAAATTATGGAAAGAGCCTAAATGTCCATCAACTGATGAATGGATAAAGAAATTGTGGTTTATATACACTATGGAATACTACGTGGCAATAAGAAAAAATGAAATATGGCCTTTTGTAGCAACGTGGATGGAACTGGAGAGTGTGATGCTAAGTGAAATAAGCCATACAGAGAAAGACAGATACCATATGGTTTCACTCTTATGTGGATCCTGAGAAACTTAACAGGAACCCATGGGGGAGGGGAAGGAAAAAAAAAAAAAAAGAGGTTAGAGTGGGAGAGAGCCAAAGCATAAGAGACTGTTGAGAACTGAGAGCAAACTGAGGGTTGATGGGGGGTGGGAGGGAGGAGAGGGTGGGTGATGGGTATTGAGGAGGGCACCTTTTGGGATGAGCACTGGGTGTTGTATGGAAACCAATTTGACAATAAATTTCATATATAAATAAAAAAAAAAAGAATTACTTAAATAAGACATGAAAAGGACAAATATAAAGGAGAATACAGATGAATTCAACCACATTGAAGAATCAAATTGAACCAAGCTGAAAACTTCTGTAATATCAGTATTTATCATGTAATTATCAGTATTTAAATGTAAAACAAATTATCAATATTTAAAATGTAAAAATAATTTCTACAAATACATTTTAAAAAAGTGTCCAAACAAAATTAGGTTAACAAAATTCACTAAGAAGAAATTAAATGGTATGAAAGTATATGAAAACTTGCTCAGCAGGGTGCCTGCACGGCTCAGTCTGTTAGGTGTTAGAATCTTGATTTTGGCTCAGGTCATGACCTCATGGTTCGTGGGTTCAAGCCCACGTCAGGCTCCACAATGGCAATGCAGAGCCTACTTGGGATTCTCCCTTCCTCTCTGTCTACTCTTCCCCTGGTCGCTCTCTCTCTTTCTCTCTCTCTCAAAATAAATAAATAAACTTAAAAAAAATGCTCAGCTTTTTGTAAATAAGGTAAGTAAAAAGTAAAACAAAAATTTCATGGTTACTATATTGAAAAAAATTAATACTGAGACAATACCAAGTTTTTGCAAGAATAAAAATTCTTATGCACACTAATGGACCAGAAATTCTTTCAAATACTGGAGGAAACAATATTTCATTATCTAATAAAGTTTAACATGGGTATATTCATTTCAGTATATCTACCTTAGAAAAACTCTTGAACATGTACTCGAGACCTTTGTAAAAATATTTATAGGCACTGTTTGTACCATTAAAAAACACTAAAATTTACCCAAATGTTCATGTTCACCAAGAGGTAAATTAGGGCTAACAGAGAAACAGAATCTATGCAGATAGCTATATCTATATATAAAGGTAGAGCTAAAGACAGATATATTATAAGGAATTGGCTCCTGTAATTATGGAGGCTGAGAAGTCCCGAGCTCTACAATCATCAAGCTGGAGACCCAGGAGAGCTTATATTCAGCTCCCTGAATATTATATGTTCAGATTGGAACTCAGTCTGAAGCTGAAAGACTAGAAATCAAAATCCAAAGGCAGGAAAAATGGGTTTCCCAGTTCAGTAGACAGGTACAAGGAGTTCCCTCTTACTCAGACTTTTTGTTCTATTCAGGTATTTAAATGACTAGATGAGGCCCACCCACAGTAGTGAGAACAATCTGATTCAAACGCTAACATCATCTAGGAACACCTTCAAAAACATGTCCAGCATAAATTTTGACCAGATGTCTGGATACTCTGTGGCCCAGGTGAGTTTATATAAAATTAAACATGACAATAGGAAAATGCATAAGTGTGCCTTCCTTATACAAATGGAATCCTTTACAACAGTGAAAATTGGTAAACTCTAGTTATACAATACACTATGAAATCTTACAGACAAAATTTCAAGTGGAAAAAAAAGAAGATGCACAGTATTCACAATAGCCAAGACATGGAAAACCACCTAAGTATCCATCAATGGATGATGAATGGACAAAGGAAATGTAGTATATACATACAATGGAATATTATCCTGCCATTTGAAACAACAAGGATGGATCTTGAAGGCATTATGCTAAGTGAAATCAATCTAAGAAAGACAAATACTGAATGATCTCACTTATATGTAGAATCTGAACAAGGTGAACTCATAGAAACAAACAGAATGGTGGTTGCTAGGGCTAGGGATGGAAGAAAAGAGATGTTGGTCAATGAGTACAAGCTTCCAGCTATAAGACGAATAAATCCTAAGGATGTAGTGTACAGCCTGGTGACCACAATTAATAATAATGTATTCTATACTTAAAGTTAGTAAGAGAGTAAATCTTAAATGTTCTCACCACACATGCACACGCATGCACACGCACACACACACACAGTATCAAATCATCACCTTAAATTTGTACAATGTTATTTATCAAGAATCTCAACAATGCTGGACAGAGGGGGAAAGGAAGATGCAGAAGATTTATACTGCTTGATACCACTTTTTTAACTTTATTTATTTTGAGGTGGGGGGGGGGAGGGAAGGAAGGAGAGAGAAACAGGGTCAAAGAGAAGAGGGAGAGAGAGAATCCAAAGCAGGCCCTGCACTGTCACCACAGAGCCCAACACGGGGCCCAAATTCACGAACCATGAGATCATGATCTGAGTTGAAACCAAGAGTCAGATGCTCACCCAATGGAGCCACCCATGCTCCCCTGCTTGATACCATTTATACGGAGTTCAAAAACATCACTATACAATACTTATTTACAATTATTTACATACAACATGAAGGAAAAAAGAAAAATAATAAATGCTTCTCATAAAATTCAAGACAGTGATTAACTTAAGGGAGAGAAAGGATTCAGGGCAGTGTCATCTAGAAGCAGCATACAAGGAGCTTCAAAGGTGTTGATGTTTTATTTCTCAGAATGGATGTGGATATACTGTGTATACACACATATACATGCAGAGTTTATTTCATTATTCATGGGAGTGATGCTCTATAAAGTCACTGCAAATGCTGAATTAGCAAATAATGAACCAATAGTATTGGATACTATATTGGTTCCATACTGAACCGGAGTTCAATACTGAACCTGCAAGCCTGTACTCACAACATTTTTACCAACCCTCAATATATAACCCAGTTTTATATACTTATGTTTAAAGATACCTTATTTAATATGTGTTGTTGATTCATTAACATTGATTGAATTCATGGCAACCAGCACTATACTTTATGCCTGAACAAATCTTATCCAACACACATACTTCCTCCATTAAAATTCAGTGTGGGATTGACTTCCTCCTTCCCATCTTCAGGTCTTTACCTCTACAAACTCCTCTCTTCTTCTCATCTCTAATACATATAAAAAGAGATGACAAGCAAGGAAGATATTGGAAAAAAGAAGGTAGGTGATGATCTACACCTGGCAACTGACAGCCCTGTGAGAGTTCACTGGAGGAAATCTCAGCTTTGTAACCCACTGAAGAATTTTGTGGGTGGAGTTTCCTTTAAGACTCATAATTAAAAACCTTCTTTTGCTCACACTGTTAAAATAAATTGGAAATAAATTGGTCGTATGTTTCTCATTTCCCTTTCCCACAGCTGAGTGAATATTAAAGCTCTATAATTCAAAATGTTGAAGGAGAAAACACATTTTTTTGAGAGAGAGAAAGAGGGAGAGAGAGAGACAAGCGGGGCTCACCCAAAGCACATCTTGTGTTCACCCCAAGCAGCACTCGTGCTCACCCAATGTGGGACTCCTGCTCACCCGAAGCAGGGCTCAAACTCACCTCATGTAAGGCTCAAGCTCACCTGAAGAAGGGCTCCTGTTTACCAGAAGCCGGCATGTTTTCACTCAGAGGAGGACAGGAGTTCATCAGATGTGGAACTCGAACTCCAGAACCATGAGATCATGACCTGAGCCTAAGTCAGTTGCTTAAAGCCTGAGCCACCCAGGTGTCCCAAAACACATTTTTCTTAAAAGATGGAAACTCTGATGATTGCCTGATGAACAGATTTCACCAGACATTTTCACTTTTTAGATGAAAATTGAATATATATTTATACATCATCCTTAACTCTCAACCAAGAAACAGGTTTAGGTGAAACTTCCAAAGAAACAGGAGTTCTTAAAATACTAGATATTTACCTTAAATTTAATTGGAAGGTTGTTGTTGTTTTGTTTTGTTTTGCTTTGTTTTGTTTTTTAGCAGTGTCACTTAATGTTGTATCTCCCTTCAATTCTGAAATGCATGAACTGGATAAATGTAATTGATCAATTCTTCTGAAAGCAACTATTATACTTCCATAATGTATGTATCTTCCTTCTACCTGAGAGTCAATAAAATTAATAGTATTTTAATAAGGGTATATGCAAATCAGATAATCACTGGTCATGATAAATTTTAACTAATCTTGAACTTACTGCAACTTAGCTAAGTGTGTAGAATGTGATTAAAGTTTATAACTAGAATTTAAATATTCCACACTTTTTCTAAGCTTTATACATTAAATACAGATCATTTAGAGTTGTCACACCAAACCTTTTTTTGTGTGTGTAAAATACAATAAACTGTCTTTTATAATAATCTGTTGGCTTTCATTTTTTTTAATTTTTTAAATATTTTTTTTGAGAGAGAGATAGAGAGAGGGAGGGAGGGAGGGAGGGAGGGAGGGAGGGAGCAGAGGCGGGGAAGGGGCGGAGAGAAGGAGAACAGAATGGTCTCCAGGCTCCCTGCTGTCAGCACACAGTCGGACATGAGGCTCAAACTCACAAACTGAGATCATGACCTAAGCTGAAGTCAAATGCTTAACTGACTAAGCCAACCAAGCGCCCTTGTTGGCTTTTTCATTCTTAAATGTCCCTTCAAACTCCATACAGTTTCTCCTTCTCTAAGCTTCTCTAGACTTTCCAATTTCTACGGTCCTAAATGTCTTGCAAACACAGCAGTGAAACAGTACGAATAACTAGCTAAAACTGTTTCAAAGAAAAACCAATTTTTATTGTTTTTCCCCTGTACAAAGATAAATATTATTTCCTGGAATTAAAAGATGTCTAGCTTGTCTTTCATGCTCTACTTGACAGCAGGACTCCAGAATAGAAGTTTCAAATTTTTAAGCTAAACATTCCTAAGAATCCCTTATGTAGTATGAACCATAGCTTAATATCCAATGATACTGCGTGTATATTTTTAGGACTCCAGCAATAACAAGATGCCATTATTCTAAGATGTATGGACTCTGAAACAGATAAATTTAACCCAATAGATAGATAGATAACCAGATAGATGGATAAAACTTCATGAGTGTAATATACTTTATTTCACCAATTGACATTTCTCTTCAAAATATTCTAAAATATTCTAATTTCTGTGTCCATTCTTTTTTTTTTAACAAACACACAGCTTCTTTAGTAAATCCCAGATTGCTCCTTAAGGAATTTCTAATCTACCTCTTGCTCTCCCTAACAGCGTAACTATGGATTTATTTACCTGTAATTAAATCCAAAGTGGATTGAAAGTCTAAACATAATTCTACAATTCCATTCAATTTATTTTGTTCTAATGCCCACATTTTATTATCTTCTTAGAATGTGCAAAATTTTTTAACTGTCTTGAATCCTTTTTGGAATAAGACAAAGGCCAAAGACAAGCACACATACATAGAATCCTATTTGTGACTCTGATAACTACGTCTGATTTCCCTTTGGTTGCAATGGAGGTACTGATATTTATTCAATAATTAGCCAATTAGTCATTGCCTTCTTACTCTATGCTAGACACAGTGATATACAAATGAAGTACTTTCTTCTATTGATGAAGCACTTCCAGCCCAGAAATATAAAACAGGTTTCTAAATAAATATACTTAATAAGATATTACAGTTGTTATAATTAAAATACTCACAGACACAGGGTGGGCACAAAAGACTGAGTGACCAGTTCCCAAGTGGAATGTTAGTAAGAATTAAGAAAAGTAATCCAGATGAGAAGTGTGTAGGAAAGGCTGTGTATAGAAGTTTCAATTCTAGAGAGTTCTGGGAAAAACAGAGCAATCTCTCATGACTAAAGCTTCTGAGGCAAAGGGGTATTTTTGATTGGAAAATCTGGGAGAGAATTAAGATCATGGCAGGCCTCACCTGCTGCAACGAGAGTCTGAACTTTATCCTTTGGGCAAAAGGGAATCATGGAAAAAAGCAAGAGAGAGATATGACCAACTAGCTCTATATAAAAAGCATTCAGTAACCATGGAGACTGGGATAAAGGCAGAGAAAGTAGTTTGAAACTATTACAGTACTCTTGACAAGAGATTTGGCTCCCTCCACTTGGGTGTGTGGTGGGAATAAAGTGGTTACTATTAATGAAATGCCCTAATTCCCTCTGAAAGTAAAACACAGGGCAAGATGAGAAATACCATATCAGCAAAGAGCTACTCTAGACCATTTGGTGCAGTTTCTACATTCTAACACAGTAATGCAATTTGGGGACTTGACTGCCCCAGCTGGGACCTGACCAGTGTTTAATTTGGTCTCATGATAGTAAGAGGTAGCTGGAAACAATTTGCTCATAGCTCTCCCCACAAAAACTCAAAGTCCTAATTTTGCATGTGATGAAAGTGAGCTTCTTGAAAAGTCTAAAATTAAGAAGTAAATGACAGGGGCGCCTGGGTGGCGCAGTCGGTTAAGCGTCCGACTTCAGCCAGGTCACGATCTCGCGGTCCGTGAGTTCGAGCCCCGCGTCGGGCTCTGGGCTGATGGCTCAGAGCCTGGAGCCTGCTTCCGATTCTGTGACTCCCTCTCTCTCTGCCCCTCCCCCCTTCATGCTCTGTCTCTCTCTGTCCCAAAAATAAATAAACGTTGAAAAAAAATTAAAAAAAAAAAAAAAAGAAGTAAATGACATTAACAAAATTCGTGTAAACATTTCTCTGGGTGTGCCCAGGCCACAAGAGTGTCTGTTGCTTGCATCCTTGAAAATTTAGAAGGACATCACAACATCAGTGTAATGGAACAATTCCCTAGAAAGGGGCATGAAAAGTCGTCAGCAATTGATTCTAGCCAAGAACTTTCCAACTTTCAGGACCCAAGTAGCAAAATCACAGCTGCTATTGGCATTAAACAAATTCTTTTGTCCCTGAGATTCTTCAACTCTTCTTATATTAAACCAGCAGGTGAAGCAACAGAGTAAATAGTCACTTTGGCCTAAAGCATAGGAAGGAAAATCTGAAAAGCAATTTTGTCCTCCTGCATAGACCGGGGGCAACAGAATCAGCCCAGAACAGAAGAGCTTTTGTTCTCAGTGATATTACTTCCCCCCAAACCTTACACTAATTTCTCTATGGTTTATTTGTGCCCATTTGCCTTGGGGCAGTATGTCCACTACCTGTGATAAACGTAAAGATGTGCCAATGCAAATTTATGAACTCACAGAGTATTCTACACAGTATAAAAATGCAAAACGGCACTGATATAAATCAGGAATGGCAGCAGGCAATAACATACCCAATCTGTGAGGTGTGTATTATTTTCCTTAAGAGAAAGATTATACTCAAGGAAGATTATTTATAGTTTCCTTTTGAGTGATGTTAAAAAATATTCATAAACCCAAATTAAACTTGCATAAGTGATTCAGTGGTTTTCATTTTCACAGATATGAACTGCCTTAGTTCACAAAGTTGGCTCTTGATTGTGAGACAGTTAAACCCAGTGAACAAAAACATGAACACTCCTTGTTTTGAAGATCAAGTCTCCAATCCAGGATTTTTCTATTTGCACAGATCAAATCTCATTATCAGAAAGTTTTATAAAGTCCTTCCATAACAGCACCTGTAAGTTGTTAAATGAGTTAAACAACACTATTTCTGGTACCCAAGCCTTCAGAAACAGCAGCATGAAAGCATTAAGGTATAAGAACAAGAATGTTTATTATAGTTAGTAATGGTCCCAAATTAGAAATAATCTAAATACCCTTTTATAGAGAAGTACATAAATATATACTAGGTATGATCTTTATGCATATGCCTGATAAGACATCAGTAATCTATTCTTAAGTAAATAAAAGCAAGCTATGCAACAAGTGTAGATTAATCCCATTTTTGTTTAAAAAAAACAACTATTAATACTGGTTAATTCTAGTGGCTGATGTATGGAACTACTGGTTCTTACTTTATAAACTTCTATCTTGTTTGACATTTTCAAATGAAAAAATATCACTTTTATAAGTTAAAAACAAACAAAAGATAGCTATCAAATTAATCCTCCTGCCTCGAAGAAAGAGATCTTCTGAACACAAAATCTCCATGATACCTTTCAGCCTTTTTTTATTATTTAGCTCTGGGAATTCCAGCTAATACGAACCAGAACTTCTGATGACACTCAAGGGATATGACCTCCATGACTAGGACTTTAAAAATAATTTGCATAAATCTCTGTGGACTAAAAATATTAACTTTCACACAGCTCTAGTGGCAAACAAAGGCAATGGAATTTTAAGATGTTCCTTAAGCATGGTTGGATATCCCTTTATATCTCTCTGCTAGCCCCCATTCTCCTTCTTTTATAAATGGATAAACTGGGAATGCGGAACAAACAGTAACTTCTGTAGGAGGTGGACAGTAAGCGTTGGTAATTGCAAACATATGGTCAGAAATGACCCAGTATAATTAGGCATCTTATCATAAGAATATCATTTTTTTAAAGCAAACATTTTCTTTATCTTCTGTGTATACCAGTACATACCAAAAGCTAAAAGGATTCGCTCAATTTTACAGCCAACTGAATTTGCCTAAATCACTGACTAAAAAATAACCTAGGAAATACAATAGGCTTCACTTATAGGGCATGAGAAATTAATTCATATTAGTGTCTTATAAAGTTCAGATATATCAATGAAGAAAAAGTCCAATTCATTTTGAAGTGAGAAAATCTGCTAGGATTAAGCATCATCTAGAAATGTAGCCATTTTTACCCTGTTTTTTACATTATGAAGTGAAAATTAAGAAATTAAGGAACGTGTTTTTTTCAAAACCTTATAAATTAGTACCCATCAAGATATAAATAAAGTCTTACTTTCTACCTATTTCCAAAATCATCTTTGCTGGAGACATAAATGTTCTTGTTCTAAGTAAGAATCCTTAATTTATTTTGAAACTATGAAGACTGAGAGTAAAGAAGAGGAAAGAAAAATACTATCATAAGAAAAACCATAGTACATTAGAAATAGATCTCTTAAAAGAAACTGTAAAATAAGCACTCAGTATTATGTTCCTCCTGTCCATTTACATTTTAAAAAAATTTTTGTCATTTTAAAATTACACCAATCATACAATAACGTTTGCAGGTAAGTGTCAAAAGCTCAGCAATCACCAAATGCTTTACAGACCCAGGTTCCCTTAAGTCTTATACTAAGTGCAAAGGGCATACTGCATTCTTTCCTAAATAGCTTACTATAAATTGTCTTGGAGATCTGTCAATCTGGATATTTGCTGAGATATATTTAAATAATCTCTCATTTGAGACCTATTACCTTGAAATTAAGAGTCATTTCCAAGTCAAAAGTCAGAGGTCATGTCTGGAACAGACACATGTATCCGTTTTTAAAGGAGTTAGTTTAATGTTAAGAAAAATCAAAATTCCATTTATTAAGTACATAAGTCCACAAACCAGTAAATTGCTATTGATCGGTAAGTTAGGTAGAAGCATCACTTTACACTGAAAACACTAATAGCAACGGGTATTACTAGGAATCAAAGACAAAAACAGTTTCAAGGAAGCCACCCAAGTTCAATTTTTTTTTTGCTTTATAGGTAAAGAAACTGATGTCCAAAATGTATTTCACATTTGAGATCCCTACAAAATAGTTTTTCATAAATATATATTACAACAAGTGATATCTTTTAATGTTATGTTTTTGACACTTTTCTGGAAATTTAACTTTCTTTTTAATTAGAATCAATTATACTAGCAAAAACTCAATACATGAGCCCTGAAGTCTTCTCATTATGTCTTCAACATATTGGGCTACCAGAAGGCTTTAAAAATTTAGGTCTGAAACTCTACAGGGCTGGAGAAAAAAAAAACTGAAATCAAATGCTTATGAATGATTGTTGAAACCATCAGTGTATGTGAAGTAATCTGGTAGGAGTAAATAGAATGAAAAGTAAGTCAAGCTTCAGATCACAACCTCCAAGAAGTTTGATTGCTTAATTCACCAGTTTTTTTAAAAATGAGGATACACCATCAATATCTTTACTTACTTTTAAATCATACTTCACCTTGAGCTAATTACTTAACTTTTCTGAACTTCAGCAACTATCTTATAAGACTATAGCAAGATTTAAATAACCTAACATAGGCCTACTACATAGTAAGACTCCAATAAATGCTATTTACACACACTCACACACATCTATAAATAGCATACATATACTGTACTAATGTAGTATGTATATAATAAAACCCACATAAAATAAAAATTTGAAGAAGATACGCTAAAACTTAAGTATAAATAGAATTTCTAATACATTCTTTCCACACCCCAATAGATTATATTGTAGGACCCATGGAATACATTCACTCCAATTTGGAAACCACTCCTCTGGAGAACTCTTTTTGAGAGACAAGCTACCCAGAGTCAGTGGTATGCTGGAGATGGCTTGGACCATTTGAAGACAAACAAACTGTTCGCACCAATTCTTAGTTCGGCATTGAGTGATGTCACATTGGTAGTCTGAAATGGACCATGATCAGAGCGTCTACACCATGGACATCAGGAAACATTACACATTAGCACTTTAGTGTCTATTTTCCTCCAGAGAGATGGTTGTTAGAGATGGTTGCAAATTACCATCAGCATTTTAGAATTAGGAAAAGAACAAGGAGAAAGTATTGTGGAGTTAGAAGGTCAAAAAAAAAAAAGGAAAGAATTAGAAGGATAAACGTTCAAAATTTTCAGAAATTGTGTAGGTGTCACTGGATTTGACAATGGGGTCATCAGTAACTTAAAAAAAAAAAAACAGGTTTCTGTAAAGTGGCTGGGTAGAACCAGAAAATAGTGGGTTAGAAAGTGAATGAGAGGGGCGCCTGGGTGGCGCAGTCGGTTAAGCGTCCGACTTCAGCCAGGTCACGATCTCGCGGTCCGTGGGTTCGAGCCCCGCGTCGGGCTCTGGGCTGATGGCTCAGAGCCTGGAGCCTGTTTCCGATTCTGTGTCTCCCTCTCTCTCTGCCCCTCCCCCGTTCATGCTCTGTCTCTCTCTGTCCCAAAAATAAATAAACGTTGAAAAAAATTTTTAAAAAAAAGAAAGTGAATGAGAAGCTAAGAAGAAAAAGAAGACAATGAAGGAAATAAATATAAGTGAGCCACAGTCTGAGAAGAAGCAGGTGTTGTGGATAGAAAGTGAAAAAAGTGTCAAAAGTGAAGAAGGTAGAACAAGGATCGAGTGAAGCCAAGATCAATATGGTCAGAGCCACAACAGCCAAAGGGAGTGCTATGGGGAGGTGCATGTTGATGTATGGATGGTGGTCATGTTCTGTGAGAAGTGATTACAGGAAGGGAAGACCACCAATTAGAAAGCCTAGCTGAGCCAGGCAAGTGGAAGGTGGAAAATTCTGGAAGGGAAAAAACAACATAATGGGATTTAAAGAATGGAAAATAAAAAAGCAAGAAGAAAAAACACCAGAATTCTAAGTGGACAAGAATCAGTTAAGGGGGAAATATAATATATTATATTCTAAGGCATTTGTTTCTCCATTTGTAAAGAGGCTAGACCCTAATCAAAACAATGATGCTTAATTCTCTGATTATGGTGACCTAACCATTATTTCATAGTTAAGTGAGGGGAAAAAAATTACTCTGACCAGCTTATTTTTACACATCAAGTTTAAACATTTGATTGGAAACTACACTGAAAACTTCCCATGTCATTTGTGTGCTAAGCACTTACAAATTCACTCTGCCTGAGAGACCGCTGAAAGTGCAGGCAGAATATTGCACTGATGCCTTTGTAACTGGGACAAAATTACCCTGTACAAACACATCTGTCACTTACAGTTGAAGACAAGCCTTTAATTAATTGAGTTTACAATTTTGTTTTCTTTTTTTATGATTTCTCTTAACCTAATGTTCACTTTCCATGCCCCTAAAAGAAGAACAGATAAAGGCCAGGTGAAAAAAAAAAACTCCCACAGACAATATTTGCAGAGCTGTTTCTGGTAAGCTCTTATATCATCATTTATTTGCACCTGTCTTTAAGCATGGGTTTTTGTGCTGCCATAAGCAATTCTTAATTTCCATCAATAACCTTTCATTTCAAGCATGGCCAGTTTGCATTTATAAGTGTGAGAGCTGAGAATCATCCTTTTTGGAAGCTGGGAATTGAGCATAGGAGCATAACTTAAAGATTAAGCTAAACTCAACTTTCACAGACCAACTGGGGTCCCATCTGCAAATTGAGTAAGTTTGGGTCACCTTGCTGGGGGAAGAGCTCTCAGGTCTAACTGGACTATTACTGGGAAAATGTACAAGGATGCACCTTAGCTACCTGGAGTAGCTTTTGTGCTCTATCACAGTGGTTATGTTTCATTCATGCTCATCTACAGTTAACTGGACCCCCCAATAAATGTCTATTAAATGCAGAACTTCATTAAAACTGCAGAAACTACCCTACTGCCTTCTGAGAAAAACTCATACTTGGCTTCCAAAATGCTACAACTCCAAACAAGGTACAAAATGGTCAAGGAATTTGAAAGAAAATATTGGTTCTGAAATTCCTGCAAGAGTCTAGAAGAAACTCCCATCTGGCAGAGGCAAAAAGAAATGACCCAAAATTGTGTTTAATAGGATCTAGAGACAGTAATATACACATTGCTTGGATGTGTCTAGGACTTTAAAAATGGGTATCACCAGGGCACCTGGGTAGCTCAGTCCGTTAAACGTCTGACTTTGGCTCAGATCATGGGCTCAGCTCATGGTCTCTCAGTTTGTGAGTTTGAGCCCTGCATTGGCTCCCTGCTGTCAGCACAGAGCCTACTTCGGATCCTCTACTCCCCATGCCCCTCTCCTTCCCATCTTATGCTGTCTCTCTCAAAATAAATAAATAAACTTTTTAAAAAATGGATATTACCTAGACAGAGTACTGCTTGGAACACGGTAAGTGTTCAATACATACTTTTTGAGTGACTGCCTACTTCACTGATTCAGGCATTAGAAATGTTGCCATTCAGAACTCTGGCTGGAAACAAGTATCAAAAATTATGGCTCAACATGGAAAATATACCAATTAGCACTAATTATTAGTAGGAAGTAGGATGAGGAATAGTATGCAAGAGACATTTAACTAAAAATAATTCAATATTAAATTTCAATATGCTACGGTATGAATTTTTATATGTCCCCCAAATTCATATGTTGAAATCCTACCCCCCAAAGGTGGTAGTATTAGCAGGTGGGACCTTTGGAAAGGGACTAGGTCATGAAGATGGGACGCTCATGAATGAGGTAAGATTAAATTCTCTAACAAAAGAGACCCCATAGAGCTCCCTTGCCCCTTCTGCCATGTTAGGATGCAATGAGGGGTTTGACACAGGAAGAGAGCCCTCATTCAGCCATCCCGGCACCCTGAACTTGGGGTCCCAGTCTCATGAACTGTGAGCTGTAAACTTCTGCTGTTTATAAGCTGTTCTTTCTTGTATTTTGTTATAATAGCCTGAATGGACCAACACACAATCACAGGAAAAAGATACGCAATCAAGTAAATGGAGAGTTTTTTGGTTTATTGTTTTCATCTTTCCAGTTTATGGTAAGCATGATATATTTATTATTCCCCTTTTGGAGAAAAAACAATTAACTGGAACTATGTTACTTTCTATTCTCTGTGGTCCCAAATTAATCATTCTGCATTCTCTAAATCACATTCTGGTTTTCAGAAGAGAAATGAAAAATGACTAGAAACAGGTTCTGTCTTCCATTTTTTGCTCAAATGAGTTTGGTTCAATGCTGTTTGGCATACGTAGTGGGTTTAACCAGTGGGATCATGACTCTGCCAAGAACAGTTACATGAATTTTCACATGGCAGTTAAATAGGAGAGGATCCTCTAAGATGTATGCAGCACCAGATGGGGGCAGGGGGAAGGAGCTGAATTCTATGGAAACACTACTGTAGCATATTGTGCTCAGAAATTCCAAAAATAATCCTGCCACAGTTTTTGGCAAATGTAAGCACCTCTTAACATCTAACCTAACAGCTTAATTAAAGAATTATTAAAACTCAGTTTACAAATATTTTCAGTACCTACTCTTTGGTGGAGTCAGTCCCTTCCAAACCAATGATACGACAGAGTCACAGCCGTTTACTATAGGGACTGTCCTTGCAGTATTGGGTGCAAATCATATTAGAACACAGCCTACAGAGCAGCAGGGACTAAAATACATTTGAACCTGGGTAAAGTCGGAAGTAGTAATATATAATAATATATAACCAAGTAGTCTAAGGTCTTGCAAGAATGATGGAGGTTGAAGAATGATGAATCACTACCTATGAAGAACAGTGATCATAGCCATGAAGACAACTGGGAAGAGATCCAAGGCAGAAAACAAGCAATGCTATCAGAAGCTGTGGAAATGGAGACCAGGTGGCTGTGCAGAGGGAGGAATGAGTAGGGCAAAAGGATCAAATCTAAGGCCAAGAATTCAGAGCTCCATAAGGATCTGAAGTTTCCTTTTATGTATGGACTGGTCTAAAAACCAGCTAGAAGAGCACAAAGACTATTCCAGTCTTTACCCATCAAAATTACCCATCAAAATCCTGTACCACTTCACCAAGTAGATGACTGTGGCAGGTGTGGAGTATGTTTGGTTTAAGACAAGATAACCCTCAGAACTTAATTCTCTATCTTTATTGCCAGTTATGTTCAGACGTTAAAATGAGTAGGATCTCTCACCAACTGAGGCTCACTCTCTTTTTTAAATCTACTGCAATATTTTGATGGATGTAAAGAGAGTGGAGTAAGAACTTTGACTTTGGTAAATATGGCAAAAAAGGGAGATCTGCTTCTCTTTTTGGTTTCATTCTATATCTTTTCGCTATCTCTAACATACTTGAATATTTTGATTATGACATGTCACTTCATGCCTGGAATGGGAGATCATGTTAGGCTATGCCAATAAAGCACCGCTAATTATTATTTTATTTGCTATTACTATTTTCACCATTGAATTGTTCTGTATTAGGAAACAATTTGAACATACAAGAAAATACGAATTTTGTAGAAAGAGAAAGCTACAGATTTTTTAATAGCATACTTTATCATCATAAATAGCCAAATCTTAGGGCACCTGGGTGGTTCAGTCAGTTAAACATCTGACTTTGGCTCAGGTCATGACCTCACAGTCTGGGAGTTCGAGCCCCACACTGGGCTCTGTGCTGACAGCCTGGAGCCTGGAGCCTGCTTAGGATTCTGTGTCCCCCCCTCACTCTCTCTGACCCTCCCCCACTCATGCTCTGTCTCACTCTGTCGCTCAAAAATAAATAAATGTTAAAAAAATTCAATAAATAGCCAAATCTAAAGGACCCTATTACGGCAAACATTATTCCAGAGTCTTCTAAAGTTCACAGATCTAGAGCAAACGATCATTTCTTGTTTGTTTGCTTACTATCTTTTCTCCCCCTTTTTCCTGGTTGATGAGGTAAAAGAAATAACCAAGAGGCACTAGAAAAGTGTGGTTTTGATATCATTATGTAAAGTTTCACAGTGAGGAAGTCCAGTAGGAATGGATATTTCAGTGGGCTTGGGGTAGGGATAGGAAAGGGGCAGAAGTGACAGAATTCTGCACACCAAGGAATCAAGAAAAGAACAGAGGAACAACACATTGCAACACAGACCTCTGTCCTCGAACGTGAGTTGAACCAAAGCTGACAGTAAGGGGCAGCAGTCACCTCTTTATTCTTCTCCCTTTCTTACAGTCAAACATTTTCACTTTCTCAAAGCCGAACCAAACAAGTTTCTTGAATCACTGCTTTTATCTCCTTGTTATTTCCTTCACCTTTAATACCAGCCCTGCTTTTCAAAATCCCATCAAACTTCATTTTGCAAATATCAATCCCAGAGTTAATCCAGATAAGAAAAAGCAATTAAGAGGTGTCTTTGTATTTAACTAAAGTGGGGTGAGGAAATTAGAACTGTACTGAAAAATTGGAGAAAAGATATTATAAACTCTAATCATTACATACTATGAAATAGTTAGGAGGGGAATTTATAACCAGCTCCCAAAGAATTACCTCATCATCACTGTCATTTGCTCAAAATACACAGACAAAAGTGACATCATTACGGCAAATATTTTTCTAACCTTTATTTCTGCAATTTCAAATCTTCTTACTTGGTATCCTTACTGACCAGTTCAGCAAATACAGAACAAGAGCTTGACAGGCTCAGCTTCTTCGATTTCTTTAGAATCAAGCTGTCAGAACTTGCCAGGATTGAACTAGCCTCACCTGCCCAAACACCAACTTAAATAAACGAACAGTGCCCTGAAACAAAAGGAATTTCAACCATGGGTATTAAATAAGCACAAGAAATGGCAGAGACCTATGGCTATTGTTGCTTAGTGTCTTCAAATATTGAAATGTTATCATAGCTTTCAGTCTGACTGTCCATCTACATACCTGAGTGTCAGGGGTGGAACAGAGCGGGGTGGGGGTCAGGGGAGCCCACACCCCTCACAGCAGATACTTTTCTAATACATTCTCCATTCATGCCCAGCCTGGTGGTATACATAAAAAAAATTAAAATGCCAGAACTTCCTTTGGTATCAGGTACTCCAAAGAAATGTAAATTAGTGTCTGTCATAAAGTTATGGAGAATGAATTAAAGTCATTAATGCTAACACATTATTCACAAAATGTAACACTTTTTCCAAAGTAGAAACTCAATCAATATAATGCAATAAATCAAACGTGATTCAGTACAGGAAGCAACCGATTTCTAGTTCACGTTAAAGGGATTCGGGATAAGGCAGCAGACCAGGTTACTGTTTAACACATTTTTCACATTTTTCACTAAAAATAGATAAAATGTCTAATTTCAGGCTCAGAACAGAATGTGTTTTAATGCAATTTTGTTGAAAATTGCTGTTTCTTGTGCACCTCTGAAAATATACTCAATGTGAATTAATTACCACTGGTTCCTTCGCTTATATTTTAGTCACTGCGAAAAATGAAACGTGTCCCCTTTGTCTTTTCACTAGGAAAAAGAAAGGAGTGCCTATGTCATTAGCATGGTGGATGGCCCTAGAATCAATGTGACACATAGAAAGTTTTTCCGTAAAACTGGGTTACACAGAACCATTATGTCATGCGTGATTGTATCTCTAAGATACGTGATAACATTTGCTCAGTTTCTTTTGTTTTTCCTGTTAACATTTTCATTTCGGTGTTGCTGATAATTTTCTACTATCTCTGCCTTCTTTATGTTTCTCATGTATTTCCCTTTCAGATCGTCCCATTGAATTAACTGAAGAATAAAACTATATAATATAGTCTTATTATAAGCAGAAGAAAATGAAGATGATCTGATGAGATAAATCACTGAAGGTTAATAGCTTTTTTAAAATCAATCTTCCTTCAAAGGAAAAGGCTAAATGGCTTAGCGGATGAAATGCTAGCCTCTCACCCCTGAGACCATAGTTCAAGTCTAAACTGTGAAGACTTAAGCCACATGTTTACCAGGCAGAGATCAGTCTCTAGTGGACAAAAATCTGCACTGCATGAGTTGGAGGCTCTGCCATAACAACCCTGGCCCTGTGCACCACTGACTGCCCTCAGTGGGACATATGTGCTTTGTGTTTCCGGTCCATCCTGTCCCTTTGGAAATAGTCCAAGTAGATGCTAACATCACTGTCAGGAAATTATTTCCAGAGCAGCCTTCTTCTTCAAATAGCACTACAGGTCGCTGCTTCACCATTCTGACCCCTCCAACTGCCACCCAAATAACCTGGCCTTCCCCTCCTATAAAGTGAGTGACACCTTTGCCTGTCAATTAACAAACTAGAACAAACAGAACTGATCACTTGGCTATTCCAAGCTAGGTAGGGACTCACTTACCAAAGGATGGCTACCCATGTAGAAGGCAAACTTCAATAATTAAATTCAAATACATGTGAATAAAAGGGGAAGGCATAAATACATATGTGTATCTACTCATACACAAACATGTATATTCCTGAAAGTGTGTGTAGTCATGCTTCAACAGATTCAACTTGGACCATCCTTTTAACCACATGGATAATCCTCCATTGCTGGCTATTTAAAGGGCTTCTTTGTGTTCATCCCTTAGTAATGTGTTTTTCAGTGTCCATCCTTCAATATCATAGTACACTGCATTTTAAGCCTTCAAAAGAGGTATCCAAACTGTTTACAGAACACACATGTGGCACAAATAGCCGTTATTTAAAGAGATTGCAGTCAGCTCGGTTTTATGAGCAAAGATGTGTATCAAATAATCCTACTGTAGTGTCCAACTAAAATCAGCACTTTATTTCACAGTTTTATGGTGAGATATGTTTTCTCTGCACTTTTATGCATTGTGAAATAACCCACTTGAAAGTGGAAGCAGTGTCTAATTTGGCACCATTTGGACAGGGGATGGTATTTGCATACAATAAGATGTGTAAGAAAAGTTTAAGAGGAGAATCACATTAAAATGTTGATGCACCCCTGGCATTTCCATATTCCTCCAAAGTGATTTATTAATGATTGTTGTTTACTGCTAATTCAAACCACCTGCAAATCTCTTTGTTATGATTAAAGTGAGCTTTTTCCCCCAGGCTGATAGATGGCTCTGTAATTTCGGAGGAAATATGCTAAAGGTCATGAGTTAATACATCCTCTGGTACTTTCTCTTCCCATCTTTGCTTTCCCAAATGGGAGGAAAGCTGTGTTGTATTATTTCCATGTCTTTGTAATGTCCGTTCAAAATGAAATTAGAGAGTGCATTAGAAAGAGTATCTGTGTGTACACACAGCAAAATCCACACGTATTCTGTATAGTCTATTACTAAAATTATACAATTGCCTTTTGAGAAATTTCATACAAAAAATCTTTCCTTAATAATCTATGAATATCACTGTCTGAATCAAGTATTATTATCCCTTTTTAAATTAAACTATCCACAAAACATGCATTTACTTTCTGCTATACAAAATGCTAATAATGCTTTTAGAATGGTCTTTAAAAAGTCTAATTATATCATTTAAAAACTGAGAGACCAAAGGGCAAGCTAAATTCTCCT
Source organism: Herpailurus yagouaroundi (assembly GCF_014898765.1). Lineage (NCBI taxonomy): Eukaryota > Metazoa > Chordata > Mammalia > Carnivora > Felidae > Herpailurus > Herpailurus yagouaroundi. The sequence continues at coordinate 4,842,810 of NW_024412415.1, forward strand.
AACATAAATCAGACTTTTTTTTATTTCAATGACTTTAAAAACCTCAAATGCAGTAATTTTAATAGCAATGAAAGAATGAATAAGTCATAACTCCGCCTGATCACATAACTGTCTATAACTGTTATTAAATGCTCCAAAATAAGTGAACTCATTATGTTTCTGCACTGCTTTTAGCTAATCTAAGATTCTGCTCACTTAATCATGCAGAAAAGGCTTTGGTGCAGTTTTAGACCCTCAGCAAGGTCACTTCAATGCCTTTTTTCTGTTCTATACTGATCATTTAAGAACAGCACTTTGACCTGAAACTGATGCTGTCTCATATAAGCTTGAATGTTTAACCCCCACAGAGCTGCATTTTAGACATACATTTGCACAGACTACTGTCATATTTGCTGCAAACTGAGCTAGGTTCTCTTTTCAACAAAGAAGGAAATGCCAATCAGAATTTGTAAATGCCATGGGCCCAGTGAAACTCCCTCTCATGATACCTACAGAGACAGAATTCGTGATTTAAAAAACACACCATCCTTCTGTGAACAATTTATTAAGTTCTAATTGGCTTTAAAGCTGTGATTATTAAGGATTTTTTACTATACATTTTTGCCGGACTATATGTAAATTTAATGTGGATAATCTACCTTGTGAAGGGGAGAATACATGACCCCAAAATATGCTACTTTGGTATGTGGGTTATTTTGAGCCAAAGACAATCAAGACCCAGCAGACTCAAAAACAAATAAACAAACAAAAAACCTTTCACTTTTCCCTTAACTACCTAAAAGAATTTAGATACAGGGGCCTGGCCCATAAAGAAAGCTATTACCACACATAACTTTTATTTGAAAGCCTTAATCTGTATGGCAGGGCAAACATCTAATTACCAAACATCTGCTCCTCCTATGTCCAGTGAATTACCCTCCTCCCCTTTGAAACCCCAGGGCCCTATGCCTTAGCTTCATCCCATTCCTTAGCTCAGGATGGCATATAAGCCACACTGTCCAACTTTCCCTTGAGCCATATCTTTCTGGCTCCAATACATAGAAAATTAATTTTTTTTCCTGTTAATCTGTCTTACGTCAGAATTTAATTGTTATATCAGCCAAAGAACCTGAAGAGTAGAAGGAAAATTTCTCCACCCCTACACTAGCAAAGCAATTCAACTGAAGATGGTTTGAGGTTTTCCATACATTTAAGGAAATCATAAGATAAAGAGCATGGTACTGATCTTGGTCAGGTTCTACTACATTGACAATGAAATAAATACCAATTTCAAACTTGAAGAATATTCCGTCATACCCGTGAAGACACAAATACAAAAATGAGTATTCTAGAAAGTGTCCTACTGGTTGTTCCAAAACCTAAAGAGAGTATTTCCTAATGTTAAACAAAAAAGGAATCTGCATGTGAAGAAAACCTAAGTGTAGTGGTCTTGAGTACCCAGGTGAAAAAAAAGACAAAATGAAAAGGAAAATGGAAGCAAGGAAAGGTTCATATGATAAGAAGTGACAAAATGGGAGAAAGCCAAAGGGAGATTATTAAGGTCCAAACAAGAGTTCTTTAAAAGGATGATTCATCTCTGGAAAACAGGTAGATCAAAGGAATTTGGTTGGGTATCTTGTGGAATCTCCCTGGAGGTTGCTAAATAGGGAAGGACGCTTTGAATCTTACACTTGAAGCATAGTGCCAGACTTAATGGCTTCTTAGGAGCTACTCCCATGGGCCTCACTTCTGGGGACATACACTCAGTTCAGTACATTCTCACTAGCTAAAAGATCAAGTGCAGGACTCAGCATACAACTCCAATCCTGACAATTCTGATACATCATTTCTCAGACTAGAAAACCTAGAAGTGAATTTCAATCCTGAATCTTACTCAGGTATATTTAATATTTCTTCTACAATGAGGCACCTGGCTGGCTCAGTCAGCTGAGCTTCCAACTTTAGCTCAGATCATGATCTCATGGTTCATAATTTCAAGCCCCACGTCACACTCTGCACTGACAGCTTAGAGCCTGGAGCCTGTTTCGGATTCTGTGTCTCCCTCTCTCTCTGCCCCTCCCCTGCTCACACTATGTCTCTGTCTCTCAAAAGTAAATAAAACGTTAATATTTATTCTGCACCTTTTTGGAGAGTATGCACCATGGCAACAAAACTGCTAAGTGGAGATGCTCATGGGATCAATATCAAGACACAGCAAGTATAGTATAACTAGTTTCCAATCACTTCCAAAGCCAGGTATGTAAAACCTATTAACAATATCACCTTTTTCTCTTGGCTCACTTGAATGTGTAAGTCCTTGATCATGAGATCACAGTTAAACAAATCTAACTCTATACAACACACATGTATTAAACCACTATGAGTAAGCAATGCATTGTTCAAGATGCCAGGGTGGAATGATACCTGCTCTTAAGGATAGAACATACTAGAAGCTAGGGCACTCCTCTTGGGAGTCAGAACACCAGTGTTCTTTTATTGGCTCATTTTCTGACACCAACTGATACACTGCAATTCAATTCTAGTAATAACTACCTGGAGTTAGCACAAACCCCATAAGATAAGGGTCCAGTCCTCCATAAAACTTCTTCACTTCAGACACCAGGAAATTCCAAGGATATAGTCTCCTTTCCAGAAACCAGAGATAAATGTCAAATTCTTTATCATAAAAGTTTCTTTGTTCATTCATTAATGAATTTATATACCACCTAAGTGGCAAGGAGTCATAGTGGTCAATAAGAGAAATGTCCAAATTCATTTGACGAGACCTATGCTCTCCAAGAACTCATATGTCCATTTGGAGAGGTAAGTCATATACAAATGGTTACAAAAAGGGTTACCCATAAAGACAGGTCTCTTTACTCTTCCATTACTTATTCATGGGATAAGTGCAAGCAAATCAGAAATAGCGGCCAGGAGAATAATCTAACAAAGCTACTTGAGTTTCTTGGAGAAAGCTTCTAGACAGTATCAGGAGTATGACTACTTTGCAAACGCAGGACTTACATCAACAGCCAGACTGACAGGGTAGCATGTGTCTTTAAACATTCTGAGCTCCTCTGTTGCCCTCTTTGCATCCCATCCCTACCTTCTCTCACCAGTGTCCCTATTTTGTACCCTTAACTGCGATTCACATAGTCTCTGTTGCTTTTCTTTATCCTTCCTAACCTACTTATTCCTTGAAATTAATTGTAATCAACAAATATTTATTGGAAGTCTATTGGAAGATAAAAAGATACTGCATTTACAAACCAACATGTTTCTCTCCTAAAGACAATACACTCTAGGAGTTGTAAAAAAGCCAGTGGCCAAGCTGTAATAGTGATACCATATTAACAGGTGCTACTGATCTGTAGTAGTCAGTAACAAACTAGTTCTGCCTCCTCAGAGAGGTCTTCAACAATCTGATTCAGAGTTTGGCCAAGTTTTGCAGAAGCCAGGTAGCTCGATGAGATGTTTCTTGAACAATGGGGTTCCCCATGATCAAAAATGTTTGGACAAATATAGCATGCCTATATAGATCCCTGTAGGATAAGTATTTCACAATCCTACATAGGAGGCATTTTTAACTGTTTAAACCAGTGTTTCCAAAGAATTGTTCTCTTATAAAATACTTAATGTTTTGGAAACATGTTTAATTGAAAAGAATTTTACCCCCTCTGTCAGGTCCTTAAAGGAAGTAAATATTCTGGTTTCAATCACTTATAATAAAGCAAAATATAAATATGAGGACTTATTCCTTGAAAGGAATATCCAAATAGGATTAACTAGTAATTAAACTAATGTTCAACAAGAATCAGGAAATCTTATTCATGAAGAACTGTTATTAGCATTTATTATTATTACTATTAGAAATACTTTTTATAAACTATAAAATGTCCACAGTTAGCAGAAATTTTTGGTTGAGGAGGAAAAGATACACAGTCACATAATTACCCTCATACTATTTATGGTCCTTTCTGTGTCTCAAAATACATCTTCTGTTTGCATCTTATCAAAACTGTAGCTGAGGATGTGTCAGATGTGTCTACTCAGTTCCACTGGAAATACAGACAAGCCTCAGATATAATTCTTGCCCTCAAGAAGCTCATAGTAAGGGGAAGAAAAGTGATCCACATGCAGGTAATGTCCACATTGGATGGGAAGAGAGAGTCAGATATAAATACAAAGGGAAGAAAGCTATAGGAGAATAACAGTCCATATAAAAAAAAAAAAAAAAATACGATGAACAAAGACCCAGAGAGGAAAAACCACCAGACCAAAATAGGGGAACTGCTTTTGAGGTATTGGTGGTCAACACTGGAAAGAGACAGCCTGGAGATATGACCATATATATCACTTCATGATAGAGCTTCTATGTCATGCTGAACAGCTACATCTCTATTCTGTAGGACCAGGTCTCCAAAGGGGTATGCAATGATCTTTGGGAGATTAGAAAGAAAACATAATTTCTGATTATATTTAGTTTTATTTTGTGCTTTTAAAATTTCTGTGCATCTGTTTTTTAAAGCACTTAATACATTACTTTGCATATGTGTATTTATAACTAAATAAACATAGACATAGTGGTATGGGAAATTCTTGAGGGTTTTTTTTCTTTACTGATAAGAACATGGTCAAATAGATTGAAGACTGTTTTCTAGGCAATATGGAGCTTATGAAGAGTTTTAAATATGGAAGTTAACTCACATATGGAGTTTTAAATATGAGAATTAAATTCATATTTTCAATAGATCAAAGTTTATTTTATGGATTCACTGGAATCCTTGTCATCCAACTATTCATTATGAAACAAAATTTAGTATAAAGAGATTCTGTACTTAGCTTCTAACCCTTACATATGCATCTTCAATACCATCAGTGGAGTGAATTTTCCAAATGCAGATATTATTATGCAAATTCCCTTGTTTAAAATCCTTCAATAGATCCCCATTGCCTCTAGGAGAAAATTCAAATTCCTTAGAAAAAAATATCACGCTATCTCTTATCTGAGCTTGTGCACTTAAAGTACTTTAGGGATGGAGAGAGTTAGGTCCTTATTTTGTATGCCTTCAGCACTTGTTCTGGCCCTAACCGTGGTTTGAGTTCCTGCAAGTGGAGAGGACTAGCTGTAATGATCAGGTGTTTAGTGCCATCCCTCCACAATCTCCAGCCCCTACCTTTCCACAGCCAGGTGAAGCCTATAGCCCTAGGGAAAATACAAAGTAGGGTACCGTATATACAGCCTTTTGAAGATTTGAGTAGGGACATTCATCCCTCCAAAGAATGTTCAGAACTTACTAGGCTTCCGAACCAGGGTGGCCAAGCTGACCAGTGATGGCAGAAGCAGGCCTTCTTATGCTTTGGAAAATCAGGGATTCGCTCGGGTCCATTTCAGGTCATTAATTCATTTGTCAGGGCTCTCATTTCTGGTTTACTGTCACTGGTATCTTCTCTTGAGATAAAGTGATGGACTTTCTGAGGACCAGCCACCTAGGCACCCAGGCCTGGCTACTGTACTTGATCTCTGGAATTCTGATGAGACCAAGAGGGCTCAAGTGATCATTATAAGGCTCCACCTAAACAGTGGTAAACCTTAACAGTCAATGTTTACTTTGACAACCCTCCCAATTGCCATCTTAGTGACTTACAAAGGTGAGCTTATATTTATTTGCCACGTACTCTAACTCCAGTGTCTTCTTTGCATTATCAAACAATCCATAATTTTTACACTTAATTCATAGGTGTAAACAATAATTCCACAGCCCAACTGCACTAACACCCGACCCATGACGTTTTCCTTTGTACTGAGAAAGCCTTTGATGTGGGTAGGAACTCTCCATAGATATTGTTCTCCTATATAGGCAGGAATTTCCAGTATGAAAATCCCATCCTTGGGACTACTCAGAGATCCCCCTTGTCTGCTTTGGGGAAGCATTTCTTTTTTTTTTTTTTTTTTTTTCAACGTTTATTTATTTTTGGGACAGAGAGAGACAGAGCATGAACGGGCGAGGGGCAGAGAT
>NW_024412415.1:4848908-4897547 GCF_014898765.1 Herpailurus yagouaroundi
CTCAGTTGCAATATAGCACCCTTAGGCCTGGATCTTTTCCCCCACTAACACTGACTCTCCACTGGGTCACATACCTCCCTCCCACGATGGACTCAATGAAGTCTCCTGGAACTGAGAGTTTACTTCAACAGTCATTAGAAGAGAGCTCAGGGAATGGAAGATTGAGTAGCTGGCCCAGTCTAAAGATGTCAATGGTTGTTGTGATGTTGAGATAGCTAGCGAGCTAGCTATACTGTACATGTAGTCTTCATCCCAGTTTCTGGCACAGAGCTCCCAAAACCCTTGGAAATCCTAAGTAATAAGAGTACAATCAAGATGTCTTTTGTTATGTCAATAAGGTGACTTTTCTAAAGTGGCTAAGGATGGGGGCTGGTCACCAGAGGAGCCAACCATGTGATTAGAGGGTTGGGACTTCCCTTCCTACCCCCCATGACCAACTGGGAAGAAAGAAAATATGGAGTTTGAATCAATCACCAAAGACCAATGAGTTAATCAATCATACCTATGTAATAAAGCCTCCATTAAAGCCAAGAGGTCGGGGTTTGGAGAGGGCCCAGACTGGTGAACACATGGAGGTGTGAGGAGAGTGGCAAGCCCAGAGAGGGCACGGCAGCTCCACACTCATTCCTCATACTATGCCCTATGCATCTCCTCTGTCTGGCTGTTGCTGAGTTATATCCCCTCATACTATACTGGTAATCTAGTAAATAAAATGTTTCTGTGAGTTCTGTGAGCTGCGCTAGCAAATCAATCAAAATTGAGGAAGGGGTCATGAGAACCTCTGATTTAGAGTCAGTCAGAAGCACAGACAACAACCTGGATTTTCAACAGGCATCTGAAATAGGGTGGGGGTGAAGAGGTGGGAGACAGTATGGTAGGACTGAATCCTTAACCTGTGGAACCTGGTGTTATTATGATAAGAAAAGAAAAGGATAAAATAAGCAGAGAAGGAAAGGATTTGGACCTGAGGTCCCTGGGTAGGGAAAGACATATTTTGGAACAATGCTGGGACTGTTTGACCACAGCAAACCCCTCAGGCTCAAGGTTCTTCTTAAGAATGTAACAGACACCACCTACTTCCCCTCAGATTCCCTCAGGAATTTGACAAAAGACCTGACTAAAAATAAGTAGACCATAAAACCTATGACCCACTAGGAAAGGTATGGGCATCAACCACCCCTCATACAATGGAAACAAGCCAATCAGGAATGGACAACCCAGCACCTATCCAGCAAGGGTAGAACCTGAGAAGGAACAAGGGAGAAGGAATGGGCGGAGGTGGGAGGGATGGCTATCAGAACCTTACAAAATGAGAATTTTCCTATTATTCTTATTTTCTAATCTTATACTCTAATAAACTTTTGCCTGCTGCTCATTTTGTGTGCACCTCTTCAATCTTCCAAGCACTGAGACAATAAATCCCAGGTACTGAGATTAAAAGAAAAATCCTGTAACACTATCTCTATGTACCGGATGCGATCTCTGGTTACATAGTGTCAGAACTGGGCTGAATTGTGGGATACCCAGTTTGTATCCCAGAGAATTGCTAGATGTAGGGAAAAACCTCCATATATTTAGCGATCAGAAGCATCAGAAGTGAATAGTAAAGGAGATTCACATGAAAGAAACACACAGTAGGCACAAACTGGGTTTTTCCTACATAGGGAAAAAAAAAAGTTGAGTTTTTGCTTAAGAGTTGCTGACAGAAAGAAATGTCCTCCATTATTAAGCTGTTCTCTGACAGAAACCCTTAAGGCAATATGACAGATAAGGTACATTCAATAATTCTAAAAGAGAAAAAGAGGTAAGAATCACTTAGTAAGTTTTTATTGTCCCCAAACTAACTTCCCTGCCCAAAACCAAATCCCTCACACTTCCCCACCCCAAGCCAAGTAAATCCATTTCAGGTAAGTGTTTGAGGGGAACCTGTATGGCTCCATCAGTTAAGCATCTGACTCTTGATTTTGGCTCAGGTCATGATCACACAGATGTGGGATCAAACCCCACACTGACAGTGCTGAGCCTTCTTGGGATTCTCTCTCTCTCCCTCTATCTCTGCCTCTCTTCCATACACTCTCTCTCTCATTCTCAAAATAAATAAATATGAGAAGAAGAAGAAGAAGAAGAAGAAGAAGAAGAAGAAGAAGAAGAGAAAGAAGAAAGAAAGAAAGAAAGAAAGAAAGAAAGAAAGAAAGAAAGAAAGAAAAGGAAAGGAAAGACAAGGAAAGACAAGACTGCAGGTAGGTGACTGGAGAGACTGAAAGGAAGTGAGCTAGGGTTGCCTGGGTGGCTCAGTCAGTTGAGCATCCGACTTCACCTCCGGTCATGATCTCACGGTTTGTGAGTTCAAGCCCTGTGTGTCCGGCTGTGTACTGACAGGTCAAAGCCTGGAGCCTGCTTCAGATTCTGTCTTCCTCTCTCTCTGCTTCTCCCCCACTCACTCCCTCTCTCAAAAATGAACATTAAAAAAATTTAAAAAAAGGAATTGAGCTAACAAAGGATCAGGACCTAACTGGCTGAGTAGTGTTAAGGAAGCATTTTTTTCTTTAAATCATTCTTGTAGCTGCATGTAGGATTCCCCACAGTGAATCTAAGTATCTGAAGTGAGACCACCTTTCTCTGAGTCACATTTATCTATCTTTAAGCTCAACAGTTCTCAGAATGTGGTCCCTGTCACACCAGCATCAATCAGCATCACCTGGAAACTTGCTAAAAACTAGAAATGCAAACTCTCAAGCACCACCTCAGTCCTACTGAATGAAACTGGAGGATGGGCCCAGCCATCAGTGTTTTAATACACTATCATCTTCGTTCTAGACAGAAGATCTCTCTGGCCTGTTTGCAGCCACCTGGGAAAAAAAAAAAAAAAAAAAAAACACTTCTCCTGTTTGACTCTTTATTCAAATCATTGCACTGCCCATTCTACAGGGTATATCTGCTTTCATCATTGCATGTGCTTGAGTAAAGAGTGCAAATGAGCTACATTGAAGAGTAAACCTAAAAAAAGAAAATGACCAAAATTAAGACCATCCGCACCTGCTGCCAGGGGTTTTTCTCTCACCGCGACACCATGCATCATATCCAAACAGTACAACTGTGTATTCAAACACAGAAGCTCCCAACCACTAAAGATACAAATAATATAAATTTACATGGTAAGTGATATGTTCTAAAAACATATGTTGGGCTTAAAATAATTGATCTTGGCAAAAAAAAATTATATACATACATACATATATATACATGTATATACGTATACATATATGTATACATATATACATATGCATATGTATATATGTATGTGTATATATGTAAATACATGTATATGTATGTATATACATATGTATGTATGTATATATTAAGATGCTCACGGTAAGTATTCAAGGATATAACGATATTAATGCCACCTGTGCCGTAGCCATCGTAAATGAATCAGCAACACACATTTGTTCATTTTTGTAAATATCCCATAATGGATGCTCCTGAACAACACTGTAATTTCCATGAAAATGCTCCTGAAATTTACTACTGTATTTTAAATACATTAATTCATTATGGTTTTCTCCTATGTTTTTCCCTCCCCTTTCCTGGAAGGTGGTAAAACCACAAATCACATTTTTCAGATAATTTTCATCTCTTTCAAGCGCATTGTTGGGCTGTATATGTTTTTCTAAACATATTACCATTCCTGATATATTTTATTATTTTGCTCAATATCCTACTAAACATTGTTTATCTTTAAAATAACACACACACAAAAGTTGCTATTCCCCAATGTATTTTGAGCCCCAATCATTTCACAGATCAAATGCATTCAAACTCTCAGCTCATTGCCTGAATTTCCTGGGTCTAGTGAGAATTACTACAAGGCTTTGCAGTTTTGCTCCTACAAAACTGTTAAAAGGATAAAAGATGTTATAAGACTTAATTGATTTTTTTTCTCGATAAAAGGATTCTAGGACCTTGGAGAATGGGCACCAAACAAGGGACAAACATTGCAAACACAGAATTTAAAGGAATATTAAAATAAAGACATGTGAAAAAATAGGTGAAATGAATCTATGCTATTAGAAACCAAGATCATGGTACCTGTGGTAAAGGGGTGAGTAGTGACTGGAAGGGAACAATAGTGGCTTTTCTGGGTGTCGGTAATGTTCTTTTTTTATTAATCTGGGTGGCGGGCACACAGATGTACAGTTTGTGAATATCAGCCTTACACTTTGTGCATTTTTCTGAAATATAATGTTTCCATAAAACTTCAATATGCAATAAAAATAGTTAATGATCCTTTAGTAAACCTTAAAAATAAAAGTTAAAAGTAATAAAAAATAATAAATAGCTCTATTTTAATATTCAAACCAGTGAAATAAATACTCAAAATAAATAAAATTCAAATAAAGTTAAATACTAGGCTTCCAAGGAATACCCACAACAACATGGCCACAGGTAAGGTATGAGATCACTTAATTCTTTAAAAAATGAATAAACAAGCAAACATTAGGCTGAGGCAACCAGATATTCCTTCTTTTAGCAAAAGCTCCCTGCATATACACTCTGCAACTGGCTCTGTTCTAGGCTCCAGGAGTACAGAGAAATAAGTCCCTGCCTTTGGGAGCTTCCATTCCACTGGGGGAGGCCAGCAACTAGGTGATAGCTATGAAAAATATAACTCCACATGGGGACGTATGGGAGAGACAAGCGGTGGGGAGAAAAGTAAGGCAGGGTGAGGGAGCAGGATGAAGTGGTAGGTTAGGATGATCAGATGAGGCCATAAGGCCTCTCAAGAGGAGGTGAAATTTGAACAGTGACCTGAATGAAGTAAGGGACCAAGCCCTCAACAGACCTTCTGGAAAGTGTTCAGATGCAAGGAAGCAAATGCAAAGGCTTGGATGCCTCCTGGTTGGCTCGAACTTTCAAGAAGGCCAGAATGGCTAGGGAAAAGTGGGCCGAGTACATGGTAGTTGATGACTGGCCAAATCAAACAGGCAGTGGACAGCATCAAGCAAAGCTTGCATTTTATTTCAAGTGTTCTGGGAGCCACTGGAGAATTTTGAGCAGGGTAGTAGCATGATGTAATTAGAAGACAGAGATTTAGATTCTGCTTCCAGGACTGCAAAGATATAGAATTCAGATTTAAAACACATCTAATCATGCTATATAAATCCTTGTGATTTGATCTGATTGGTTTCTTGTCCCCTGACCACTTTTAGTTAGCTACTGAAAGAGCAGAAGGATTTTGAATCCAGACGTCAAACATGAGCTCTGCCAATGCTTAAATTTTTAACCTTGAGCATATTTCTTAACTGTCAGAAATGGGAACCAAAGGCACTTAATGCATAGTAGTTGCTCAACAAATGTGCTCAACAAATTAGTGCATATTTTTAAGGTGAAAAGAAATCCAGAAGGAAAAAAGACCTTTTCAAAACACACTCCTTATTAATGAATTATGTCCTGAAGCATAGGGTCATAGAAGTTTCCAGAAAACTTCTAACTAGGTCGTCTTAGTCTGTCTGGGATGCTATAACAAAATACCACAGTTTGGGTTGCTTATAAACAATAGAAATGTATTTGCCATAGTTCTGGAAGCTAAGAAGTCTAAGATCAAGGCACCAGTATGGCAACATTCTAATGAAGGCCCTTTTCCTGGTTCATAGGGGATCCTCCTTACATGGTAGAAGGGGTGAAGGGAAATCTGGTCTCTTTTATAAGGTCTCTTTTATAAGAACACTAATCCTACTCATGAGGGCTTCCCTGACCTAAGCACCTCCCAAAGGCCCACAAATTCTGAAAAACAAATTCTGTTTGGGAAATAAAAAGCCTAACCTGAAAAACTGAAGGTATCCTGGTTACCTTTCAGTAGGAGAATGATTAAAGTATGGAACTAACGGCGACCAGAGTACACGATGCAGTGGCTAAAAGAACAAACTAAATCCAGGGAACTTTCAAGAGTAAAGTGCGGAACTATATAAACAATACAAAACTAAATAAAATGATTCTCTATTCATCTAAAGAGACACTTTGAAAAACCCGTCCGTGACTTTTTCACCTTTATTTTTCCTTTTCACCATTTATACTTCTACACTATTTAAATATTTTTCAACTGACATCCATCTAAAACAAAAAACACAATATCTTTAAAATTGGTAAATATATCCTCAGGAAAATAATATTTGTGTAACTGGAGTTAAGAATCCAAATCAATTGAAATAATCTGAAAAACAACAGTATTTCAATATTCATTAAGCACATATGCACCAGGCACCATGCCAACTGCTTTATATGTATAATCTCCTTTATTCCTCCCAAAACTCTAAAGTGGGTACATTCTGTAGATACAGCAACTGAGACGTGAAACAGTAAATCATGTGACCAGACTCACATGCAGAGCTTGAATTCTATCCAGGTGCATGTGTTTCCAAAGAACATTCTTTAACCATAACTTAACTGCTTCCGAACATAATGGAGATAAACCTAACTTTATAGGACCATTACCTTTGCAAATTCTATCCTCTGCCTAGCCTACTGGCTATTCTGAATCTATATTGGTGACAGTGAATGATCCTTTTAAGTACTGGTATCACCTGTAATCCTGTCACCAGAATTACTATCACCTTAAACTGTAACTTTACAGGGGGTAAGGATTAGATGCAACAAAAACAGATTTAAGTATTTCAGAAGATGATTACAATGTTGGTGAAATAAGATCCCCTATTAAAAGTTGCTGATTAAATTAACAACAAATGATGCTTATAGTATTTAGTTTTTACTGCAATTCCACCATTTTATCAAACTACGTATCATCTTTTTTTTTAAACTTGTCATTCTGCCTTTTTGTTCTGTGACAGGCCTTAGAGTATGCTACTGAATTTGAGCAATATAATACCTTTAGTAAGTTTAGTGACTCAGTTAATCTTTATAAACAAAATGGTGGCCAGGAACACTTTTCAAATAGGCACATCTTCTGTAGTTCTTAAGAGACTGCCATGCAATGTGGTGCAGGATATAGAGAGAAAATGTCTCAGATGAAAAGAAAAGTTAACATTTACATCTGAAAACTGTTTCCTTGCCATGTTGCTTGACAAGTGATGTGGATAATTTTATCCCCTAGTGAGGTTTACAATTTGCAGAACTAGTAGTTATCTTGATCTCATCAGAACCAAGTGAAAAAGAGTAGACATTACCTAAATATCAGGCCTAAGATGGAAATAATCCATACGGCAAATGGGTTCCATTTTTTATTGGGAATTTTTTTTACTCGGGAGATTTGCTCACAGGAGCTTGATTGGTTCCTGGGATCCTCTTTACCAGTAGAAATCCCACCCACCCTTTTTTTTCCTATTTGTATAAATCTTTTCCCATGACAATCCCAAACATTGGCTGGGTCACGGTTAGCTGGCTGGGAAGAAGGTGGTATGGGCAGTGGCTCTGTGTAGCATATCAGACATTTTGTTAAGTATGAAATCCATTTTGTAAATGTATGTCTGTGTTCCAAAGAATGAATAAGTGAGCCCTAAATCTTATGCCTTAGAAAGAGATTTCATACACTTCAACGTCATTACATTTAACTCTGAGTCTATCCTATAAAAGTCACTTAGGAGGTTCGTGGGAACAGTGACCTTCCAGTTGAACTTTCACTGTTGTGTTCCTGTTTCACCTGTTCTGGCCACTGCCTTCAGTTGCAAATCAGAATAGGTATTACAGACCTCAACACCTTCAATGCGTCATTCTTCTACTCAGTGACAGCATCTAACCTGACTGCAGTATCCTCCCTATGACCTACTATGGTTTGTGTTCCTCCTCATCAAGATGCACAAAATTCTGCATTCTTTTTTTCATTGTTATACACTGCATCTTGGAGCATCATCGTAGAGATGAGTGTGTGTCTGTGTGTGTACACTGTTGGGCAAAATATCCTGCCAGCATTTTCTGACATATTAATTAGTTACTTATCTGAGGGTTACCAACTGTACCCTCTCACTTATGTGTTGAAACATTCTTATGTTCGTTTTTATTCCCCATGTTTCAAGATATTGAGTCATAGATTCAACCACATGCTCACTGGGTTCATACCAGCATTTTTCTAGACTATTCAAGTTCTTGTCTTAGGTCAGTCACCTCCCTGAAACTTAACACCCCCTTACCTTTTAAGAGTTTCCCTTCTGGGACAGCTGGGTGACTCAGTCAGTTAAGCATCCAACTTCGACTCAAGTCGATCTGACCATTCATGAATTCGACCCCCACATCAGGTTCCGTGCTGACAGCTCAGAGCCTAGAACCTGCTTCAGATTCTGTCTCCCTCTCACTCTGTCCTCCCCTGCTCATTCTCTCCCTCGCGTTCTCTCTCTCTCTCTGTGAAAAGTAAATAAACATTAAAAAATTTTTTTAAAAAAGCTTCTCTTCCTTAACCCCTGGACCAGACTCAGCAGACATTTATACAATTGCTTGTCCTAGAAGGAACAAGATCATTGTAAATCAAAAAACAAAAAATTGTTATTCTTCTTTAAAAAATTAAGTACATCAACCAGTTTAAAATCAATGGGACATTATTGGTCACCTAATCTAATGGTTCTCAAACCTGTGAGGAAACAAGCAAGACTACTTTGTTAGGTTTTTGGGACCCACAACCTGGAACTATAATGACAATAGACACACGTGACTATTGAACACTTGAATGTGGCTGGAACAACCAAGGGACTGCATTTTAAATTTTCTTTAAATTTGAATGCCCACATGTGGCTAGTGGCTACCATATGGGACAGTACAAACATAGATCATTTTCATCATCCCAGGAAGTGACACCTTTGAAAATTCAATTATAAGGTCTACCATTTGGCCCTAAAATCTGTATTTTTAGAAACTCTTTGGTTACTTCTAGAATAGAGCCAGATTTGAGAATCATAGAAATATATGGTGGCGAAATATAAACAGAATTGGAAGAAAGAAGAAAGACAGTTGGAAATTAGGTATTAGAATTGTGTTTGAACTGGAGGTAACAGAGCCAAATCCAGACAAAAGGGCTACTTTCCCAAAGTAGTTCAAAGTATTGTAGCCACATTGACGGGAGCTAATTTTTAACAAGCAGAACAAAAGTATAGAGTGATTTTAAATTATGATTAAAAAAAAGACTTCAGCATGTAAGTCGTTCTGAAGTAGGAGACAATCAATGAAGAACTGGATAAATCATGAGATTCAGTGCTAGGTCTGTGAAGTATGGAGCACCCATGTTATTTGATGCTTTGTTGAAGGGATAGGTGCAGCAAACTGAAGGAGCCATGAAAATAGGCCATAGGAAAAAGGAGAAGAGGGGATTTTAAGTAAAATAGAAATCAGCGTACATACAGTAAAGATAAGACCACTAACAATTGAGGTGCCTCTTAGCAATCTTTGAGTCAATTGCTTGTCTACCTAGCATTACAGTTTAGCCAAGGAGATTCCCATGCTATATGTGCTATCAACTGAATACCTGTTATTTCATGTGCCTATAATCTTTACTCTGCATCTGTTGATTTTCAATATAAAAATCTATCTGTAAGCCCAACAAAAAGTACACATAGCAATAGTATGTGATTGCTTTTGATAGTCACCATATATCATAACAAGGGCTATAAAAAAGAGCCATCATATCCTTGGCCCACTTAACATTTCTCTGACCTCTTCCTTTCTACATTTCTTCTCTCCCCAGATCCCCAAATGAGCTAGAGGTAGGCGACTGGACATAAGTGGCAGCTGCCAAGGTCCACTGTTTCTAATATGGATAGTAGCACTTACATGTGTGTCTTTGTCTATCAATTCCTGAATAATACTAAATGTCTCTACCAGAATGATGTTTTGGTGTCTCCACAATATGCTTCTATTAGCAAATATATGTGGAAAGCTACCAAAATGGAAACTCTGTCTTTTAAGCTATCACATGAATTGTCCATCGAGCTCAGTGACTAGCACATGGTACATGCTCAAAAGTATGTGATGGCTAACCAAGTGAGTAAATTAATAAATTGACTCCCAAGAATACTGGTTAGTGGTTATCAACCAAAAGCTATAAACCAGAACCGTGTGGGTGTTTGTTTTTGTTGTTTGGTTATTTAAAATATGCACACAAGTCTCTCTGATGTTCTCATACATCTTGAAGAGTGGAGGAAGGTGGAAGAAGAGCTAGGATTAATAAGGGCATAATGTGTATTTTGAAAAATCTTCCTGGATAATTCAAATATGTTCTGTTCTCCTCAACTCTTGTTCCTGTTGAGAAGCCCAACTGTAAACAGTAACTGAGCTGATATGTAATAGTAGTAATAACCATAATAAAGTTGTTCATAACATTTGACCTTACAATCATGCTCATATTTAAAAATTTGTCAAAAGACCTTCATGTGTGTCATCTCAAAGACACCCACAAAAAAAAAAAAAAAAACTCCAATGGCAAGATTAACATGATGGCTAGTATTTAGTGTTTTCATAGCAACTTAAACTTGTAATGCACAGAAAAATGAGGAAACAGAACATTAGATGACAGGGAAAAAAACAAATTTAAGGTAAAAGTTTTTTTTTAAAGGAAGGACCTTGAATATTATCATATTACCATTACAGTAATTTTGCTAATTAGCATTACTGACTTTCCAGTGAAAAAAATCCTTGAATTAGATGTTGAGAAATAAATTGTAGTCTTTACTCTGCCATTTATTATATGGAACTGTAGTAAATAATACAATTCATCTCTTTGAGTCAAGGTCATAAATAAGATTTTCCACCTAAAAACTAACACATTCAGTCACCCTTTCTGAGCCTTGATTTCCTGATCAATAAAATGGGAATAACTATAAACCTGCTTGGCCATCCTCAAAAATTACTGGGATGATCAAATATAGAAGCCATATAACAAATGCATTTTTATCCTGCTCAAATTCAACTAAATGCACTCAAAGCTTAGAGACAGGATAATTTAAATTGTGCTAGTGTTTTCATCTCCTGTGTCCAATGATGACTGTGAAATAGGTCCAGAAATCTACGGTTCAGACTGAAAGAGGGAAAACCAACTGCTTGACCTTTTCAAAAGAAAGTGTATCAACGTACTTTCTTAAGAAAATTTTATGGTTAATTTTCACTTGTGATTTTTGCCTCATTCAATCATTTTGGTACCAACCACTAGGTATGATAAAAATTCAATGTTGATGGCGTATCTCCCTATTAATGATTTTGACATTTCACGATCATAGTTGTTTTTAGTCTATTTCTCAGTCCCAGATTCAGAGTCTACACACACACGCACACACACACACACACACACACACGCAGATGCACATTTGCACAGAGTTTGCACACCATTCCACAAGGGTTTTCAGCCTACTGAAGCTCACATTAAGGGACCTTTAACTTAAAGGAAGCTGCCCTTAGTTACATCCACAGCCCAAGACTCTATTGATGACACACTTGGAGTTGTCAACTGTAATTCCAAGCATAACAGCAAAATTATTGCCTAAGTAATTCTTCTCAATCAAGGCATTTCTTTCCATCTCCTAAGTAAAGCCCCAATGTCACTGGTGATCTTTTCCAAAGGAGCACACATATCGATCTCTGGTGTTTATTCATTACCAGGCAGGTGACAACACAGCTTTATTTCATTTTTCCCCTCTGATGTCAAGGCATAAACTATCTTTTAATTCTGACACATTTATCCATTCAGGAGACAGTATGAAAAACAGTTGAGGGTCACCTAACCATCTATCACCTTGGACTCTTCAGGACAAAATGGGGCTGCTATCTCATTTATAAGCCAGAGCAACCAGGGTGATCCCAGGTGGACAGGTTAAAAATTGAAAATCCAAGCTATTCAACACTAAGATCTGATGTTTGGCATTGCCACAGGCTAGGCCACGAGCCTTTTTGCACAGGGCCACAGAAGTCCAAGTGAAATAAAAGAGGTACCATATGACAACTAAAACCTCAGCCCACATCCATCTGAATGTGCTTTAAAAAATTACCCAGTCCAATGTAAATATGGCTCTAAAACGTAGCTGTGACTGTCCTTTTCATGGGAAAGCTAAAATGTGTCTGTGCTTGTCCCTCTCTCCCCCTTTTAAAATTCTCAGCAACTTCTGACAAATCTATTCTTTGCTACCACAGAACAAAACAGATAATGGGGTTCTGAGTTACCTTTATCCTGACCCATTTTGTTGTTAACTTTACCTACAATGATGACACCTCCAAAAGGCTCTGAGAAAACAGATATGGCAGGATATACAGAGGATGCTTTTCACCTTGTAAGATGCCTAATATGAATAATTTCCACATTCTGATACTTAGAAGTGAACTGAATCAAACACTTAGAAGTCCATTTAGAGATGCACGGAGGTCAGTGTACTAATAAAGTCACCTACTTAAAAGTGGGTACCTGATGACTGTTATTTGACTTCCCAATGTCTAACACTCTTAGACATTCCACTATCCATTGAATGAAAAATAATAATAATAATAATAATAACTCAACCAGTTTAGCAAGTCCCTTTTGCAAGACAAGTGGGTAGTTGGTTAACTGTGAAATCCACCTCAAGCTAAAAAAAAAAAAAAAAATAGGTGATCCTTAAACCCATGTGCAGGAAGCTTTTGATGAAATCACAATTAATTTTCTCCCCTGAAATACACACTAGTCAGAAGCTGCTTCTTAATCATCACTCTTTCACAATTTTATATGAATACCAATGAATCGTGCAGTACTGTTTTAAAAAACATTTAGAAGGAAAACTCATCACCGGTTGCACATTATTTTTTTATAAATGTCATTCTACATTTATACCGGCAACTGCAGCAATCTATGCAAACCAGATTTGAATGGTTAGCAAAGCAGAGTATTTACAAACACCTTGGATACTTTAGCATTCACACTCTTTCTTCCTGCCACAGTGAATTTGAATTGGATACCACAGCTGCTGTCAGATCCAAACACGAGTGCATCCTTCAGCTGCCGTCCCCTACCAAGAAAGCCAGGCAAAATCTGCCCATCTTTCATCCGTATCTCCTACCCTGTAGCTCACAATTAGTATTTTCAGTGGCACAGGAAAATCAAAGGACACCAGAAGTACAATCCCCCTCTCCACCACTGATGGACTTAAGAGCCATCAGAAGCACCCACTGAACAAAACCCACCCCTCAAATGCTTCTGCACCCCTCTCGACCTGGTGCCTGTTCTCCCAACCACTGCCACCATCATTCATACAGAATCAACAGAACCCAGTAGTATACATTTCAACAATAACAACATCTCATAAACCTTTGTTTGAAACACTGGCCCCCATAGGCCTACAGCTAAACTCCAAGGATCATGATATCAGATAATGGTATGGTAGATGCTCTTTCAGAGCTACAAAATAAAACCAAAGCCTAAGTTCTGTTTTTCTTTCTCCTCAGAAATCATAAAGTTATTTGTCCTTACGAGCAAGAGATTAGCACATTACATTATTCATCCATGTATCTTTCGTACCTCTTTTAATCTAAACCTGAGTACATTCAGGAAGACATAATAACTGCCTTTTCAGAGCAACCCATTATTATAGGGATTTTAATATCTCTTGTTGCCCATTTTTCTACCGGTAACAGGTAGTGCACGGCCACATTCACCAAAGTAGGATTTAATGAAACCTAATGTTCATCCAAAAGAATCTCTCATGGCTAAATAGGTAATACTGTAACACAAATATTTTTGTGTTTGGAGCAGATTCTCTAGAGAAAGGCACAGGCAATGTGAGTAATAAGTAACAGTTTCTTAAAGGCTAATATCTTCTTTAATCTATTTCCATAACAGAAAGGGGAAAATACTGTATTAAGCATTGGGTATGCTTTGGGGATTACAGAAACAATTTCAAGTATTATGTATATGTTAAACCACAGGGAAAACCAGGAATCCTACACATACATTTTATTTCATAAAACACCGAAGTGCCTTACATATTTTTTTTCTTTTTTATTAAAGAAGTACCTTAGGTGTGTGTGTGCATGGTGTGTGTGTGTGTGTGTGTGTGTGTGTGTGTGTGTGTGTAGGCATGGGTGTGCAAAAAAGAAGAGAAATAAAACTACCCCTAATGCTGGACCAGAAACTGTGATTGTCACGTCAGGTAATGAAACCATTAAATGCACAGTATTAAGAAGAGACAAGATGCAATTAGCCAAGAAATTACTCTGATCTCAGTGACATTTTCAAAAAATCATAATACAATATACATCGGAAGATGTGATTGACAGCCTAATCCAGTTTTGATGGGACGTAGTCCACATACTGTGAGTAAAGCAGAGCATGTCCAGATAAAGCTCACAGCTGTGAATCTCTGATATGTCCTTACGGTCTTGTCACCCAAGAAATTCCTCAGGTTTAAAAGATGATGAAAGTATCGACCATTAATGACAGGATCATCTCCTGCCCTGAAATAAAATGTACTAATCCCTTTTGCTAGGTCTATGAATTCCTAATATAAATTATATAAACTCTAGTAATTCATCTCTGTTAGCACAGTTGTGTTTGGAAATTGTACAGCAGTCTTTGCCCTATTTGAAATGTTAGATGAAAGCAAGACATGTTCGTGTAAGCTGGAGCATAAAGTAATTTAACAGAGGGGACAGAATAACTTCTGGATAATGAGAACTACAGATGTAAAAGAAGGGAAGTTTGAAAGTTCTAAGGTGGCTTGATGGATTTATGTTTCATCTCTGTAGAAGCCAGAAAGACAAATGTACATTTTTTTAAATTAAGCATAGGTTCCTTACCTTAAAATGGCTAAATGACACCAAACAACTGCCACTAGCACACAATTAAGTGAATTAACAATTATTAATCGGAGACCTTAGAATTTTCAAATAAACTGAGTATTAGTGAACAGATAAAGTGGGATGATTTTCACTAGGTTTATAACTGTATGTGATCATGTTCATGAAACATTCCAGGGTACACCCACATACATATTGTGCATTGTATAGAAATGATGTGTGTTATGAGATATCTATGTACAAATACACAGCAAAAAGAGTACATACAGGGTGCTTGGTCTTTTAAAATCTGCAAGCACTTAAAAAATACTGAGAGTAATGGGGCGCCTGGGTGGCGCAGTCGGTTAAGCATCCGACTTCAGCCAGGTCACGATCTCGCAGTCCGTGAGTTCGAGCCCCGCGTCGGGCTCTGGGCTGAAGGCTCAGAGCCTGGAGCCTGTTTCCGATTCTGTGTCTCCCTCTCTCTCTGCCCCTCGCCCGTTCATGCTCTCTCTCTCTCTGTCCCAAAAATAAATAAACGTTGAAAAAAAATAATAAAAAAAATACTGAGAGTATTATCAATGTATTTACAATCTGATTATAATTCCTGATTTTTAAAAAAATTTTGGACACTAACTAGTACTTTGAGTTAACAATTAGAGTAATGGTTCAAGAAAAAGTGTAGATTGACAAACAGTGCTCTCTAAAATGCAACTTGGAAAAAAACTGGAACACATATCTAAGGACACAACAGCATAATAGATTCATTTTTAAAACTGAATATACTATATCTAATCTATGGGGAGAATAATTAAATGATAAGGAGACCAACATTACTAAAAATATGTTGATAGCTGTTCTTTGGAAACACCTTCAGAACAACTGGCAAATCACATAAATCTTTTCTACAATCATACTTTACTGTTAATAATAATCAATACTTTCACTTTTTATCTGCCTTATCAACTAGCCTTCAAATGAGTTTGTTCTGTTCTCCAAATCCAAAGCTATCTTAAATTGTTAAAGATTTACTATCACTAATATTCTTTAATGAATTTACATAGCACCATTATTCATAATAGCCAAAAAGTAGACATTATCCAAATGTCTATCAGCTGGTGAACAGATAAACCAAAGTTGGTCTATCCATCCATACAATGGAATACCACTCAACAATAGAAAGGAATCAGCTACTGATAAATCCTGAAAACATTATACTAAGTGAAAAAAGCAAGAAACACACACACACAAATTATTACATAATTGTATTTATATGAAATGTCAAGAAAAGGTAAATCTATAGGAGCATACAACAAATTAGAAGGTGCCTGGGGAGAGGGATGGGAACAGAGATTGATTCCAAATGAGTATGAAGTTTCCTTCTGAGGTAACGGAAATATTTTAAA
This sequence comes from Herpailurus yagouaroundi, assembly GCF_014898765.1. NCBI lineage: Eukaryota > Metazoa > Chordata > Mammalia > Carnivora > Felidae > Herpailurus > Herpailurus yagouaroundi. The sequence continues at coordinate 4,865,042 of NW_024412415.1, forward strand.
ATTAGATTGTGATGCTTCTTACCCAACTCTATAAATTTACTAACCTTCACTGAATTCTACACACACAATGGTTGAATTTTATGGTATGTAAATTATATCCCAATAAAGCCCTTTTTAAAAGGAGAGAAAATAAATGAGATATTTTTTTAAAGGCAAGAACAATTTAGAACAGAATAGGAAGGAAAATTACAAAGAGGGCCTTTGAGAACTAGCATTATTAATACTTCCCTAAGGCGATTGCTAATGGGAATGATATTAATTTGAAATAGCAATCATTACCTTTTTCAAGAACCCTTGTGTGTTGCCATATGGATGGTTACTATTGCCTTAAATGGCTTACTAATGGTTACTATTGCCTTGAAACAAGGTCTCAACCCAAGCAAGAAACTGAACAATTTTCAAATAAAGTAACAGACACTTAGTTGGAAAGAAAAGCAGACAATTTTTCACCAAGAGCCTGTCAATCTTACCATAAAACTCCAGCAGGAATCATTAGCACCCATACACCTCTCCTTATAGCCATGAAACGTTACCTCCACAAAACCCACCGCTAACTTCAGAGTTCACAGTATTTCCTATTTTGAGAGCCCCATAAGAAAGAGAACAGGAAAACCAATTCTTTTACATCTGCCGAGCGAGTGACAGTCAAAACCAATGTCATAAAATCAAAAGCTAACAATTACACAAAAGTTCCCAATACTTCCAGGAATTAAAAATGCCCCACAGGTATAATGGGTTACATATGATTCAAGCCCCTCAAACTTGAGCATTCAGCGGACTTGGAATTTGAGGCAACCCATATGTTATAGTGGAAAGAGGAAAGGGAAATGACCTGTTTTATGTTAGTTACTTGAAATGTTTAAATATGTGCACAGTAGTGTCAGGCCGTAAAGTAGAAGCACATCAACTTTACAAAGTCACATACGAAGGAGGGGGTAGGTAATGGGTTTTGCCACTTATGACTCAGTTTCACAAAATAATGCAACTGCACTCCCTAAATGGTTTTAAATTTATTCAAGATGGGTGGAGCCATGGGTGTCAACATGGTCAGCAACTTGTTAATAAGGTGCTTGTTCTAGAATCATTATTTGTATTTGCATATATTGGATCTTAAACCCCATGGTATTTTCTTTTTATTCCAAGGTCTAGCATCTTTCAAAACTACCCACAAATCATGTTCTGTTTACAATTCTTGTGGCAACTTTTGTTGTGGTTTGAAATATCAATTTCTATCATTCTTAGGGTTTTTTCCCCCTAGAAAAGCACTTTTAAAGGAAAAATAAAGATTAAACTTCTTCAAGTTCTTATCAAGTTTAATTAGCAATGAGAAGGCAAAAAATTCCCATCCAGAGTAAATTAAAAAACTATAGCCACAAAATAACATTTAAAAATTAAAAAAAAAAAACACTTAAAAATATCAGGAGTTTACTGTGAAACTCCTAATAACCTCCCCAATTTTTTATTCTACTTGTTTATTGATAAACATGGATCATATAGTGAAGATATGAACACTGAGGATATATTAAAAGTCTTTATTATTGGGGCGCCTGGGTGGCTCAGTCAGTTGAGCGTCCGACTTCAGCCAGGTCACGATCTTGCGGTCCGTGATTTCGAGCCCCGCGTCAGGCTCTGGGCTGATGGCTCGGAGCCTGGAGCCTGTTTCCGATTCTGTGTCTCCCTCTCTCTCTGCCCCTCCCCCATTCATGCTCTATCTCTCTCTGTCTCAAAAATAAATAAATGTTAAAAAAAAAATTTTTTTTAAGTCTTTATTATTGTTGTTATTATTACTGTGGTTTTGTCTCCAGTTTGGGGCAAAGTTCCTATGCATCTTGACAATGAAAAAAATGTATATATAATTTTCCTAAATTCTTATATATGGCATTTTTTTTCACTTTGAAAATTCACAATTGTACTTTATACCTAAGTATGATTGTTCCTTTATTTAAGGTAACTAAATATCATTGACCTGAATTATTCCAAATTGCTTTATATTACCCATTTTAATCCATCAGAGCACAAATCACTGGAATCTTATTTTATCTTAAAATATAATCTTTAGTATATTTTGTGTTATTTATAAAAATATAGTATAACTTTACAAAGATGATTCCAATGTAAAATGGGTCAAAGAGTAAATAAATATGCTTTAAATTGTGTGGTAAAATGCATGAAGTTTCAACTTGCATTTGAGAATTTTTTCAAAGGTTTTACCAATTTGTCATTTATATCCCATTTCTGGGCAATCAGCTACAATTCTGACATTGTGTTCTAAAGAAGAAAATGGTCTACCTAAATGAAAATCAATCTCATCACTGCCCACTCAGGTTGCTATTTTAGTCTATATGGTATAAGGGGTTAAATGGAAGAAGAATAAACTGTATCAGGGACATTAACATTTCTAACTTCAAATATGAGTACTTTTCTGGTATGTACCAATTATGAATGCCTTTTGTTAAAAATACAGTGCTGAGTAAAACATTGCACGTTTATTCATTGCCAATAGACTTTAACGAGTCATCTGACATTTCTCTTTCAATGTAAAAATTCATTTGCAAAAGCTATTTCCACAAGCAAAGACCAACTCCTATATCTCCCTGTGCCACAATCAGACCTGGAGAGACAAGGAGGAAGGAATAAAATACAGGAAAATCTTTTTAAATAAATTTTAATTCCTAGAATAATGGGTCAGAGTTCCTACATAGAAGATCACTATCCCTTTTATCTATCAGAAACAAAGGCGGATGAAATACTTTCATAAGGAAACAAGTTAGTGTGTTATTTCAAAGAATTATACAAAGAATGCCATTCTAGGAACTGGCTTAATATTGAAGGGGGGAAAACCCAAAACACAAGCAAAATACTATTTTAGAGGGAAGGAAGGAAGCACAGAAGAACAGAGGGAGGAAGGGAGGGAGAGAAGAAGTACAGTTACTATGTACTCTTTTTCCCCCCAGCCTTATTGAGAAATATTTGACATACATCACTGTGTAAGTTTAACACATACAGCATGATGACTGCATTTACGTATATTGTGTGACATGATCACTATAGGTTCAGTTTCTCATTTAGAAACAATAAAAAGATCAACAGAAGAAAATTTTTTCTCCTTGTGATAAGAATCCAAGATTTATTCCCTCAATGGCTCCCCTGTATATACTACAGCAGTGTTAGCCATAGTCATCATGCTGTACATGATATCCCTAGAACTTATTTATCTTACAACTTCAAGCTCATCCCATGTGACCACCTTCTTCCAGTTCCCTCTCCTTCTACCCCTGACTCTGTTAACCACATGCTGTTGTTCTCTTTTTCTATGTTTTTCTTTGCTTTGTTTTAGATTCTACATATAAGTGAGATCACACAGTATTTGTCTTTCTCTGACTTACTTCACTTAGCATAATTCCTTCAAGGTCCATCCATGTTACCACAAATACCATGTACTCTTAATTACTACCTGAATGACCAAAGTATGCTGTATCTACCTTCTGAAATTATGTATTTAGGAGCAAATTTCCCACCTAGGGTTTCTACTTCTTCTTTTAATCTGTATCCACTATAAAAGCATCATACAATTAATACAAATCAAAGAACTGGAAATTAATTTAAATGCTACTTATCATGTAATTAAGAGAGAGCAGTAATAGGAAAGCTTGCATAAATAGAATTGCTGCTGAATTTTCTGAGCTAGATGATTTTTGTTTTCCACTTAAAGCAAATGTTAAATTTTTTTTTCTGTCAAAATCCTAAATAGCTTTTTGACAGGTTGGTTATGGTTAATTAATTACTTTCATTTGCACTAAGTTGTATACTCGAAGATGAATAGTACATGATAACAAGGCCAGCCTCTGTGAGGGAGACCTTTGGTGGTCTATGCAGTCGGCTGCCTCATCACAGAACTAGCTATCTGCAGGAAGCCTGACTTTGAAAGGTACAGCACATCCCATAACACCCTCCCCTAACTGAGATGATTGTAGCTTCTTCCGAAAAGTGATGATTAGGAGAGAGAAAAGCAAAACGGAATGCTGTATGAATATTTCATGTAAATGAAAGCAGGCACTTAGCGACGTGCATCTTGATTGATGCTAGAGTGCCTCTAAACGTCTTGACATTGAAGGGTTCCGACTCCCCTTCCCTCCATGACTGCTTCAAGAGCTGCAGTTAATAGTAGAATGCGGCCATAGTTAGCTGAAGGGCTCTTTATTACCAGCTGATATTAAATAAGACCACAGGCCTCCGGTTAGCATAAGTGAAGTCTGAGTGAAAGAGACTTCAGAGGGAACCCTAAATGAGGTATGATAGTTACATCTTATTTGGGTTTCTATTTTTTCCCTCCCTGGAGCATAATTGTTTGTTGTTGTTGTTGTTGTTGTTTTAAAAAAATTTTTTTAATGTTGATTCATTTTACAGAGACGGAGAGAGACACAGCCTGAGCAAGGGAGGGGCAGAGAGAGAGGAAGACACAGAATTGGAAGCAGGCTCCAGGTTCTGAGCTGTCACCACAGAGCCCAATGTGCGACTTGAACCCACAAACCATGAGATCATGACCTGAGCTGAAGTCAGATGCTTAATTGAGCCACCCAGGTGCTTCTTGGAGCATAACTGTTTATTTCACTGTTAATCCCCCTCAAGAAAGAGCCAAGGACTCAAACTGCTAAGCAGAAAGAGGCCCAATAATAAATAAAGTACAGATGGATGAACGTGATCTCCAAATCTTAAGTAAATAATAGTAGTGATGGCTGTAGTAAATAAAAGGAAAGCTCATGTCATGGGAGTTTTTAGAATTACAATGATTTTAAAAATGAGTTTATCATTTTTCTAAATTTATTTCTAAATTTATGCAACAAACCATTACTTCCTTACTCTCTCCCATATATGCAAGGTTTATCTTCCTGACAAGTAAGAAGATCACTTAAGAAACTGAAACAACAGAATAATTTCAAAATGCAAATTTGGTTGGGTGAGGTCAAAATTTTAGAAGTGCAATTCTGGGGTGACTGGGTGGCTCAGTCAGTTAAGTGTTCAACTTCAGCTCAGGTCATAATCTCACAGTTCATGAGTTCAAGCTCTGCATCAGGCTCTCTGCTGTCAACACAGAGCCCACTGCGGATTCTGTCTGTCTCTCTCTCTCTCCACCCCTCCCAGCCCAAGATATGCATGAATTAAAGCCACATTACAGACATATCACACACAAAGATCCTTCAGTGTAGGGTGCCCAGGTGGCTCAGTTGGTAAGACATACGACTTCAGCTCAGGCAATGAACTCATGGTTCGTGAGTTTGAGCCCCACATCGGGCTCTGTGCTGACAGCTCAGAGCCTAAAGCCTGCTTATGATTTTGTCTCTCTCTCTCTGCCCCTGCCCCCCCCCCAAAATAAACATTAAAAAAGAAAGAAACGAAGCACAGTTCTAAGACAGCAATGAGAAGGATGACAGTGATAGGTTTGCTGATGTCACCACAACCCCTTCCTCATGACGTCAGAGTCTTGGGTTATTTTCCCCCAGAAAACACTTGGGTAACTGCTACATGCCCAGGCCAGGATTGCTACCTCTATTGGCTCTTCACAAATCATCTGCCATTGAAAGGTAAATAAAGTCTCCATGAGCTGTAACCACCAGAGGGCTTTCTATCCATACCTCAACCAGAACAAAGACCCTGGAGAGACTCACTGGCAATATCCAGGCATGCCAGCAGCTCCTAGCCTCAGATGCCACTACCCTTCTATGAGAGCCCCCTAAAGACAGAAAGGAAAGGAAGGAAGAAAGTCCAGGAAAGTATCTCAGGATCCCTGTGCTCACTTAGAGACTTCAGTTGCATTTAAAATATTCAATTCTACAAAATGATGAGCAACACCAAATCAAAACAACCCGTTTTGTACTTTTCCAAGGCCCCTTCTCTTCTGACTCTCACTCTATAACTCCTGAGGCTCTTGTAAGGGAAGACTTAGTATTTCATGCAGGAACAAAATAAAACTCTGAGGTGTACAGGAACACATGCATATAGATTTAGGAACAGAAAACATGATATGCTTTTGAGTGTATTGAGATCTGCCTCAGTGCATCACAGAACTGGAGAAGACTTTTCAGAATCACTTAGTCCAGTCTCCTGATCAAATGAGGCAAAGAAGGGACTTGCCAAAAACCACGTATTAAAGGAGTAGTAGCAAAACCAGTACTGGGGTTTAGATCTCATGATTCTCAATTTTTTTAAGGTCACCAAAATTAATCTATCATTAAAGTATCAGTTTTGTTTGAATTTACATGCTGTCTTTCAAAAATCCAATCTTTGGGACGCCTGGGTGGCTCAGTCGGTTGAGCAACTGACTTCAGCTCATGATCTCATGGTTTGTGGGTTCGAGCCCCGCGTCAGGCTCTGTGCTGACAGCTCAGAGGCTGGAGCCTGCTTCAGAGTCTGTGTCTCCCTCTCTCTCTGTTCCTCCCCTGCTGGTTCTCTGTCTCTCTCTGACTCTTAAAAATAAATGAACGTTAAAAATTTTTTTTAATCCAATTTTTAATTGGTAATAATTTATCTTGTCTTACAGCATCCTAGACCCTCTTATACTCATTTAAACATTAATCCATGAGTAGTGATTTCATTAAAGAATAACAATTCATCACATATATTTACACAAGTTTGCAAAGGACTTTCATATTAATTATCCAATTCAGCCCATCCAGAATTCTTGGAAAGCAGTTATTTCCTCTGCAATTGAGAGGCAGAAATTGAGATTGAGTTCCTTGTTTTAGCTAACGGAGATTGTGAATGACAGAGCAGTCTCATACCCACATTGACCTTCTGGGGTCATCTATTACCACTTAAAGACTGTTTCAAATTTTTCCTACATTAGAATACAATCTTTCCATATTTGTCCAATCAAGTTCTAATAGCCAGTTAGAGACAGTGTTGAAGAACTGACCTAATGTTTACTTCATTTTTATCTAGTGTATTCCCATTGTTTCTCATAGATGCCCGTATGGTACACATATGGCTTCCAAGTGACGTCTTTGTGTAAAATATAGAATAGGATGCAGTGACTTTTCAAATGGCATTAGTACTATAAAATAGAACAAAGAAATCTGCACTCCTATCAGCTTTTAGTGAGTTACAAAGCCTGACAGGAACACAGGCAGCTTTCAAGGCCATAGGCAGCAGAAATGAATATAGTGGCATTTGGAAAATGACAAGGTGCAGATCGTGGATGCCATTATCATCATCATTGTTATTATTATTATTCAGAGATTTAATCCAAAATTCCATGGGCAGTCATGCAACTGACTTTAGAACTGTAAACTGAGGCATTCATTGTACTGCACTGAACCTAATGCTTTAATTAAGTTTCAACGTGGCCAATGACAATGACCATGGCGCACATGGAGGCTATGAGCTGGAGGCCATGCTCTGCCTGCCCGATCACAGTCCCTGGGAGCCAGGCAGGAGCAGCAGCCGCTGATGCCACAGTTAGATATTTATGAAAGAGATGATCTGAATTTTATCGTAGTGGTATAGATCAATTTTCAGGACAGAGTCCTTAACAGTGTATTCAGAGGCTAGGTACAAAACCAATTTTATCTGCTTCAGTGATGTGTGAACTGTATGAGGAAAGACATCTCCCAACTCTCTGATAGCTTATCTTCCCTGGTGGCCATTTATGCATGCTCTTGTAAATATACATATTTTACAAGGGAAGGGAGGGGGAGAGGGATGCTCTTTAAACTCTCCTTTGAGATGACCTTGAAGTAGGAGCATTTGAATCTTCCAGGAAATTAGCAGCCAAGTGTATTTCAATAATGATGGGTGGGTGGGAAGTGCCACTCAGGAAACTGGCAATACCCTGGATTGCAGGCTCTTGACCAGAACGTCTTTCCCAATGAGGCTGTTTCTTCAAAGAGGCAAGGAAAAGCAAAGCTGCCTGGACCTAGAATTCAAGTTTTTCCCCTACACTGGAAGGCTTAGCCAGTAAAGAGGCTATTACAAAGAAAGTAACAATGAAAGAGGTGTTGATCTGGTATTTTCTCAGGCATGTAAGTCTAATAAACATTAGGAGGGAAATGAAAAAGCCCTTCAAGGAAATGTAGAGGTAATTAGTTGCCCTCACACAACAGCAAGGATGGCAAAACAACAGCAATGAAAATTAGCCTTTGCTTTGCATCGTTTATACTAAGACTGTGGAGTCCATATGTAAGCCAGATTCACTAAAACAAAAATTTTTTTTTTTTTTTTGAGAGACAGCAAGACAGAGAGAGCACAAGGGAGCACGTGTGCTAGCATGAGCGGAGGAGGGGCTGAAGGAGAAAGAGAATCTTAAGCAGGTTCCACACCTAGCTCTTAACCCACTGAGCCACCCAGGCAGCCCAACAAATTTTCCTCCTTTTCTGTTTCCAGACTGTCTGGATATTGGCTGCCACTTTAAATCTTACATTAATATTTTCAGGAATGTCTCCCTTCACCAACTTTTGAATATACATCTGAAGAGTAATTCCTCTCATATGTCCAACACTTGGGCTCAGATATGTACCTAGTGGACAGATTTCATAGGCATTACCACATACCTTTGAATAAGTCCCTCTGTACTGCCGAGGCCAGAGATGAGTAATCTTCTTTGGAAAGGGAAAGATAATATTTTAGTCCTTGAGTTTCCACATAGTCTCTGTCACAACTATTTGACTCTGTCATCCTAGCTTGAAAGTGGCCATAAACTATACATAAATAAATTAATGTGGCTGTGTTTCAATAAAACTTTACCTAGGAACACTGAAAATTGAATTTTGGATAATTTTCATATTTCACAAAATATTGTATTTTCAGCCATTACTTAAAATGGTTTTAAACCATTCTTGGTTTACAGGCCATACAAAAACAAAATAGCAGGCAGAATTTGGTCCTTGAGCTGTAATTTGCCAACTGTGCCCTAGAGTAAAGCATAGAATCTCAGAATTCATATGCTATCATACTTAGACTGTTACAGTTATTTTACACAGGTATTTTTCCAAAGCATGTGACCATCTTACAGTTATAACCTAGTTAAACTGATACTACTGTTAAAAGGAAAACAATGGGCAAAGCATCTACCTGGCTTATGATGGAACACTGTTTTGCGAAACCCTGGACACGGAGACAATCAAATGAGGTGACCAAGAATAGAAATGAGGACTTTTAATATACAGAATCTACTACTCATACAAAGCTCTGGGTATGTGCTGCATTCATAACCATTGAGCAGTATAACTCAATCTTTATATACCTTAACCATCACACATACTTTCCATTTACAGCCACATATTTACATATTTCAGTCAAAATAAATCATAACAAGTAACTGTGATTTTATTATTTGTCTTATCGGGAGATGTGTGAGTCCATCCACAATCAGTGTAATTCTGTAGAGGAAGGAGAGGAGGCAGACTGGGAGGGGTAGTTACTATTTTTAAGTCTTCCCTTAGAGGCAACATGGTACAGGAGATTGGGGTGTTAGACAGACCTGGATTTGAATCCTAACACCCTGGACCTATTACCTCTGTGACCTCTAAAGCACTATAAAAGGGAATTATAATACAATAAAACCTTAGTTTATGAGCATAATTCTTTCTGGAAACATGCTTGTAATCTAAAGCATTTGTATATCAAAGTGGATTTCAAGAACCATTGGCTCAGTTGTGACCATGTGACATTTGGCGTCGCATACGACTCGTTTTGCAAGACATCACACTTTTATCAAGTTAAAATTTATTAGAAATCTTTGCTAGTCTTTGTGGAACAATCACAAAACAAGTTACTCACAATCCAGGGTTTTACTGGTATTTAACGTATGGAGTTTTTTGTGAGCTGAAAGACAACACACATAAAGCGTGACTCTTGGTAGATGCCAACTGAGTCTTTGTGCCCATTCCCCTTTCCCTAAAAAAAACAAATAAATTGGATATGTGACACCCTTACTTTTTTTCAGGTTCATCTTATCTGCAATGCTACACAGCTACAGTTTTTGAGAGAATATGTCTCCCAGTTATTCTTACATAATCCAGAAAAGGAAGACTGGTACTAATGTGACTTTACTTCTCCTTTCATCTAGGTTCATTCCATCAAATTCCCAGGATTTAAAAAAAATAAAGAAGAGTTTCCAAATGCAACACATTTTCTGTTTCATGAGTCCATTTGTCATATCAGCGTGGTGTTGCTAATTCCAGGATTAAATCACCTATTCACAAGCAGACACCCTTATAGATTCGATGGTAATGGCACTTTGAGCTATACAGATATCCAGTAAATTGTGATTCTTCAACTGACCAATTTAAATAATGAGAAGAACCTCCATTCTGGCCAGGAACCTGAGACAGTCTATGACATGCTGGATTTTTTTTCTTTCAGACGAACAGTGGCTGGAAATGCACTTTTTATTACTTGCTCCAATCTCCCTTTGTTATTCTGCCCAGACCCTGTGCCCAGCCCTGGGAGCATCTAAATCAGCAGGTCACAGCCCCTGTCCTCACCACCTCCCAGTTCAGTGGTTGAGACAGACACGTACGGAGACAACAGCATCCTGCAAGCACCTACAAAGACTGTGCCATGCTGTTCTCCTGCAGGAGTCAGGGAAGATGTAACCAAAGAAGGAAACCTGGATCTCGACATTAAGAGATAAGTAGGAATTTAGCAAGGATGGAGAGCACCCCATACAGAACAGATAAGAACAGGTAAAGAACTTCTCCACGAAGTTCTTGACGAGTGCCCAGATACCTGGGGGCTGAGGTGAGCACACTCTCCTGTGTGACGTACTGTACATTGTGAAATCCTCTGTTTCAGAATTAATTACACAGCACTCTTCTTTTTTTCTTTCCATTAAGCTGTAGTATAGACTCTCTGAAGGCAATCTATCTAACAAAAAGGAGAAATTTGGGGCACCTGGTGGCTCAGTCAGTTAGGTGTCTGACTCTTGATTTTGTCTCAGGTCATGATCTCACCAACTGTGACTTTGAGCCCCAGGTCGAGTTCTGCACTGACAGCGCAGAGCCTGCTTGGAAATCTCTCTGCCACTCCCCTGCTCTCTCTATCTCTCTGTCTCTGTCTGTCTCGCTCTCTCAAAATAAATAAATAAACTTAAAAGAAAAAATGAAAACAAAACATTTATTCTCATTAAGAAAAAAAGGATAAAGTCAAGATACTTCAAAGATGAACAAAAATGTAGAGGACATCTGATATATTTTGACCTCAAATGTACTTCCAAAAAAATGTATAAAGACTGGTAACTAATAACTTAATAAAGTTCACTTAATAAAGTTAGAAGTACTTACAAGCCATACCATAAGAATTAAAGGGGAAAAAAAGGCACTCTGTTAACCATCAATCAGTATCTGCTATGTGAATGGATAAATGAAAAACATGAGGCCAAAAACAAATCAGGCCTTCTATACCAAAAAACATAAAGCTGCCATTTCTGACACTTCCAGAGGAAATCTGAAACTCTGTCCTACAGCAGAAGTAATGGTCTCTCCAGTCCCTGCCCAGGTCAGCTTCAAGTGTTGGGAAACTTTGCAATGCCAGTCCCACTGGCTGGCAGTATCTGGAATGAACCCTCATCTGGAATGAATAGATTCACCAAAGCTGATGTGAATCTATTTGGGGTAAGTCTCTCCAGCTGCCCACCTTCTCCTTTCCCAACCATGCTTCCCTAGCACTCATGGCTAGACCTCTCGTGGCTACTCTGAGTCCCTGATTGGGATTACAGCACTGAACCACAGCTAACTTAGCTGAAACCTTGACATCCTGCCTCAACTCCCTCTCTAAAGGTCAGACTATACCTCTAAAATCCCCAGCTACACACCAACCATGATCCTGGGCTGACCTGCATGGACCACCCAGAATAGCAGTGATGACCGCCCCTTCTCTCCTCCTCCTCTTCTCTATCGGTACACTCTTCCTGTTACACTATACCAATTACTTTACGTCAGCCCTGTCTGCATCAGCCAGCCAGGACTGAGCTAGTGTTTCAGCTCCCTGCCCCACCGCACACACTGACAAGGGAACTGCTGGCTACTCAATGTCATCTGAACAGCCCTGCCACAGACTAGAGACTCAGGATCACGCTCAGCATTCCCTATCCTACAACCCCAACTCTGGACGCCTCCTGTACAGAGGCAGGGCTCTCAGTAAGGCTAGTGCAAGGCAGAACACTTATAGGCAGTTATTTTCCACTGAAGGTGTGTTCAAAACACTAAGTATCTGAGGGTGTTTTTTTTAAAAAACAGGGAGACAATTTTGCTAATTCCAGTATGTCATAAAACTCGGTAAACTAGCAGGTGGTGAGTGTTGCCTCATTGTGGGACTCAAATTCAGCTTTTTAAAATCTATTAAATTATTAACTGCACAGTACAAGCCCTTGCTAAACTCCCATACCATGTGCAGCTTAGTGATATATAGATGGTGCATGAAGACATAAGCAAAGTTACTTCCATTTCCATCTATGGTTTTAAAGTATAATCTCGTATAGTCAAATTTTGCAGGTTGATTTCCCCATAATTTAGCAATATCTGTACAACAATCAGGTGAACAGCAAGCACATGAAAGAAATAACCTGAAATAAACCCTAAAGAATACATCCTCATATGTAAAGAGAAAGTAGGTTTGAATATCAAGACATTTTCAGTATTCTAGAGGAAAAAGTATGAGTCCCACAGATACTTAATTTCTTTCTTGATAGCATAATTCACATTTATCAGGCTGCAGGTTCTTTCATTATAAACAATCATAACCCCCAAATCTAGCCAAAATTTTAGGTACATTTAACAAATGTTCGCATTTTAGAAATCAAAATGAGTCTCATTAAAATTATAACAGTCTTTCTAATCTTGAAAGCTGAGGGTTTAAAGAAAGTCTTTAGTGTGTTTAGATTGTCATTTACTTTTTATACCCAATTTCCTGTCTTCCCTGGTTAGACAATTAACCAGTATTCAAGTTTGTGGAATACTGAGAAGCATGAAATTTACATAAATAAAATAAATTAACACAGTTAAACAATACAATATTGCTTCCTGACGTCTCCATTTTCAGATGTCATCAACAAATAATCAAGATACCAAGTCAGGGCAGGCATTGTTCCTTAATAATTGCTTAGATTATCATAGATTCACTAATCATTACAATATTATTCAGAAATTTGTTTTTAATCCAGTGAACATATTGCTAATGACTGAAACATCTAACAGCATCATCTTTTCTAACAGCAGCAAAATGCCAAAGAATTGATTTTAATTAGGTTTTAGAAAAAGAATTATGTGGAATTCAAATATGTCATTCAATTTATATGTCAAGGAGACTTTCAAAAAGGATTATGTGGTTAACTGGACTTTGGGATAGAGGGAGGTCTGTGTTTGGGATTCTGCAATTCATTTTGAAAGCTCTCCTATACATACACATACTGCCGCTGAGGATCTTACACCACTCTACATTTTCCAACAGGTTTCCTTCACTCTCCTTCTTCCACGGCAATAACCACCAAGGCAGATGATTGGGATGTCTCAGTGTCAAGAAAAATGATCACTTCCCCATATATTTTGTTTATGTAACCGCAGGGGGTTCCAGTTTTAAATGAGTAAGGCAGTGCAGAATTTTGCATTAAGAACTTATTTAATGAGATTTAGAATAAACAAAGCCTTCCAAGCGGGCAGAATAGAAAGGAAACCAGGGAAATCCCACCATCACTAAAAATAGACCATTTTGAAATGGCTAAATGGTGGGAGCACAGTGGGGGGTAGGTGAATTAGACACATCTTTGTCCTATAAAACTCTAGCAAGCCACATGCTTAATTATTCTAGATGACCTTTCAGAAGATGACAATGGTATTGTTTCAGGTACTTTCTGACCACCTTTGTTGCACTGGGATCTGTGAGGTTAATACCTATTCAGTAAGATTCATAAAAACTATCTGGGCTTCGTGAAGGAAAATTCTTAAATCAACCTTACATTAAAGGATGATTAGAACACAATACAAATGTTTTCAAATATTTTTTTAAAAAGATTCCACTTTCAGGGCACCTGGGTGGCTCAGTTGGTTGAGCATCTGACTCTTGATTTCAGCTCAGGTCATGATCTCATGGTTGTGAGATCTATCCCTGTGTCAGGCTCTGTTCTGAGCATGGAGGCTGCTTGAGGTTCTCTCTCCCTCCCTCTGCCCCTCTTCCCCATTCATTCTCTCTCTCTCTCTCTCTCAAATAAAAAAATTTTTAAAAAAAGAATTTCACTTTCATAAATCACCCATTCTACTAAATAAATAAAGACCAGTGAAGAAACTCTGACCTCAGTCAGGAATTTGAGCTCCTAAATTCCCTAAAGCCCTTTGGAAGTAATCTATATTTTGTGCTGAAAATCTATTCCCCCTGACTGGTAAGTGACTACCTTTTTAGTCACTGTATATCTGATATATGCAACAAGATTTTAAAAATTAATGCCTAAAGCTGATAATGCTTCCATAAAGAAAGGTTAAACTTCTCATTATTTTATTCTTTCATTCATTTGTTCATTCTTCCACCCACCCATTCACTTAAGAATTACTGAACACCTGGGGCACCTGGGTGGCTCAGTCAGTAAAGAATCCGACTCTTGATCTCAGCTCAGGTCTTGATCTCATGGTTCATGAGTTCAAGCCCCACATCTGGCTCTGTGCTGACAGTTCAAGGCCTGCTTGGGATTCTCTCTCTCCTCTCTCTGCCCCTTCCCCTCTTGCTCTCTCTCTCTCTCTCAAAATAAATACATAAACTTAAAAAAAAAAAAAAACAATTATTGAACACCTGCTACCTTATCTACTCTGCTCCCCAGTAGAACAGTTCTTTCCTGACCTCACACAAAGCTAAGATATGCAAAAATCTTGCGGCAATGTAAACTCAAACATAGTGGGAATCCAAAGCTCTAGGAAATGAGTGTCATGTGGTGATAAAAGAACAATGGACATTACTGCCATTCTATTCCAAACTGCAGCTCAGGCAAATTAACAAAAAGTCTAAATAGAAAGGCCTTACTATCCCATATTCACTCAAAGCCAACTCATATGACAAATGTCTGAAATTGCCATTGATGTGGTACTCAACAGAGATACATACAAAGTACAAGTGACACAAGGAAAGGGAGGGGGGCTAAAGGGTGAACGGCTCAAGTCATGAAAGATTCCTCAAAGTGAATTTTTGGAAAGATGGGTAGGAGTCTACAAGAAGACCAGGAGGAGGGAGTATCCTGGTTGAATGAAGCAGCAAGAGCAAATGCTCAGAGAGCTGTAGGTATTTCTGTAGAGGTTCTAATGGAGGGGATACTGCTGGAGGGCAAAAGAACCAGATCTAGCTGGGCCTTGTCTATCTTACTAAGGAACATGAGTTTTATCCTATAAGACATTGGTTCTCAAATATTTTGGTCTCAGAATCCCTTCTACTCCTAAAAATTACTGAAGCCCCTAGAAACTTCTGATGATAAATGTATCAATATTCACCATTTGAAAATTAACACTGAGAAACGTTTAGCAATGTCCGGGTAGTGCTCAGTTGAGCATCCAACTCTTGGTTTGGGCTCAGGTCATTATCTCACAGTTCGCTGAGATCAAGTTCAATGTGGAACTCCGTGCTAAGTATGGAGTCTGCTTGGGATTCTCTCTCCCTCTCTCTCTCTGTCCCTCCCTGCTCATGTTCTCCCTCTCTCTCTCTAAGTAAATAAGTAAACATTAAAAAAAAACTGAGAAATGCTTAAAATATGTATTTATTAAGATAGTTTAAATGACAATTAACCCATTAAGAACATAAATATTTTAATGGAGAACAAACAGAGGGTTACTGGTGGGGGTGTGGAGGGGAGAAGGGCTAAATGGGTAAGGGGCATTAAGGAATCTACTCCTGAAATCATTGTTGCACTATATGCTAACTAATAATTTGGATGTAAATTAAAAAAAATAAAATTAAAACAAAGAACATATATATTTTATCAAAAATAAATATATTTTCCCCAAAAAAGTTAGTGGGAAAAATTTAGTTATCTATTTTCACAAATCTCATTAATATGTGTCTTAGTTAAAAGCTCAATTCTATTTCTGCATTCAGTCTGTTATAATATATCATGACATCACAGAGCACTGGTAAACTACACAATACATTCATGAAAGAATGGGAGTTTAAAAGGATAAGCAATGCTGTAAGATTATTATAAAGAGTTAGACCTTCCAGATCCTCTGAAAAATCTCAAGGACTTCTAGGGGTGTCCAGGCCACACTTTGAGAACATTAACACTATTGTAGTTTAGAAATTAAAAGTTACGTTTTAACACGGGGCATAAACTGACCACATCTACATTTTAGAAAATTATGTTTCGATAATACAGATATGAAAAAAAAACAAAGTAAAACTATTCTAGGGAATATATCGGCTTCACACATGGAACAGAAAATTTTCATGATCTTTAAGTAATGGCTTTCCACTAGAGGGATTTTACTTTTTAGCATTATTAAGACGACATATACCTCCTCAAATATGTTTCATATGTGCCTGGTCCTATAATTTACATAATAAGAAATTAATTATCGATAACTTTATGACAATCAACTTGAAAATTTAAATAATGGGGTGCTTAGGTGGCCCAGTCAGTTAAGCTACTGGCTTTGGCTCAGGTCATGATCTCAGTTGGTGAGTTCAAGCCCCACGTTGTGGGGCTCTGTGCTGACAGCTCAGAGCCTGGAGCCTGCTTCGGATTCTGCATCTCCCTCTCTCTCTCCCCTCCCCTGTTCCACTAGAAAAATATAATTTACCAGAACTTATACAAAAAGAAATCCTGAATAGTCTGATAACCAGGACTGATATTCATCTTGTGAACATCAGTTAAGTAACATCATTTATTTATAGCTGGCATCCATGGAACAATCAGGTGTCCACTCTGGTTGGCCTATGCCTATTCCTTATCTAATGTCAATGATATAAAATATCATCCTGACATATACCCATGAAATGACTGAATCAAAAAACTTTCGTGCAAATAAATCTCCAAATCTAAATGACTTTGCTATTGAGATAGACCAAACATTCAAGGATAAAAATTATTCTAAACTTACAGAAATTATTCCATAGAATAAAGAAGAACCACTCTTTAACTCATTAAGAAAAACTAATATAACATTTATACCAAGCCTGTCAAAGAGCATACAAGAAAGGAAAATTAAAAGACAACCTCAGTCATAAACCTAGATTCAAATTTCCAAATTAAAATAAAAGCAAACTGAATATAGTCATATATAAGAAGGGTAACACATTATGACCAAGTGAAGTTCATCTAAATAAGGTAAGGTTGGGGGCGCCTGGGTGGCGCAGTCGGTTAAGCGTCCGACTTCAGCCAGGTCACGATCTCGCGGTCCGTGAGTTCAAGCCCCGCGTCGGGCTCTGGGCTGATGGCTCAGAGCCTGGAGCCTGTTTCCGATTCTGTGTTTCCCTCTCTCTCTGCCCCTCCCCCGTTCATGCTCTGTCTCTCTCTGTCCCAAAAATAAATAAAAACGTGGAAAAAAAAATTTAAATAAGGTAAGGTTGCTTTCATATTAGAAAACCAATTAATGTAATTTACCACATTAATAGATTAAAGGTACAAATGATATGGCCATCTTAATAAATACAGAAAAAGCATTTGATAAAATTCCACATTTTTTTTTCTTTTCAGCAGTGGTCTAGAAGTTCCATCTAGCACAACAAGGGGCAGCAGGAGTTGTTGGGGTGGGGAGTCTTCATTTGCAGATGATATAACTGTGTAAACCCAAAAACCTACGCATATAAATCTTAGCACTAATTAGAGAATTTAACAAGTTGTCAGGATATAGGGTCAATATAAAAACCATCAATTATACTTCCACATATCTTAAACAGAATATGAAATAAAATTTAAAATACCATTTAAAATAATATCAAATATATGAGATAGCTAGGAAATAGTGTAACAAAAATTTCCAAGAATTTCCCTTTCCCTTTAGGAAAGAGGAAAACAATAAAGTATATTGAAAAACATTAAAGAAGACTTAAATGAATGGAGAAATATTCAATATTTAAATATTAGAAGACTCAATATTATAAATTTGTCAATTCTCCAAATTAACTAATAAATTCAAAGCAATCACAATCAAAATCCTAATGGGTTTCCTGTTGAAACTAACAATCTGATTCTAACACTTACATGGAAATTCACAGATAAAATAACCAAAATACTGTGGAAGATGTAAAAGATGAGAAGACATGCTCTACCAGATATGAAGCTATTTTTAAATATAGTAATTAGCATATTGTTACAACTGAGATAAACAAATTGCATAAAGTAAAAACAAAATGCAGTTTGACACACATATGGGGACTTGATTTTAGAGCATTAGGAAATAATTTGCTCTTTCTTTCTTTCTAATCCAGAGCATTAGGAAATAATTTGCTCTTTCTTTCTTTCTTTCTTTCTTTCTTTCTTTTTTAGAAAGAGAAAGTACAAGTGGGAGAGAGGGACAGAGGGAGGGAGGGGGGAGGGATAGGGGGAGAGGGAGAGAGGGAAAGGGAGGGAGAGGGAGAGAGGGAGAGGAAAGGAGGGAGGGAGGGAGAGAGAGAGAGAGAGAGAAACTTAAGCATGCTCAGGGCACCATGCTCAGCACAGAGCCCTACCCCATGAATCTGGAATAATGACCTGAGCCAAAATCAAGAGTTGGGCACTGAACCAACTGAGCCATTCAGTCACTCCTCTTTTTTTAAATATAATATGCTAATAACATGGCATACATTTATGAAGATCCCTATCTCAGAGTGAGCACAAAAAAAAATTCTAAGTGTGAATAATAAAACTCTAAAGCTTTTAAAAGGTAATATAAATGAGTATTTTTATATCCTCACAGTTTGGGAAGGATTTCTCAAAAAAGACATCAAAAAGTACTAATCTGAAAGAAAAGATTGACATATTTGATCACCTTAAAATTCAGATTTTTTCTTTATGAAACACAATAAAATGTTAAAGACAAAGCTGAGATTAGGAGAAGTTAACTTTCAAAGCATCTATCTCAATGACTGGTGTCCAGAATATATAAAGAATTTCTACAAATAAATAAGACAATTCAACAAAAAAAATAGCCAAAAAAAAGTAAACAGAAACTTCACAAAAGAAAAAATCTAAGGTGGCCAATAAACATATGTGTGCCTGATATATACCATGTCAGATCGTCTTGGCCTTAAACCTGTCTCGATGGCCCCTGGACACTTGTTCCAGCCCCAGCCAGTGCCAAGGCTACCAACCATGAAGGGACTCTGACTAACTTCATAAAGATACTAGGCAACAGCATCTGGCCTCAAACCCACCTCTCACCTCTTCCACAGAAACTTCGAGGTTGATAATTAGGACCACCGAACACCCATACATGTAGAATCCAGACGTGTATGAGATTCAATGTCCCATGTAATCAATCTTTGACTAGAAGACAGCAGCCAATGAATGAATTCTTTGCCCTTCCTCCTGTTCTTCCTCCCTCCCATTCTACTAAGCAGATAGTTGTGAGAAACAATCCTTTACACAGCCTCTCAGAAGATAGTTCAATAAGACTGATGATCATTTGCACTTGATAAGAGAAGTACCTACTTTAAAATGTATCCCTGAATTTGCCATTTTTCCTGTCTCACTCCCTGGCCCCTTAATAGTGCTCTCTTGGATTACACCCTCTATCAAAGCAATAGCACACAAGCCTTTTCCTTAGGCTCTGCTTTCTGGGGAACTCAAGTTAAGGCAATATGAAAAGTGGCTTAACCTCACTTACAATCAGTGAACTACCACAACGAGATACTAAACTTAGCCATCAGATTAACAAAAATTAAAATTCTTATAATACCAAGCATTAACAAGAATGTGGAAAAATAGAAACTCATACATTGTTAGTGTAAGTGCAACTTGGTACAACCACTTTGAAATACTATTTGGCATTATCTATTAATGGTGAATATTTGCATATCTTAAAATTGAACACTTCAACTTCTAGTTATATACCTTATGGACATAGCAGATTTATCACGAAGCAAATCAAATTTAAGCCTCAAGGCATGGATCCCCTCCAAGTCCTTATACCAAATTTTGGTGAGAGAGAGAAAGAGAAAGAGAGAGAGAGACAGAGAGAGAGACAGAGAGAGAGAGAGAGAGAGAGAGAGTGTGTGTGTGTGTGTGTGTGTGTGTGTGTGTGTGTGTGTGTGTTTTAAAGTGAGCCCCAGAGGTGCCCGACTTCAGCTCTGACTGAAGCATCTGACTTCAGCTCAGGTCATGATCTCATAGTTCGTGAGATCAAGCCCTGCATCGGCTCTGTGCTGATACTTCAGAACCTGGAGGCTGCTTTGGATTCTGTGCCTCCCTCTCTCTCTGCCCCTCCTCTGCTCACTCTCTGTCTCTCAAAAATGAATAAACATTAAAAAAATTTTTTATTAATAAAAATAAAATAAGTCCCCCAAACTGTATGAGTTTAAGACCCAAAATCCTGGATCCACCCTTACCCAGATAAAATTGATCAGGATACAACTACAAGAAGCAACACTGTTCCGAACAGCCCCAAACTAGAAATAACCCAAATAAGTATCAATTGATGAATGGCATATCACTCAGGGAACTCTATCTGGGTAAAGACATTTACTGTAGTAAATATCTTATACAGCTATGGAACAAGCTAGGGAAATAATGGCCCAGAAGGGGGAGTTGGAGGATCAGAGAAGGAGTTACTAACCAAGTAATCTTAAAGCCAGGCTGAAGTGGAACGAAGGGAAAGTCCATGGAAATGTCTCCAGTCAGCTGCTGCCTCTGGGTAGCTATCACCTCTCTAGGTCCATAACCAAGAGGGTAGGGGGCATCTGTTGGTGAACAGGGTCAATAGTCAAGAAGAGATGGACAAAGAGAAGAGTGTGGACAAACTATAATCTTCTGGGCACCTCTGTCACCATATCTTTAACACTACCCAAACTTTCAGAAAATAATGGTTGCTTTATTTCTGTGTTCCAAGTATCATGCACATTCTCCTTCTATCAACTCTACCTCAGAACCCCACAGGGAAGCAAATTCTGAAAAATGCAGTTTATAGCTTATCCAAATTAGCACAACACCATGCAGCACAAATAGAATATATATGCAATGGAATACTATACTAATTATAAATAAATTATTACTATATTATACTGATTATGAATAAAGTTCAGCTACACACACAAACTTAATGCTAGAGAAATTAAGACACATAGCAAGCTTCATTTAAGGAAGACTTCATAGTGTGTAATTCCATTACATAAGGTTCAAAAAGAAGCTGAACTAGGCCACATTGATTAAAGATGCATAAAGAGGTGATAAAACTAAAGAGAAAAGAAAGGAATCAATTATCATGAAAGTCAGGATAATGATTATCTCTAGGGGAAAGGGGAGGATATGATCTTGAAAGGATTTTAGAAAGAAAGTTGGTATTATTCTATTTTTTGACCATACTGTTTGTTACCCAGCTTTTGCTTTGTAAGTATTCATTAATTTTGCATTTCTAATGCATTTTTCTGTATATTTTATAATATTAAAGATAATATTTAATAAACTGAATTCCACCATTCTCTCCTTTAGTCTTTATGAGACCAGGCAAGCACACATCACAATGAGTCCTAGAAGAATATGGAGGCAGGAAAGGTACTGTTTCCCTTGCAGATCTAGGAATGGGGTCCTTACTGATGGGCCTGCTTTCAGCAATTACAATGAATTCCAAGCAGGTTACTATGGCTGGATTTGTATGTTTATGATTATTATCCATTACTAGCTATATAGATTAAATGTTTGTGTCCCCCCAAATTCTTGTTGAAACTTAATCCCCAGTGTGATGGTATTTGGAGGTGGGACCTTTGACAGGTGATTACATGATGAGAGTGGAGCCCTCATGAATGAGATTACTGCCCTTATCAAAGAGATCCCACAGAGCTCTCTCACTCCTCTGTCATGTGAATACACAGAAAAAGACAGCCATCCATGATGGCTTTCCTAACCAGGAAATAGGGCTTTACCAGACACCAAGTCTGCCAGTACCTTGATCTTGGACTTCCCAGCCTTTAGAACTATGGTATTTTGCTATTGCAGCCAGCACAAAGAAACTAACTAAATTATCCTTCAAAACATGAAAGCAGTTAAAATGTCTCCTGAAAAAAAAATTAAGGATTGAAGAAAATAAAATAATAATATAGGCACAAAAGAACAATGAGAAAATGGCAGAGCTGATGTTTCCTCTCCTATTCTGTGCCTTTTTGCAGCCTCAGTATAAGGTAAAATCAATGATGATCAGCCTAAATAGGTAAGCAAAGTTATAAAGAATATAATTTGATGAAGATTTAAATTAACAATTGTTTACATTGATACTTGCCCTAAAAAAAGTATGTTGCTCACGAATTTAAAAAGGTAGAACACTAAACTTCCTGTTGACAGTGAGCAAGCTATTTAACTTCCCTAAGGCTGGAGTGCCCTATAAAATTAGTGAAAAAAGAGTACCTGTATCCTATGTAAGGATTAAATAAGACAATCTATGTAAAATGGTTAGACTAGTACCTGGGAACCAGCAGGTATTCGGTATATCAGGTATCTTTTTAAACTTTCTTCTAGAGTAAGGGTAAGTTGTTTTTCTTCAAGGAATCCATAAACACCCTGAAGAAGGCAAGAGTAGATACTTTGGAATAATAACTTAAATGTCCCTAAATTTAGAAAAGAAAGAAAAGATATTTAAATCTAACTCCTATTTTTTGTTTGTTTGTTTGTTTATTTTTGAGAGAGACAGACAGAGTGCAAGCAGGGGAGGGGCAGAGAGAAAGGGAGACATAGAATCTGAAGCAGGCTCCAGGCTCTGAGTTGTCAGCACAGGGCTGGGGGGCAAATCCAGTGAGACTGTGACATGAGCTGAAGTCAGGTGCTTAACCTACTGAGCCACCCAGGTGCCCCAAATCTAACCCCTATTTTCTAAGAAACTATGAAATCTACATGAAGAAAATCACTCTCTCAAACATTTAAACCTGAAACAAGAAGAAAAAGAAAGAATCGCTCTCCACTAGACTCTCAGTATTAACATCTGGTATTAAAAGCACAAAATATTTTTATATAAAGCCTTAAAATATAATGGTAGCAAAGCTTATATGATACACATATGGATAAAACCATATATCTTCAATAATAGTCTCTGAAATTAACCCTATTTGCTATCAGCTTAAAGATCCTATATTTTAAAAAGAATAAATTTTATTTCTATTGGAATATTAAAAGAATTTTCTTTATTTATAAGATAAAACATAAAACATTTCAATAACTCAAAGGTAAAATACTCAATTTAGCAAGAAAGTAGTCTTCAATGAAGAAAGATACTTTTCAATGGAAAAAAGAATACTGATTTGAATTCCATTCAAACTGTATCACTGTGAAGTGAAAAATATTGTGAAAGTAATATTATTGACTTGAATAGCTATTTTCCTGGTTTTATCATAGCCAATCCTTAAGTTATCATCCCTGTGCATATACCATAAGCAACTTTTAAAACCAATGGAGGATACACCATAGCAATCCCCTCTTGTAGTTTTTAAGATGAGAGAGAAAAGTCTTATCTCAATGTACAGAATCCTAATTTTTGACATGTCTCCATGACATGGAAGCTCTCTGGAACAATTTTTCTCAAGATCTGTGACCCTAAGGGCACCTGGGTGTTTCAGTCAGTTAAGTCTCCGACTCTTGTTTTCTCTCAGGTCAAGATCTTGTGGTCGTGAGTTCGAGCCCCATGTTGGGCTCCGTGCTGACAGTGCAGAGCCTGCTTGGGATTCTCTCTCTCCCTCTCTTTTCCTGCCCCTCCCCTGCTTGCTCTCTCTCTCTCTCTACCCCCCAAAATAAATAAATAAACTTTTTTAAAAAATCAAAAACAAAAAAAAAAAAAGATCTGTAATGCTATATAATGGTATGACATAGCTGGGCTTACTTAGTATATATCCAAATAGTCTACCTAATTTTCAATTTTTAAATTAAAATTCCACCAAATTACTTACAAGATATGCTGGAAAGACACTGAAATTCACTAGTGGTGAGGGAAATGTTTTAACAAGAGACATCACTGTACATAACTCAGGCTGGCAAAAATACAAAAAATAACACCTGTTTTAGGTTGAATGTGAGTGAGGGAAACTCACATGCATTGCTAGTAAGACTAAATAAAGTGCTTCAGCCAAATGAATGAGTAAAGGAGACTAAAAAAACAAAGAAACAAAACAAAAAACTCTAGGCCAACTTCAAATTTTGCCAGCCTAGATCTAATAAATGACTCTAAAAAGATATGTTTGGCATAAACTACACACTGATTGCAGTTTCATGAAGAAGCAGAAAGCAGCTTTCAACATATACAGATTTCTCCCAACAGAAGAGAAAAACTATGGCCAGGTGCCGAATAGATTTCATTGAAAAAGTCACCCTGTGTGTGTCAGGGTTTTGGGGTCCTAGAGCCCCAAACATAGCAACTCATTACCTGCTTAACTTGGAAAGTTTTTAAATCTCTATAAAACATAGTTTCTTCATCTCTAAACACTATAGCCCTAGCTTGTTGGGTTATCGTGCTTACTACCTAACTCAACATGGCACACTGAGTGCTCAATAGATGCCACATCTTTCCTGAGGCCAGAGGCGACTGACCCCTTTTTTATCTTATCTTGTTAGCAATTAGGTATCATATTTCTCGAATGAAGAACTAAGGTTATTTTAGGTCATTTCTAATCCCAATCATGAAGAAGTAAATCTATTCTTTCATTGATACACATGGATAACTAACAGTGATTCATGTTAAAGTGAGTTAAATGTCTCAAATTCTTTCTAAGTCCTGCATAATATCCTGTCTTCATACTGACCATTTTCCTTTAGAACAGCAACTATTCAACCCCTACAAATTCAGTGAATTTAACCACCCTTGACATTCAATAATAAACCTAAAAATAATTGATCTATAATTTCAGTTTAAATGATCTGACATAGCCAGGCTACTTTTAAATGACAGCAAATGGGATTTTTTAATGGAAATATTGATAGGCCCTTAAGTGTATTGGGGAGTCGAGGACAATGACAATGATATTGCACTAATAAACCTAATGCCACAGAGACTGTCTTTTTAAAAAATGTGTCTTTTCTTTATCACAGCATAATACCTAGCTTGACAACAGAAATGTCAACAGTTAGGGCTCTATTCTTCAAACCGTCATGCTCTATTAATGCTGTTTTTCAGTGGGATTTACTTTGTCAAGAAAGGAAGGACCAAAGAGGAAAGTCTATGGTCTTCCTATTCACTAAATCCCTCCTCTCACTGATGCACAAATGACTAACTACTCCCAATGCCACAGAATGAATGAGAGTTGAAAACGGGCCAAAATCATCCAGGGAGCAGGCGGAAAAAGCCAGCCTTGTATAAGCAAAGTCATGCTTAGACAAGAAGAAAAAGCAAACAGAGTAGGTGATAGTAATGCCAAGGGGTGCTCCCTGTGCTGTGTTTGTGCTCTTTCAGTTGTGGGGAAGCAACAGAGAAAGGCTTCCCCATGCAAATATAATTGAGTACTATTGGCTGGGGCTGCGAATAGTGTCTTAGCTAGGTTCTAAAGAAGTCCATGCAGCTTAACCCCTTTAATCCAGAAAGGAGGAGGAAAATAAACTACTTGGCTGGCAGAGACACATAAGGATGTAAAATAAAGCCAAAGAGGGGTTAAAAGGATTACAGATGGGGACTGTTCATTGTAATGAGGGGGCATCAAGAGCCATAGGACAGCAGGAAGGAGGCAGAAAGTTTTGTTTAGCTTAGGTTTAATTGTGAAATTTGGATGCAGAAGAGATTTTGGTTTACCCAGTGTGTTAAAAGAAGTAATGATCTCATAAGTTTTTTTTTTTTTTTAAGTTTTTTTTTTTCAACGTTTATTTATTTTTGGGACAGAGAGAGACAGAGCATGAACGGGGGAGGGGCAGAGAGAGAGGGAGACACAGAATCGGAAACAGGCTCCAGGCTCTGAGCCATCCGCCCAGAGCCTGAGGCGGGGCTCGAACTCACGGACCGCGAGATCGTGACCTGGCTGAAGTCGGACGCTTAACCGACTGCGCCACCCAGGCGCCCCATAAGTTTTTATATGAAATAGACACATAAACAAATTCTAAATAAGGATCCAGAGCTCAGAAATTACTTGAAACTTTAAATACCTGAGTGAAAGAATCTGCTGTGTCATGCAACTATATAGTTGCTTCTTGTCCCCAGACTATGTGTGTGAAACACTATCTTTTTCATTGTTCACAAAACTCCAATGAGATCAGCACACGAGGACTTACCTTCTAAATTTATACTCCATCCTAAAATTAAAAATAGACCTAACCTATGACCCAGCAATAGCACTGCTGGGAATTTACCCAATGGATACAGGAGTACTGATGCACAGGGGCACTTGTACCCCAATGTTTACAGCAGCACTCTCAACAATAGCCAAATTATGGAAAGAGCCTAAATGTCCATCAACTGATGAATGGATAGAGAAGTTGTGGTTTATATACACAATGGAGTACTACATGGCAATGAGAAAGAACGAAATATGGCCCTTTGTAGCAACGTGGATGGAACTGGAGAGTGTGATGCTAAGTGAAATAAGCCATACAGAGAAAGACAGATACCATATGGTTTCACTCTTATGTGGATCCTGAGAAACTTAACAGAAACCCATGGGGGAGGGGAAGGAAAAAAAAAAAAGAGGTTAGAGTGGGAGAGAGCCAAAGCATAAGAGACTCTTAAAAACTAAGAACAAACTGAGGGTTGATGGGGGGTGGGAGGGAGGGGAGGGTGGGTGATGGGTATTGAGGAGGGCACCTTTTGGGATGAGCACTGGGTGTTGTATGGAAACCAATCTGACAATAAATTTCATATATTAAAAAAATAATAATAAATAAATAAATTTATACTCCATCCTGTCACATGATGACAACTGAGGGTACAGTCTTCCTCAGAGTGACACGACCAGAAAGTACTTCCTGTCGCCATCTGTTGTCAGGCTCCATGTGTATGCCTAAGAGTTTCCCTACAGGAAACACTGCCTTGCAAAAAAGTTTTTAAAAGCTATTTAGCAATGAAAAAGCCCAATGCGAAAACAGAAAACTCCCCTGCTAATTTTTAAGTTATTCACATAGCAATCTCCTACCCTGTTTCTAGAATTTATCTAACTTCTTTCCAAATAAACATAAAAGCTAGAAATTTTTTCATAACAAATTGTTTACAGAACCATGAAATCATCATTATATTAGCCTTATTATGTCTTATTTTTCTTTGTAAATGGTAGGGAAAATTATACTCTTTATCTTCCTTCCATTTATAACTGAGAATTAGGAAATGTCCAGAAAGCACTTGAGTTATTGCTACAGTGACCAAATCCCAATATCTGTGCTTTTTCATATGTACTTACGAATGACTTCATTACAATTAAATAATCACAGTGTGTATGCTCTTCCTACAGGTTTTTCAGCATCCAATAGCAAAGGTTATGTTCATAAAATAAAAGACCATGACACTTTCACTTCTAACTAAGGTCAGAGAGCTAATAAGGCAACAGGGCTTAGGGGGCAAGAATCCTTGAGAGAAGAAAACTTCACTGAGATGAACCCATATTCTGTACGATTCTTTTCTCCTGACGGAGCTTGCCAAACTTTTCCCAGAGAGGAAAAGAAATTAGGTAGAAGATCCGCTGCATGGTACAAGATTTCATGAGGCTGGGATAACAGTTGGGGTTACAAAGGGCTAAATCCCAGAGATAAGGGAGGCCCAAAGAAGTATGCCCAGACTTTCCACAGTTTTGCTCTCTCCCACCCCCTCCCTAACCCCAGCGTTGCTAATCAAATGGGCAAGAAACTGAAAAAAAAGAAACTGAAAAAAACAAGTGAAAAGCAGAGTGGAGTTTTTGGAAATCTCACAGTGCACAAGAGAAAAAATAGAATATTAAGACCCAGCAATGAGACAGAACCCCAGTAAAGACCCTGAGTTCTCAGTTACTACATCCAGAAGTCAGTGTGTATTCAAGTCAAACCAAGCCTTGGAAAGACTGAAAATTATCCCTGAAGTACATCTGTCCCTGATTGGATTCAGATGACTGGCTTGCATATTTGCTTCCTGCCAGAGTATAGGATAAATGTACTCTGGAGAAAGCAAACATCCAGAGTCAAAAAGTTCGCATTCAAAATGTCCAGCACTCCATCAAAAATAACCAAGCCTGCTAAGAAATAGGATAAAGGGAGGGAAAAAGGCAGATAATAAAAACAGACCCATAGGTATTCCAAATGTTATGAAACAAGGATTTTTTTATATATAATTCTGATTTAGTCAAGAAAATAGGTAACAAAAATAGAGATCTTCACCAGAAAACTGGAATCTATAAAAATAATCTAATGGAAATTCTAGAACTGAAAAATATAAATGAAAATAAGAATTCAGTAAGTAGATTTAAAAGCTAAGGAGTCAACTAATGAACTAGAAGATAACCCAGTAGCATGGAGAACAAAAAGTATGGTAAATATAGGAAACACTGAAAGAGACATAAACACATGGGATATAGGGGTAGCAGTAGGGGTGGGTATATAGCAAACATGTAATTGGAACCTAAGAAAGAGAAAAAGAGGGGTGCCTGAGTGGCTCAATCAGTTAAGCATCCAACCCTTAATTTCAGCTCAGGTCACAATCTCACAGTTCATAAGATCAAGGTCCTCATGGAGCTCTGCGCTGATAGCATGGAGCCTGCTTGGATTTCTCTCTTCCTCTCTCTTTCCGCCCCTCCCTCATTCATGTGCACACTCGCTCGCTCTCTATCAAAATAAATAAACATTTAAAAAAAGGAAAGAATGGTATAAAGCTAGAAATCAAAAGCAGAAATGAGTCACTATTAAATCTTCAATTACTTATAAAATTAAAGAATATACTTAGGGGCGCCTGGGTGGCGCAGTCGGTTAAGCGCCCGACTTCAGCCAGGTCACGATCTCGCGGTCCGTGAGTTCGAGCCCCGCGTCGGGCTCTGGGCTGATGGCTCGGAGCCTGGAGCTTGTTTCCCATTCTGTGTCTCCCTCTCTCTCTGCCCCTCCCCCGTTCATGCTCTGTCTCTCTCTGTCCCAAAAATAAATAAATGTTGAAAAAAAAATTAAAAAAAAAAAAAAAAAGAATATACTTACTTCTCTACCATTCAGGGACAAAATAAAAGTCCCAACAGAAATTAGAAAATTATCTAACAGAATGAACTTGGTGTGAAGCAAAGCAATACTTAGAGGAAAAATTAAAGCCTTATAATGTATATTTT
Organism: Herpailurus yagouaroundi; assembly: GCF_014898765.1. Lineage (NCBI taxonomy): Eukaryota > Metazoa > Chordata > Mammalia > Carnivora > Felidae > Herpailurus > Herpailurus yagouaroundi. Next base: position 4,894,364 of record NW_024412415.1, read on the forward strand.
TAAACACAAGGAAGGAAGGCCAATATCAATGAGTTATGTTTGCTTTTATTTCCCTTGCCTGGGAAGATATATCCCTAAATATGTTGCTAAGTCCAATATCCTAGATATCACTGCCTATGTTTTCTTTTAGGAGTTCAAGGGTTTAAGAGATCAATGGTTTAGGTCTTTAATCCATTTTGAATTTATTTTTGTTTATGAGGTAAGAAAGTAGTGCAATCTCATTCTTTTGCATATAGCTGCCCAGTTTTCCCAGCGCCATTTATTGAAGAGGCTTTCTTTTCCTCACTGTATATTCTTACATCCTTTGTCATAGATTAATTAACCATATAATTATGAGTTTATTTCTGGGCTCTCTATCCTGTTCCACCCATCTTTGTGTCTATCTATAGTACCAGTACCATACTATTTTTATTACTACAGATTTGTAGTATATCTTGAAATGTGGAATTGTGATACCACCAGCTTTGTTCTTTCTCAAGACTGTTCTGGCTACTTGGGGGTAGGATTATTTGTTCTAGCCTGTGAAAAATATTATTGGTATTTTGAAATGAATTGCATTGAATTTATAAATTACTTTTTAATTTTTTTTAAGTTTTGTTTTGTTTTTTTTTCTGAGAGAAAGACAGACACAGAGGGTGAGTGGGAGAAGGACAGAGAGAAAGGGAGACACAGAATATGATGCAGGCTCCAGGCTTTAAGCTGCCAGCACAGAGCGGAACTCCGGAACAATGAGGTCATGACCTGAGCTGAAGTCAGATAGACGCTTAACAGACTGAGCCACCCAGGTGCCCCTGTAAATTACTTTTAATAGCATAGACATTTTAACAATATTAATTCTTCCAATCCATGAGCATGGTTTATCTTTCCATTTATTTGTGTTGTCTTCAGTTTCTTTCATCAGTGTCTTACAGTTTTCAGAAAAAGGTATTTTTTTTAATTTCTCTTTTTATTTTTTTGTTGACTCTTGGTAGTTCAGTAGCATGTCCTATGGCAGATGTTTTAAGATTAGCAACGAATCCCTAGGTTCTTTTCAAACTGCTGCTTTTGCATTGGGTCCTGGGGCAAATAAATCTGGATGAAAGCCCTTTAAGAGAGTAATATCCTCCATTTGCTATATCCTATGGTTCCCTTGGACCTAAACCCATTGGTTTTCAAAGCCAGATATTTGGGGGTTTCATCCCACTAGTGCATGTCCCAAGGATTGAGGTAACTGATGTGGGACACAAACCCCTTGTTCCTCATGGAGAAATTCCATATTTGTCAGATGTCCCTGTTTGTGGGTCCCTGCGCTGGGGATGAAGTTTTTGGTGATGCCATGTTTCTGCCTCTCTACCAGTCTGGATGTGGACCTTTTATCCTTCATCATAGATTAGCTGTTCAGCTAGTTCTCAGGTTCTTTTCAGAGGGGATTGTTTCATATGTAGGTATAGATTTGTTGGTCTGTGGGATGAAATGAATTTACAATCTCCTAACACTGTCATCTTGAACATCTCTCCAGGAACTGTTAATATTATAAAGAGTATCTACAAAAAACATAGCAAAAGCATGATGGCAAACTATCAAAAGTTTCTCTCCTAATATTGGGAACAAAATGAAAATGTGTGCTGTCACTACTTCTGTCCCAAAAAAATCACTAAAAATCCTAGAAGTCAATATGGCAAGACAAAACAAGATATAATAAATGGAGAGGAAGAAACAAAACTATAACTATTTAGAAATGACAAACAATTCCAGAAGAATCTACAAACAATTAGAATTACCAATTGGATTTAGCAATCTCCCTGATTCAATGTCAACATGAAAAAATTAATTCCACTTCCTTATAGCAGTAACGGAATAAAAGTTATTTTTTTTAATTTATTTATTTTTGAGAGACAGAGAAAGACAGAGCATGAGCAGGGGAGGGGCAGACAGAGAGGGAGACACAGAATCTGGAAACAGTCTCCAGGCTTCGAGCTGTCAGCACCAAGCCCAACACAGGGCTCAAACTCACAAATCACAAGATCATGACCTGAGCCAAAGTCGAACGCTTAACTGACCAAGCCACCCAGGTGCCCCAGGAACAAGAATTATTAAGAAAACTTTACAAAAATCTAAATAATTGACAAGATATGCCATATTGAGGAAATTAAAGACTAAATATTGAGTAAGTGTCAATTCTTCTAAAATTTATCTATAGAGTTTTATTGTTATCTCGAACTCCTAACAGATTTCTGTGCATGTATGTGTGCATGTAATTTGATATGCTGATTCTAAAATGTATACAGATGTACAAAAGACCAAGAATTATAAAATAATCTAGAAGTATAAAATCAAAACTGAAGGACATAGTAAGATTTATCAAAAATTATTGCAAAAGTACAGTAATTAAGAATTGTAAGGGCGCCTGGGTGGTTCAACCGGTTAAGCGACCGACTTTGGCTCAGGTCATGATCTCATAGTTTGTGAGTTCAAGCCCCAATCAGACCCTGTGTTGACAACTTGCTCAGAGCCTGGAGGCTGCTCCAGATTGTCTCCCTTTCTCTCTGCCCCTCCCCCACTCACACTCTGCCTCTGTCATTAAAAAAAAATTTTTTTTTAAGAATTGTAATGTTGGGAGGTGGCTCGGTGGCTCAGTTGGTGAAGCACTGATTTTGACTCAGGTCATGATCTCGCGGTTTGGGAGTTCCAGCCCTGTGTCCGGCTCTGCCCTGACATCTCAGAGCCTGCAGCCCACTTCAGATTCTGTGTCTCCCTCTCTCTCTGCCCCTCCCTAGCTCATGCTCTGTTTGTCTCTCAAAAATAAATGTTACCAAAAAAATTTTTTTTAAAGAATTATAATGTTGGCCTAAAGAAATACAAACAGACCAATGGAACATAACAGAGACCCATATACATAAATCCGTGTGATCATTTGATTAATGACAAAGATTACATTGAAGACAATAAATCTTTTAAATGTTACTGGCTCAACTAAATGTCCATATAGAAATATAGATAGATAGATAGATAGATAGATAGATAAGCATCTCTTATTATAGATGAAAACCAACTCCAAAAAGATGGGAGAATTTTTTTTTTCAACGTTTATTTTTTTTGGGACAGAGAGAGACAGAGCATGAACGGGGGAGGGGCAGAGAGAGAGGGAGACACAGAATCGGAAACAGGCTCCAGGCTCTGAGCCATCAGCCCAGAGCCTGACGCG